>NC_072000.2:70686420-71286420 GCF_028885655.2 Pongo abelii | reverse complement strand
CTGAGTTTTTCTGGTGGCTAGCCCCAGTGATATAGTAAATGTTTATTAACATTGTATGAATTACATATATAATCCCACTTAATCCCATGAAAATCTAGTAGAGCACTGTTATGTTCATTTTACAGGTGAAGGAAGAGAGTTTTTCTTTTTTTTTTTTTTTTGAGACAGAGTCTTGCTCTGTCGCCCAGGTTGGAGTGCAGTGGTGCAATCTCAGCTCACTGCAAGCTCCGTCTTCTGGGTTCACGCCATTCTCCTGCCTCAGCCTCCTGAGTAGCTGGGACTACAGGTGCCCGCCACCATGCCTGGCTAATTTTTTGTATTTTCAGTAGAGATGGGGTTTCACCGTGTTAGCCAGGATGGTCTTGATCTCCTGACCTCATGATCCACCCACCTCGGCCTCCCAAAATGCTGAGATTACAGGCGTGAGCCATGCGCCCAGCCGGAAGAGACGTTTAAATACAGTAAGTCCTTACCCACAGCAATATATTTCATAGGTGGCTAAGGTAAGATGGAAAAAGTAGATTTTAGAACTTTTCAGCCATACTACCACCATAGTAATAACTACTACCACTCATGTTCCCTCTACCCACTGCTCTTCCTTTATATCCCTCACATTTAAAAAGTTGCAAGTTAAAAAATTAAACATAATTACCATATAAACCAGCAATTCCATTTCTAGGTATACATCCAAAACATTAAAAGCTGGGACTTGAACACATATTTGTACACCCATATTCACATTATCCACAATAATCAATGGTGGAAGCAACTCAAGTATCTATTGACAGATGAATGGATAAGCACAGTATGGTATATACATACAGAAATATTATTTAGCCTTAAAAAGGAAGGAAATTCTGACTATGCTACAATATGGATGAATCTTGAGGACATTCTGCTAAGTGAAATAAGCTGACCATAAAAAGACAAATATTTTATGATTCCACTTACATGAGGTACATAGACTAGTCAAATCACAGAAATAGAAAGTAGAATGGTGATGGCAGGTGCTGGGATGAGGAGGGAAAGAAGAGTTAGTGTTTAATGGGTATAGAGTTTCAGTCCGGGAAGACCAAAAACTTCTAGACATGGCTGGTGGTGATGGTTACAGAACAATGTGAATGTACTTAATGCTATTGAACCATACACTTAAAAATGGTTAAAATAGTTAAGTTGTATGTTATGTATATGTTATCACTGTAGACACCATCATCAACAACAAAAAACTACAAATCTGTTTGCCATAAGAATCAACAGTTAGTATGGTCACTTTTCCACCCTAAGTTCTTGCCAGTAGCCCCAAAGAAACAGGCTCAGCATGGCTCTCTTTCTCCCAATATTCTAAGACAGGGGCTTTATATTTAATATGTGAAGTTTGAAAGACAATTGATGCTGACAGCTGTATTATAGATCTCACAGTGTCTTGAAATGCACATGAATGAATTATTTGACTACTCTGAGGAGAGGAATAATGATTATCTTCTGCTTTTGCAAGATTTAGATACGTGGAAGTAGAAGAAAGTGGAGTAAGATCTCACTGACAATTTGGATGAAAGAATATCAGCTCACTTGATTTCTGTCTTGAATGTCTGAGTTGTTCATATATCTTATTGTGCAATTCTATTCTGGAAGGTTCCTATGGTATAGAATCTACTCAATAATAATTTGATAACATTTGATTCTGGAATCTAAAAACTTTGTTCCGAATAGTTCGCAATAATATTTACTCCCCATTCTAACATACACATAAATACTAAAAAATAACCCTCAAGTTTCTGAGGCGGCTCAAATGAGAAAAATGTATGTGTGACAAGGAATAATATAGTTATTTAAATGCTACAACCCACCAAAACTTTAGTAGGCTAAAAATTAATAAACATATCCTATTATAATAATTCTGCAGTGGTAGTTTAAGAATCGTTTAGCACAATGTGAGAAATATTTATACTGCGATTGACCTTTATTTCTGACAAATGTCCAGTTTCTGATACAAAGTATGATTTGTCACATCTTAAACATTCTGGGCTTTTTCTAGTCTGTGCTTTTGCAGATCATGTTGCATTGGACAGGAATGCTTTTTTTCTTTCCTTTTTCTCCTCCTAGTAAGTATCATGCATTCTTCAAGGTTCAGCCCAGATATTACCTCTTTGGTCTTCTGTCTCTTACCAAGGCCAACAAGTTCACTGACTGATTTGCTCATCCATTCATCAAACACTGGGAACCTAATACATGCTAGACACTGGAGACAAAAATACCCGTAAGGCCTGGCTGATGTCCTCAAGGAATTCACAAGCACAGTGCATGAGAGAAAGAGAAAGATACAGAAATAGAGATGATTACAAGATAGTATGACATAGACAGTGGCAGGAAAATGTACAGGGTGATATGGGAGACATACAGAAAATCACCTAACCAAAAACTTGTGGAACATCTAGAAAATCTTCCTAGAAGAGATAAACACCTGAGCTGAGTTTTAAAGGGTAACTCAAAACCAGGTAGGAGAGGGGAGCATTTTAGACAAATGAAACAGGATCAAGGGAGTTTAAACCTAATTTTGTAAAAATGGGAATCCAATGAGGGATTTTTAAGCAGACTAATGACTTCAAGTTAATTTACTAGCATAATTTAAGTCTCTTGAAAGGTAATGAGATTTGTCTTTTCGGAACTTCTTTGGTGATAAAACAGAAAATTGGTTGGAGGGAATATATTTACTCTTAATATTTGCATAAGATTTGTAACCATCTATTTTTGCACACTTTTCATATTGTATTGTGGCTGTTTGTGAAATTGTCTTGACTTCTGCATCAGGCTTCGAATTCTTTGTTGTCACAGTATATATCATTCATCTTTGTAACCCTAGTATCAAGCACAGTGTTTGGTATGTAAAAGGCACTCAGTAACTGTTTGAAAGACTGAGTCAATGAATGAGTGCATTAATGATTATGACTACGAGAAAATATCAGATAAGTAGAGAAAAAGGTCATATCAATCAAATACAACCAGCTTCGATCAAAGAGGATATAAAATAGAGAAGGATATTTTGCTAATCTCTAATCTCATTTCTTTGAAGCTGTACCCCTCTCTCTAGCCAAGTCATGTTTCTGTATATACTTGCTCACCTCCATGCATATGGTCAAGGCTTCCCTAAACCCAGACTGTTATTTTCCTTTTTGCTGCCAGTCTACATCTGTTATTTATATCAAGACTTCATTCAAGATAGTAAGTTCTCCTTGATCATTGCCACTCTGAATACTACTCACGTATATATTTTTTGTCAACTATATATTCAATTTGTAATATATCAGTGTATTAGTCTGTTCTTGCACTGCTATAAAGAAATACTGAGACTAGGTAATTTATAAAGATAAGAGGTTTAATTGGCTCACAGTTCTGTAGGCTGTACAAGAAGCATAGTGGCTTTTTCTTCTGGGGAGGCCTCAGGAAACTTATGATCATGGCAGAAGACAAAGGGAGAGTGGCACCTCACATGGCCAGAGAAGGAGCAAGAGAGAGAGGGGGCAGGTGCCACATACTTTTAAACAACCAGATCTCCAGAAGAACTCACTATCATGATGACAGCACAGCTCCAGTAACCTCCCACTAGGCCCCACCTCCAGCACTGGGAGTTACTTTCAACGTGAGATTTGGTGGGGGGGCATAGATCCAAATACTATCAATCAGTTAGCAACTATTTGCAAAATTGACATGTAAGAGGTCTCACGCTGGTGTGTGCGGTTCCTCAAGCTTTTGAAAGAATTGCAATTTTTATTTCCTTTGTGTCTACTCAAAGCAACAAATATAGGTCTTACTCAAAATGTCTTTTTCTATCCTGGACTTCCAGAGCAGTCTTTACTTTTATTTAAGTTAAATTCTTCTCAAAAACCAAGGGCAAACTGAAAATAAGTGAAAACAAATGCCACACAAAAACTTGAGCATAATTATTTTTAACATCATTTTTCATAATAGCCAAAAGATGGAAACCTAAATATCCATCAACTGATGAATGAACAAACTGTGGTATATCTGTGGTATATCTATATGATGAAACATTACATAGCCATAAAAAGAAATGATGTATATCTGAAAACTACTAAATACTGCTGAAAGAAATAACAGAGACAAGTAAATGGAAAGACAGCCTGTGTTCATATTATTAATGTTCATACTACCCAAAGCAATCTACAAATTAAGTGCAATCCTATCAAAATCCCAAGGACATTTTTTATAAAAACAGAAAAACTCATCCTAAAATTTATATGGAATCTCGAGGGACTTCAAATAGCCAAAACAATTGTGAAAAAGAACAAAGCTGGAGGAGTCATGTTTCCTGATTTCAAAACACATTATGAAGCCACAGTAATCAAAACAGTATGGTACTAGCATAAACAGACATATAGATCAATGGAATAGAATAGAGAACTTAGAAATAAACCTTCATGTGTATAGTCAAATGATCTCTGATAAGGGTGCCAAGACCACTCAATGGGGAAAGGACAGTCTCTTCAACAAGTGGTGCTAGGAAAATCAGATACCCAAATACAAAAGAATAAAATTGGACTCTTACAATTATACTATATACCTCTACAAGGAAAACTACAAAACACTGCTGAAAGAAATCACAGATGACACAAACAAATGGAAACACATCCCATGCTCACGGGTAGGTAGAATCAATATTGTGAAAATGACCACACTGCCAAAAGCAATGTACAAATTCAATATAATTTGCATCAAAATACCACCATCATTCTTCACAGAACTAGAAAAGACAATCCTAAAATTCATATCAAACCAAAAAAGGAGCCCACACAGCCAAAGCAAGACTAAGCAAAAAGAACAAATCTGGAGACATCACACTACCTGACTTCAAATTATACTGTAAGGCCATAGTCACTAAAACAGCATGGTACTGGTATAAAAATAGGGACATAGACCAATGAAAGAGAATAGAGAACCCAGAAATAAACCCAATACTTACAGCCAATTGATCATTGACAAGGCAAACAAAAGCATAAAAGTGGGGAAAGGACACCCTATTCAACAAATGGTGCTGGGATAATTGGCAAGTCACATGTAGAAGAATGAAACTGGATCCTCCTCTCTCACCTTATGCAAAAATCAACTCAAGTTGGATCAAGGACTTAAGCCTAAGAACTGAAACTATAAAAATTCTAGGAGATAACATCAGAAAAACCCTTCCAGACATTGGCTTAGGCAAAGACTTCATGACCAAGAATCCAAAAGCAAATGCAAGAAAAACAATGATAAATAGGTGGGACTTAATCTAAAAAGTTTCTGCACAGCAAAAGAAACAATCAGCAAAGTAAACAGACAACGCACAGAGTGGGAGAAAATCTTCACAATTTACACATCTGACAAAGGACTAATATCTAGAATCTACAAGGAACTTAAGCAAATTAGCATGAAAAAACAATCCCGTCAAAAAATGGGCTAAGGACATGAATAGACAATTCTCAAAAGAAGATATACAAATGGTCAACAGATATATAAAAAAAAATCACCAATGATCAGGAAAATGCAAATCAAAACCATAATGTGATACCACCTTACTCTTGCAAGAATGGCCATAATGAAAAAATAAAAGAATAATAGATGTTGGTGGGGATGTGGTGAAAAGGGAACACTTTTACACTGCTGGTAGAAATGTAAACTTGTACAACCACTATGGCAAACAGTGTGGAGATTCCATAAAGAACTAAAAGTAGAACTACCATTTGATCCAGCAATCCCACTACTGGGTATCTACCCAGAGGAAAAGAAGTAATTATACATGAAAGATACTTGCACATGCATGTTTATAGCTGCACAATTTGCAATTGCAAAAATATGGAACCAGCCCAAATGCCCACCAATCCATGAGTGGATAAAGAAATTGTGGTATATGTATACCACAGAATACTATTCAGCCAAAAAAGGAATGAAATAATGGCATTTGCAGCAAACTGGATGGAACTGGAGACCATTATTACAAGTGAAGTAATTCAGGAATGAAAAACCAAACATTGTATGTTCTCACTTATAAGTGGGAGCTAAGCCATGAAGATGCAAAGGCATAAGAATGATACAGTGGACTTTAGGGACTTGGGGGAAAGGGTTGGAGGTAGGTGAGGGATAAAAGAATACAAATTGGGTACAGTGTATACAGCTTGGGTGATGGGTGCACCAGAATCTCACAGATCACCACTAAAGAACTTACTCATGTAAACAAACACCACCTGTTCCCTAATAACCTATGGAAATTAATAATAAGAAGAAGACAGTGAAAAAAACAACAACAAAGAAAATTAACTCAACCTGCATTAAAGACCTAAATGTAAGACCTAAAACTAGAAGAAAACAGGAAGTAGTTCATGACATTCAATGTGGCAATGATTTTTTTTTGGATATGACACCAAAAACATAGGCAACTAAAGCAAAATAGACAAATGGGACTACATCTAACAGAAATATTTTGTGCATCAAAGAATGCAATCAACAGAGTAAAAAGGCAACCTATGAAATGAGAGAAAATAATTGCAAATCATATATCTACTAAGAGTTAATATCCAGAATACATAAAGACCTCTTACAACTTAACAACAAAAAAACAAATCACATGAATTTAAAATGAAAAAAAGACTTGAATAGACATTTTCCCAAAGATGCTATACAAATAGCCAATAAGAATATGAAAAGATGCTCAATATCAGTAATTGTCAGAAAAATGAAAGTCAAAATCACAATGAGAACATCACCTTACTTATTAGGATAGCTACCATCAAAAAACCCAGAAAAGTTTTGGCATGAATAAGGAAACTGAAAACCTTGTGCACTGCTGGTGGGGTTATAAAATGGTGTAACCACCTGTAAAATAGTATGGAAGTTCCTCAAAAAATTAAAAATAGAACTATCATATGATCCAACAACCCCACTTCTGGGTATGTATTCAAAAGAATTAAAAGCAAGGTCTTGAAGAGATATTTGCACACCCATGTTCATAGAAACCATATTCACAATAGCCAAGAGGTGGAAGCAACTCAAATGTTCATTAATAGGTGAATGAATAAACAATTAAAGTAGTCAAAATAATAGAAAAAAAGTAGAATGAGAGTTATCAGATGCTAGAGAGAGGTGTAAAAGAAGAGTTATTTAATGGATATAGAGTTTTGAATTTGCGAGTTGAAACAATTCTGAAGATCTGTTTCACAAAAATATGAATATACTTAACATTACCGAACTTAAAAATGGTTAAGATGATAAATTTTGTGTTGCACTTTTACCACCACAACAAAAAAGGAATGAATTAGTGATACATGCTGTAACATGGATGAATCTTGAAAATATTAAGCTAAGTGGAAGAAGCCAGTTACAAAAGACCATGTATTATATGATCCTACTTACATGAAATGTCCCAAATAGGCAAATTTATAGAAACAGAAAGTAGACTAGTGGTTTATTTAGGGCTAGATGTGAAGATGAGGGGATAGGAGGATGATTGCTAGAAGGGACAGGCATTCTTTTTGAATCAATGAAAATGTTCTAAAATTGTGGTGAAGGCTACACATGTCTGAGTATACTAAAAACACTGAATACTTTGAATTGTATAGTATATGAATTATATCTTCTAAAATTGTGGTGATGGCTACACATGTCTGAATATACTAAAAACACTGAATACTTTGAATTTTATCTTGATAAGTTTTTTTTAAAGGCAAGTACAAGAGTTGTTTTAAAGAAGAATATTTCATTTGTATATGTGATATTTAGAAAAGTCATATTTATAGCACACATATACCATCTGGTCTTTTGTTAATATTATTAATATAAAATTTACAATATATATAACCAACCAGCTTTTTATTTTGAACTCATGCTATATATAGTGGTTGCTATATTTAAGGTAAATTAGATCCCTAGTGGATTAGTCCTGATTTTGGAGTTGGTATAAAGTCAACTTGTCAGCAAAGATTTAAGTCTCCTCAAAGAGAAAAGCATGCATGACCTCAAATTTTGGTCTGAGAGCTTAAGGGAAGGGAAAAAAATCTGGAGAGAAATACGCAATCAAGTGGAAAATGGTAAGGGCTCCCAGTCGGCAGCAGATACAAAAGGAATCTTGAAGGAATAAATGCCAGATATACCTCTCTGCAAGCTGCTATATCCACATCTCTCATTAAAGTTTAGGACTAAACAATTTTCTAGCTTTTCCAACCAGTCAGTATTAGACTTCATTCAATGTCAAACCAGATGATCCATTTGGAATGTAAAGAGAATATAATAGTACTGCAAATTACTTCACCACATGGGACTGTCTCTCTTGTATACATATAGATACTTACATAGATGTGAAACCATCCCTTCCCTTTGCCCATAGGTAGAAGTTAAGCAGTAGTGTTGTATAAACCTTGTGCTTGTGATTTTAGAAAGGTATCCTAAGGCTTCAAACTTAAATGGGAACCAGGGAGCAGTAACTTCTCACCTGGATATTATGACTATTTTAAGTTTAGCATTTGGTAGAGAAACAGCAGTGAGCAGCTGAAGCAGTGGGAGCCAAAGGGCTTACTGAAAAATGTAATTTCAGAAAAACAAGCAAAATTTCCTTTTACCAGTTGCCCCATTCCAGGAAGAGCCCCATTTATAATAAGCAAAAGATGGCTTTCCCAATAGGTGATTAATATAACTAATATGCTTGCTTAGGAACATTTGATGTTGGGAATTTGCAGCTTTTCACAGACTGCTGTGAGCATTTCATTTTGCTGAAGGTTAGGCTGTGCGCCAAGAAGCTATGGTCCTGCTTTCATGGTCTGACTAGATAATGTTCATTCTGTTCTACTTTCTTCCACACACTGTATTGCATAAATTCTGTAAAATAATGTCTTCAATTTGATGAAGATGAAGACCATAAACACATATGCATATTTATGGATTCTACAGAGTGTCAGAAATCTTAAAGGCAAGGCTATGCAACACTGGGCACCCTGGGCCATATATACAATTAAGTGATCTCAGGCGGTAGACAAGAAGAAAGAGTGGAAAAAGACTGGCTGATACATTGTTTTGTGTGCCATGCTGACTTGTGCTGCAAGATAACAGTGGCAGTCTGGTTGGATCAAAAAGGGCAGTCTTTTTATGTTGTTAGTAGTACACATATAAAATTCAGTTTTCCATATGATAACAGTGATTAATGAATTCCCCACTAGCTGGAGTACTGGCTTTTTAAAACTGAGATGACTGGCCTAAGGTATCTTTAGAAAAAGTCTTTACCGATTCAAATGGCTGACAATGGACATACACACAAGAAAAATAAAGACAGGGAACTATGTCTAAAGTTAAGTATGATTTGTGAGCATTGAGCTCAAATATATTCTCTAAAGGGGAAAATTAATAGTTAATTTGTTTGATTGGGCATTTATTCTGACACAGATAATACAGATGTTTCTTGATTTACAATGAGGTTACATCCTGATAAACCCATTTTAAGTTGAAAACATGTGGCAAGTCAAAAATGCATTCAAATAGAGCTAAGAGAGTGAACACCAGAGCCTAGCCTTGCCTAACCTTACATGTGCTCAGGATGCTTTCATTAACATACAGTTAGGCAGAGTCATCTAACACAAAGCCTATTTTATAATAAAGTGTTGAATATCTCAGGTACTACATATCAACAGCCCACAAAAGTATCAAAATGCAAAATTGGAAGTATGTTGAAATTGTGATGGTTTTACACAATTGTAAGTAAAAAAACAAAACAAAACCCACAAGTCAAACTATCATAAGTCAGGGACTGTCTATACTTTCTTCTTGCTGTCCAAGTTAAGATGTTAGAACAACTGAAAGGCTTTTGGATATAAGAGTGAAAAGCATTCTAATTTCTCAAAGTCACTTATCACAATAATCCCACAGTTATAAAGTTCCCTGTGTAGTTAGCTCTAAGAGGCTTTTTAGAAAGTTAAGGGAGAGCCTCTAAGTTCAGTGGTCCAGGAAATTGATTCCTTGTCATCACTTTGGCTAACCAAGATCTATCATTTATATGAATTGAGAGTGGAGAAAGAGTGTGGTAGGTAATAGAATGCTGAAAGGGAAAGATACTACCTAAGACTTTCAAATATAAAATGTGGACATAAATCCATCTGCTATTGATTATAAATTTTCAAAAGTTTACTCATGCCCATTGTAATGGCATTGATGCTGCAACATTTAAAAGCCACCATTATACATAATCTATGTGAGAGGTTATTGAAAGACCTTTTTTCACATAACAACTATTCACTGTGCTTACCAAAAGACCTGAAAAGGCAATCTCAAAACATATATCTACTCTGCTAAAATGACCATCAGTAGGAACAATATTAACTAAGGCTAAGGATTAAGAGGGTTATTACGAAAGGTGAAGCATGTACAAATTTGAGTCTCTACATCATTAAAAGAACTTTAAAGTGAATTACAGGGATACCTTAGAGATACTGCAGGGTTAGTTCAAGACTACTGCAATAAACTGAGTATTGCAGTACAGTGATTTACACCAATTTTTTGGTTAGCCAGTGCATGTAAGAGTTATGTTTACGCTATTCTGTAGTCTATTAAGTGTGAAATAGTATTATGTGAAAATAACAATGTACACACCTTAATTTAAAAAACACTTTATTGCTAAAAAATGCTAACAATTATCTGAGTCTTCAGCGAGTTGTAACGTTTTTGCTGGTGGAGGGTCTTGCCTCCATGTTGATGGCTGCTGACTGATCTGGGTGGTGGTTGCTTGTGGCTGGGGTGGCTGTGGCAATTTCTTAACATAAGACAATAATGAAGTTTGCTATACTGATTGTCTGTTTCCTTCATGAAAGATATCTCTATAGCATGCAATACTGTTTGACAGCATTTAATCCACAGTAGAACTTCTTTGAAAATTGGAGTCAATCCTCTTAAATCCTGCTGCTACTTTACCAACTAAGTTTATGTAATATTCTAAATCCTTGGTTGTCATTCCAACAATGTCCACAGCATTTTTATCAGTAGATTCCATCTTAAGAAGCCCCTTTCTTTACTCATCCATAGGAAGTAACTCCTTATCTGTTCAAGTTTCATCATGAGATGGCAGCAATTCAGTCACATCTTCAGGTTTCATCTCTAATTCTAGTCGCCTTGCTATTTTGACGACATCATAGTTACCTCTTCCACTGAAGCATTGAACTACTTAAAGTCATCCATGAAGGTTGGAATCAACTTCTTTTCAACCCCTGTCAATGCTGATATTTTGACCTCCTCCCATGAATCATAAATGCTCTTAATTACATCTAGAATGGTGAATCCTTTCCAGAAAGTTTTCAATTTACTTTGCTCAGATCCACTATAGGAATCACTATCTATGGCAAGCATAGCCTTATAAAATGTATGTCTTAAATAATAACACTTGAATATTGAAATTACTCCTTGATCTATGGACTACAGAGTGGATGGATGTTGTATTAGCATGCATGAAAACAACATTAATCTTGTACATCCCAATCAAAGCTCTTGGATGACTAGGTACAATATCAATAATAGTTATATTTTGAAAGAAATCTTTTTGTTTAAATAATAGGTCTCAAGAAAAGACTTAACACAATCAGTAAACCAAGCTGCAAAAAGATGTACTATCATCCAAGCTTTGTCATTTACAGAGCACAGGCAGGGAAGATTTAGCATAATTCTTAAAGCTACTAGGATTTTTAGAATGGCCAATGAGTACTGGCTTCAACTTAAAGTCACCAGCTACTTTAGCCCCTATCAAGAGAATCAGCCGGTCCTATAAAGCTTTGAAGACAGGAATTAATTTTTCCTCTATAGCAATGAAAGTCCTAGAAGGCATCTTCTTCCAATATATAAAACTGTTTCATCTACACGGAAAACCTGTTGCTTAGCATAGTCACCTTCATCAGTGATCTTAGATGGATCTTCTGGATAACTTGCTGTTGCTTCTACATCAGCATTTGCTGCTTCATCTTGCATTTTTATATTATGGAGATGTATTCTTTCCTTAAAGCTCATAAGCCATCCTCTGCTGGCTTCAAACTTTTCTTCTATACCTTTTTCACCTCTCTCAACCTTCACAGAACTGAAGAGAGTTAGGGCCTTGCTCTGGATTAGGCTTTGGCTTAAGGGAATGTTGGTCTACTGCACTTTTAATTTCCTTAAAGAACTTTTCCTTTGTATTCACAACTTGGCTGTAGCACCAGCGGCCTAGGTTTCTGGCTCTCTTGGCTTTTGACATGCCTTCCTCACTAAACTTAATCATTTCCAGCTTTTGATTTAAAATGAGAGACATCCAATTTTTCCTTTCACTTGAATACTTAGAGGCCATTGTAGAGTTATTAAATGGCCTACTTTCAATATTGTTGTGTCTCAGAGAATACGGAGGCCCAAGGAGAGGGAGAAAGGGGAACGGCCGATTGGCAAAACAGAATTCACAGGTTTATCTATTAAGTCTGCCATCTTATAATGGGTGCAATTTGTGGTGCCCCAAAATAATAACAGTAGTAAAAACAAAGATCACTGACTACAGATCACTGTAAGAGATATAAAAATAACAAAGTGTGAATTATTGTGAGAATTACCAAAATGTGACACAGAGACATAAAGGAACACATGCTGTTGGAAAAATGGTGCCAAGAGACTTGCTCAATGTAGGATGGCCACAAACTGTCAATTTGTTAAAAAAAAAAAAAATCTGCAAAGTCAATAAAGTGAGGTATGCATGTATAACATTCATAAAGAAAGTTTCATGGCTATTTATGAGATACTAAAATAAACATTTAACATGGCGGATGCCCTCAAGTCTATTCCAGTATAATTTATTCCTCACATCTTTATTTGAAAGACCAACTATACAAAACTTTGGTGTACTGCAGGTCTTGCTTATGTATTACAGGCTTTATATATTTGTAGAGTGAAAAAGATTGAATCATTTAGGGTTAAGATCTCCTTTGTTGAAAACCAGTACATTCGTTAATCTAGTTACTCCAGAAGTTGTGTTAATGGAATAATAAAATTCCTATGCTTATAAAATACATAGCTTTCTCAAAGCGCTATTGTGTTGTGCACTTTGAAAAGTGTTGTGCACTTTTTTCCATCTAAAGACGCTCATTATCTGGCAATATGATCAGTAAGGGAAACCATTACAGTTCTTATGTCATAAAATGAAATAAGCTTTATGTAAGGTTATAGAGTTTGGAATAAATACAAATGTTATGATTACCAGAAACGATTAAGCCATGATTTAGTGGTACAAAAAGATGCAATGGAATTGGTAATGAATTAGTTATTAAGCTGGGTTGGTGTTTCATGTTTATTTTATCACTACAACTTCCATCTGTGTTATATATATTCATTTCTATGTATAAAACATTAAACTTTTAAAATAACTGTGTAGATATAAAAAGCATTTAACTTAATTAACATGAAAGGGGTACTTTTTTAGGAAGAATAATTTTTAAAAATATCTAAAATGTCCTTGAGGTCACAGGAAATGCTTCAATTGAGACCAAATGCCTACTCTTTTTGGTACTTAATGATGAAAACCTTGCCACACCCTGGTCAAATGAGTAGGATATCACTGATACTGATAAATGGGTAGCACTTACGTCCAATGGGTAAATTTGTTGGTCAGGATTTTGTGCAAAGAAAGAAAGAAAATGTTCACGCTGTAGTCTGAATAATTTAAATTCTTCTTTAATGGTAATTTCTCAGTCACTGTCCTATAATTTTGAACCACGTACCTTTCTTTTTGAACCCTGGATCTTAGTATTCTAAAAATAATTGTTAAGTTTTTTCCAACAATGACTGGTCCTGTGTTAGAATATTACTGTGGCCATTAATTAAAAAAAACAAAGTTTATATGCAGGAAATGTTTTATAAAATAAAAAATAAAATAAAATGCATGATGAAACAAAGCTCCTAGATGGGATGTAAGAAGAAATACATACCAATATGCCAACTATGATTCTGACTTTGAAGAAATACTGGTGGCTTATTTCCATATTGCTAAAATGAAAGTAAGGAAATTAGCAAGGCATTATAGTCACAGGGTTGCAACAGTATTACCAAATCATTCCCTGTTATATCCAAATGATACGATATTAATGGTTTGTATTTTTTTTTTTTTAGGAAGTTAACCAAGGAGACTGGGATTCTGCAGAAGAGGAGTTTATAGAAACTGAAAACGAGATTTTAGACAATAGTCAATAAATTCCAGTTTTGGAAAATTGAGTTATAGTGTTAAAGATTATTGCAACTAAGTTACATTCTTATACACATTCAGACACACAAGAAAGAGTATTGTTGATTAGAATCTTTGTGTCTCTGATTTTCTTCTTATGCTTTTGTCTCACAATTAAATAAAAGGAAGAACTGGGTTTCCCTGATACTTACCCTCTGCTGATTGGGATGAGCTAATGGCCTCCTAGGAGTTGCAAAGTCTTTACTTGAGAAAACAGTTAAAAAGGTAATTCTTGCAGCACTAGGTGCTCTAATGGGAACGTGAATCACTCAAACTTAAAAAAAATAACCCTGCTGGTACTGGCAAATCCTTTACTGTCACCTAAGGTTTTCTCTTTTCATTTTCACTAATTTTCATAATTCTACCAATAAAACATTAGGAATAGACAGGGAAGAGTTGTAATTTCTAAAAATATTGGAGACCCTTCTTTACTGGAATAAGGTATTTTTATGCCATTACTTCTGAGAAAATTTCTATTTTTTTTCCATTTTAACTTAAAACATTTTTTTCCACTGCATACATTCTGAATCCTCATGTAATTCCACAGACTAAGGAACTTCAAAATAGATACAGAATTTAAAAACTGCAAGATAAACTACAGTAAATAAGACATGTATACAGAAAATGTGAAAACATAATGAAGTACCTGTAAATAATGGAAATATTAAGAATCATATCTAAAGACTGTATCTTATTTTAACCACAAGTATAGTCAATAAAAGCTGTGTAAATTAACTTTAAAAATCGTATTGAAAAATTAACCCCCCCTTCCTTTTTGGATTAAGTATTATTTTCTACTAAAATTGCTTAAAGAGATATATTTGTAATGTGCTTTTTTTCTATTTTCTATTTCATTTTCCTACTTTACTTTTTATTTATCATATACTTTATTTTTTTAAAAGAGTGAATATGTATAGGAACATATATAATGGTATGCATAGAAGGAAGTGTGAAAAAGGAAGACTAGTCTACCTGATTGCGACAAAGGGCAATTTAGGTCAAGGTTATAGGCCTGATTTCTTTTTTTTTAATTTTAATTTTTTATTATTATACTTTAAGTTCTAGGGTACATGTGCACCATGTGCAGGTTTGGTACATATGTATACATGTGCCATGTTGGTGTGCTGCACCCATTAACTCGTCATTTACATTAGGTATATCTCCTTAATGCTGTCCCTCCCCGCTCCCCCCACCCCACAACAGGCCCCAGTGTGTGATGTTCCCCTTCCTGTGTCTAAGTGTTCTCATTGTTCAATTCCCACCTATGAGTGAGAACATGCGGTGTTTGATTTTCTGTCCTTGTGATAGTTTGCTCAGAATGATGGTTTCCAGCTTCATCCATGTCCCTACAAAGGACATGAACTCATCATTTTTTATGGCTGCATAGTATTCCATGGTGTATAAATGTGGAACATTTTCTTAATCCAGTCTATCATTGATGGACATTTGGGTTGGTTCCAAGTCTTTGCTATTGTGAATAGTGCCACAATCAACATATGTGTGCATGTGTCTTTATAGCAGCATGATTTATAATCCTTTGGGTATACGCCCAGTGATGGGATGGCTGGGTCAAATGGTATTTCTAGTTCTAGATCCTTGAGGAACTGCCACACTGTCTTCCACAATGGTTGAACTAGTTTACAGTCCCCCCAACAGTGTAAAAGTGTTCCTATTTCTCCACATCCTCTCCAGCACCTGTTGTTTCCTGACTTTTTAATGATTGCCATTCTAACTGGTGTGAGATGGTGTGTCATTGTGGTTTTGATTTGCATTTCTCTGATGGTATAGGCCTGATTTCTGTGTGAATAGGTAATTTTATTCAATTACATAGCTATAAAAATAACCCCCCTAAACAAGAAGGCTTAATAAGTACGGTGGTAAAAGCACCCAAGTGGGACCCACAATACTGGGGAAAAAAGCACCTGAAAGCACATATACAGAATGCTGATTGGCTATATATATATCTATATATATATATATATATATTTTTTTTTTTTTTTTGAGATGGAGTCTTGCTCTGTCACTAGGCTACAGTACAATGGCACGATCTCAGCTCACTGCAACCTCTGCCTCCCGGGTTCAAGCAATTCTTCTGCCTCAGCCTCCCCAGTAGCTGGGATTACAGGTGTGCACCACCACACCCTGCTAATTTTTGTATTTTTAGTAGAGACGGGGTTTCACCATATTGGCCAGGCTGGCCTCGAACTCCTGACCTCATGACCTGCCTGCCTCGGCCTCCCAAAGTGCTGGGATTACAGGTGTGAGCCACCGCACCCAGCCGGTAATATAATTTTTGAATATGAAGATACCATGATTAGTTACAAGTTGTGATTTTATATATATATACACATATATATGTATATATATATAAATATCTAAAATGTATATATATACACACACACATACACACACACATATATATACACACATATATGTCACAAAAATATATTGCGGGATTAAGATATACATTTTGAAGAATGCAGGGAGTATAAAGGTAATGATATAATAAGATGCAGAAGTAGAAGGATATAATGACATGTGCATATTTTAGCGGTGTAATGAAGTTCATGGAATGATGAGTCTAAAGAGATATGAACACCTGAAGGGAATTATGAATGAGTTTAAGAGGCTACATTCATGGAAAAATTAACAAATAGACAGCAAATGCCAGCACAGACCAACATCCCTTTGCAAGTAGAATCATTCTAAGTGAAGACCTTACTAGACTGAAGGTAGAAACTGAAGGCAGTGATTTGGATAATAAAAATATATGCTTTCACTTGAAATATTTGAATAGGTATCTCAATTCTTTGCTTCAATTTTGTACAGCTCAATCAGAGAAGAGCAAAATAAAAAAATAAAAACTGCTGCTTAATTAAATTTTCTAATGAGACAGAGATATATTCCTGAGTGACCTGGGTGGGTGGAATTAAAATTTGATTACATCAAAATGCATACAGGATCCAGATGTAGGCCAACAAATGGAGCTGAGCCAATTTTAGCTTTTGCTGTCTTGGGAATTTTATTTTAGATTATAAGCTCTAAGCTTTTTTATTTAAGATTAGATGATTAAAGACTTCAGTGTCTCTGACCTAGGTTCTTTGTTTTTCCACTTTAGCAGTTCTAGTCAAGGAACCTTTAAGTTTTGCTGTTGGAACTAAGTTTGTAGCAGTGAAGTATCTCTTTTAGAATACTGACCACGGCACAAAGGCACATGTTCCCGTCTCTGACTTCTAGCTAGTTAGCTGCCTGAGCATAGGCAGTTATCTTAAGCTGAGATTGGCTTCCCTTTAGAAAAAATTCTGAAGCTCTTGATTCCAAGCAGTAGGAAGTCCTCACCATGGTCATACTGTAAATACTCTGTAATTTACAAGTGCTTATCTCAGGGTTATGACCTTAGAATCCCCATGTTAGGAGAGTAGAGGAAAGGGAAGCAGTTGCTAAATTCCAAATAGAGCATGTTAGTGAAAATAAAATTATTTATACAATATTCTCTCCTTTAATAGTATCCTACAATAACCCTATATTGGATAGACATTATTTCCATTTTGCATAGGAGGGAGATAAGACCTAGAAAGGTTAAGTAGCTTGTCCAGGGTCATTTGGCTAGTAAAAGGTAGAGCAAGTAAAAGATAGAGCCAAAGAGTGTCTTGGCAAAGCTACTTCTAAGTATACCTTATTTCCTTTTCCCTTATTCTCTGACAGCCCTTGAACCATCAGGAAGAGTTAATGAACTCCCAGTATGACCTTGGTGAGGACTTCCTACTGCTTGGAATCAAGAGCTTCAGAATTTCTTCTAAAGGGAAGCCAATCTCAGCTTAAGATAACTGCCTATGCTCAGGCAGCTAACTAGCTAGAAGTCAGAGACGGGAACATGTGCCTTTGTGCCGTGGTCAGTATTCTAAAAGAGATACTTCACTGCTACAAATTTAGTTCCAACAGCAAAACTTAAAGGTTCCTTGACTAGAACTGCTAAAGTGGAAAAACAAAGAACCTAGGTCAGAGACACTGAAGTCTTTAATCATCTAATCTTAAATAAAAAAGCTTAGAGCTTATAATCTAAAATAAAATTCCCAAGACAGCAAAATCTTTTCTATTAAAAAAAAGCTCATAGTTTTTTCATTGTATATAGAAAAAGATTGGGAATTTCAGGGAATGGTGCCAGAATATTTTAATCTGCCTTACAGAAGTTGGTACTGTACCAAGTGTGAAGTTGTAATTTATTCATGTCATGCATTTTACAAATAAAGAAAATGAATCATAAACGGTAGTCTTACAAATGTTATCATCTATAGTTATGCCAGGAATGCCTATCAGTGGAATACTTGTTCCTTAAAATCCTCGCTTGCAGATAGGAGCTGAAAATAGTAATATGCTAAAAGACAGACCAGAGACAATAGAAAATTCATCGGTAGTCAAAATAGAAAAACAGAAAACACTTCATACATGCAAACACGTCTAGGCACTTGCTTTATAAGAATCATTTTTACATTGATTTGAGATGCAGTATGCTATAGTGAAGTGAACACCAGACTGGGAGTTAAGGATCCTGGGTTCTAGTTGTTGCAACCATAACTATTTGTCTAACTTTAAGAATATCATTGGGACTCCGTTCCAAGATGGCCTAATAGGAACAGCTCCATTCTGCAGCTCCCAGCATGAACGACGCAGAAGATGGGTGATTTCTGCATTTCCAACTGAGATACCTGGTTCGTCTCATTGGGACGGGTTGGACAGTGGGTACGGCCCATGGAGGGCGAGTCAAAGCAGGGCGGGGCATTGCCTCACCTGGGAAACGCAAGGGGTTGGGGGAATTCCCTTTCCTAGCCAAGGGAAATCGTGACAGATCATACCTCGAAAAACGGGACATTCCTGCCCAAATACTGTGCTTTTCCCACGGTCTTAGCAACTGGCAGACCAGGAGATTCTCTCCTGTGCCTGGCTTGGCAGGTCCCAAAGCCATGAAGCCTTGCTCACTGCTAGCACAGCAGTCTGAGATCGACCTGCCAGGCTGCAGCCTGGCAGGGGGAGGGGCGTCCACCATTGCTGAGGCTTGAGTAGGTAAACAAAGTGGCCAGGAAGCTCGAACTGGGCGGAGCTCACCACAGCTCAGCAAGGCCTACCGCCTCTATAGACTCCACCTCTGTGGGAAGGGCATAACTGAACAGAAGGCAGGAGAAAATTCTGCAGACTTAAACGTCCCTGTCTGACACCTCTGAAGAGAGCAGTGATTCTACCAGCATGTCATTTGAGCTCTGAGAATGGACAGACTGCCTCATCAAGTGGGTCCCTGACCCCTGTGTAGCCTAACTGAAAGACACCTCCTACTAGGGGCCAGCAGACACCTCATACAGGCAGGTGCCCCTCTGGGATGAAGCTTCCAGAGGAAGCATCAGGCAGCAATATTTGCTGTTATGCAATATTTGCTGTTCTGCAGCCTCTGCTGGTGATACCCAAGGAAACAGGGTCTGGAGTGGACCTCCAGCAAACTCCAACAGATCTGCAGCTGAGCGACCTGACTCCTAGAAGGAAAACTAACAAACAGAAAGGAATAGCATCACCATCAACAAAAAGGACATCCACACCAAAACCCCATCTGTAGGTCACCAACGTCAAAGACCAAAGGTAGATAAAACCACAAAGATGGTGAGAATCCAGAGCAGAAAAGCTGAAAATTCTAAAAACCAGAGTGCCTTTTCTCCTCCAAAGGATCGCAGCTCCTCATCAGCAATGGAACAAAGCTGGATGGAGAATGTCTTTGACAAGTTGACAGAAGTAGGCTTCAGAAGGTCCGTAATAACAAACTTCTCTGAGCTAAAGGAGCATGTTCTAACCCATCACAAGGAAGCTAAAAACCTTGAAAAAAGGTTAGACGAATGGCTAATGAGAATAAACAGTGTAGAGAAGACCTTAAGTGACCTGATGTAGCTAAAAACCAAGGCACAAGAACTTCAGGACGCATGCACTAGCTTCAATAGCAAATTCGATCAAGTGGAAGAAAGGATATCAGTGATTGAAGATCAAATTAATGAAATAAAGTGAGAAGACAAGTTTAGAAAAAAAAGAGTAAAAGAAGCGAACAAAGCCTCCAAGAAATATGGGACTATGTGAAAAGACAAATTCTACATTCGATTGTTCTACCTGAAAGTGATGGGGAGAATGGAACCAGGTTGAAAAACACTCTTTAGGACATTATCAAGGAGAACTTCCCCAACTTAGCAAGGCAGGCCACCATTCAAATTCAGGGAATACAGAGAACACCACAAAGATACTCCTCGAGAAAAACAACCCCAAGACACACAATTGTCAATTTAACCAAGGTTGAAATGAAGGAAAAAACGTTAAGGGCAGCCAGACAGAAAGGTCAGGTTACCCACAAAGGGAAGCCCATCAGACTAACTGCAGATCTCTCTGCAGAAACCCTAGAAGCCAGAAGAGAGTGGGGGCCAATATTCAACACTCTTAAAGAAAATAATTTGCAACCCAGAATTTCATATCCAGCCAAACTAAGCTTCATAAATGAAGGAGAAATAAAGTCCTTTACAGACAAGCAAATGCTCAGAGATTTTGTCACCACCAGGCCTGTGTTACAAGAGTTCCTAAAGGAAGCACTAAACATGGAAAGGAACAACTGGTACCAGCCACCGCAAAAACCTGCCAAATTGTAAAGACCATCAGTGCGATGAAGAAACTGCATCAATTAATGGGCAAAATAACCAGGTAACATCATAATGACAGGATCAAATCTACACATAACAATATGGACCTTAAATGTAAATAGGCAAATGCCCCAATTAAAAGACACAGACTGGCAAATTGGATAAAGAGTCAAGCCCAATCAATGTGCTGCATTCAGGAGACCCACCTCATGTGCAAAGATACACATAGGCTCAAAATAAAGGGATGGAGGAAGATCTAACAAGCAAATGGAAAGCCAAAAAAAAGCAGGGGTTGCAATCCTAATCTCTGATAAAACAGACTTTAAACCAACAAAGATCAAAAGAGACAAAGAAGGCCATTACATAATGGTAAAGGGATCAATGCAGCAAGAAGAGCTAACTATCCTAAATATATATGCACCCAAGACAGGAGCACCCAGATTCGTAAAGCAAGTCCTTAGAGACCTACAAAGAGTCTTAGACTCCCACACAATAATAATGGGAGACTTTAACACCCCACTGTCAATATTAGATCAATGAGACAGAAGGTTAACAAGGACATCCAGGACTCAAACTCAGCTCTGGACCAAGCAGACCTAATAGACATCTACAGAGCTCTCCACCCCAAATCAACAGAATATACAGTCTTCTCAGCACCACATCGCACGTATTCTAAAACTGACAACATAATTGGAAGTAAAGCACTCCTCAGCAAATGTAAAAGAACAGAAATCACAACAAACTGTCTCTCAGACCACAGTGCAATCAAATTAGAACTCAGGATTAAGAAACTCATTCAAAACCGCACAAGCACATGGAAACTGAACAACCTGCTCCTGAATGACTACTGGGTAAATAACAAAATGAAGGCAGAAATAAAGATGTTCTTTGAAACCAATGAGAACAAAGACATGATGTACCAGAATCTCTGGGACACATTTAAAGCAGTGTGTAGAGGGAAACTTATAGCACTAAATGCCCACAAGAGAAAGCAGGAAAGATCTAAAATTGACACCCTAACATCACAATTAAAATAACTAGAGAACGAAGAGCAAACAAATTCAAAAGCTAGCAGAAGGCAAGAAATAACTAAGATCAGAGCACAACCGAAGGAGACAGAGACACGAAAAATCCTTCAAAAAAATCAATGAATCCAGGAGCTGGTTTTTGAAAGGGTCAACAAAATTGATAGACTGCTAGCATGACTAATAAAGAAGAAAAGAGATAAGAATCAAATAGATGCAATAAAAAATGATAAAGGGGATATCACCACTGATCCCACAGAAATACAAATTACCATCAGAGAATACCATAAACACCTCTATGCAAATAAACTAAAAAATCTAGAAGAAATGGATAAATTCTTGAACACATACACCCTCCCAAGACTAAAGCAGGAAGAAGTTGACTCTCTGAATAGACCAATAATAGGCTCTGAAATTGAGACAATAATTGATAGCCTACCAACCAAAAAAGTCCAGGACCAGATAGATTCATAGCCAAATTCTATGAGAGGTACAAAGAGGAGTTGGTATCATTCCTTCTGAAACTATTCCAATCAATAGAAAAAGAGGGAATCCTCCCTAACTCATTTTATGAGGCTAGCATCATCTTGATACCAAAACCTGGCAGAGACACAACAAAAAAAGAGAATTTTAGACCAATATCCCTGAAGAACATTGATGTGAAAATCCTCAATAAAATACTGGCAAACTGAATCCGGCAGCACATCGAAAAGCTTATCCACCACGATCAAGTCGGCTTCATCCCTGAGATGAAAGGCTGGTTCAACATATGCAAATCAATAAATGTAATCCATCACATAAACAGAGCCAATGACAAAAACCACATGATTATCTCAATAGATGCAGAAAAGGCCTTCAACAAAACTCAACAGCCCTTCATGCTAAAAACTCTCAATAAACTAGGTATTGATGGACTGTATCTCAAAATAATAAGAGCTATTTATGACACCCACAGCCAATATCATACTGAATGGGCAAAAGCTGGAAGCATTCCCTTTGAAAACCAGCACAAGACAAGGATGCCTTCTCTCACCACTCCTATTCAACATGGTGTTGGAAGTTCTGGCCAGGGCAATCAGGCAAAAGAAAGAAATAAAGGGTATTCAATTAGGAAAAGAGGAAGTCAAATTGTCCCTGTTTGCAGATGACATGATTGTATATTTAGAAAACTCCATCGTCCCAGCCCAAAATCTCCTTAAGCTGATAAGCAACTTCGGCAAAGTCTCAGGATACAAAATCAATGTGCAAAAATCACAAGCATTCCTATACACCAATAACAGACAAACAGAGAGCCAAATCACGAGTGAACTCCCATTCACAATTGCTACAAAGAGAATAAAATACCTAGGAATCCAACTTACAAGGGATGTGAAGGACCTCTTCAAGGAGAACTACAAATTACTGCTCAATGAAATAAAAGAGGACACAAACAAATGGAAGAATATTCCATGATCACGGACAGGAAGAATCAATATTGTGAAAATGGCCATACTGCCCAAGGTAGTTTATAGATTCAATGCCATCCCCATCAAGCTACCAGTGACTTTCTTCACAGAATTGGAAAAGGCTACTTTAAAGTTCACATGGAACCAAAAAAGAGCCCACATTGCCAAGACAATCCTAAGCAAAAACAACAAAGCTGGAGGCATCACATTACCTGACTTCAAACTACACTGCAAGGCTACAGTAACCAAAACAGCATGGTACTGGTACCAAAGCAGATATATAGACCAATGGAACAGAACAGAGGCCTCAGAAATACCACCACACATCTACAACCATCTGATCTTTGACAATCCTGACAAAAACAAGAAATGGGGAAGGATTCCCTATTTAATAAATGGTGCTGGGAAAACTGGCTAGGCATATGTAGAAAGCTGAAACTGGATCCCTTCCTTACACCTTATACAAAAATTAATTCAAGATGGATTAAAGACTTAAATGTTAGACCTAAAACCATAAAAACCCTAGAAGAAAACCTAGGCAATACCATTCAGGACATAGGCATGGGCAAGGACTTCATGACTAAAGCACAAAAAGCAATGGCAACAAAAGCAAAATTGACAAATGGGATCTAATTAAACTAAAGAGCTTCTGCATGGTAAAAGAAACTACCATCAGAGTGAATAGGCAACCCACAGAACGGGAGAAAATTTTTGCAATCTGCCCATCTGACAAAGGGCTAATATCCAGAATCTACTAAAAGAACTTAAACAAATTTACAAGAAAAAAAACCAAACAACCCCATCAAAAAGTGGGCAAAGGATATGAACAGACACTTCTCAAAAGAAGACATTTATGCAGCCAACAGACACATGAAAAAATGCTCATTTGATCTCAAGTTACCCTCTTACTCTTACTATTATATCCAAAGTGTTTCATGTACTATACGCTCTGAAATTCCCTCATAGAGTTCCCTGTGTCTATGACCTTCACAACAATCACTTTCAGCATTTTCTCTACATGTTAAGTCCTTAGTTTTCTGGGATTATTAATGAACCTTCTTAGACATATAAAAATCATTTTAGAGATGTCACAGCTTCAAATGCATGAATAGATTCAGTTGGTCCTAGATTTTCCTTACAAAACACTGGCTTTCCTCTAAGGGCTTCTGTGATTGTAGGTGTTAGAGTGTTTGCAGAGGCAAAATATTTGTAATTTCATAGAATGTGAAGGCCTTTTGGTTCCCCCAAATACTTTTTCCTACTCAGTGATTAATGAATGATACTAAATAGTTTAGAGGTACATCTAGCTGAAATCAAAACAAACTATAAAGGTTTGCTCATTAAAACGCAAATATACTTGGTAAAGAAAATATTCTAAAGTGTAGTGAGAATGAACTTCTATCTTTTTTTCTAGGCTTTATTTGACTTATGACAATTCAATTTACAGTGATTCACACTTACAGCACTCTGCTTTTTTTATGTCCACGTTATTTATTAGGGCATTTAAAATTAATAATGAACAAATATTTCAGTCAGTTGTCTTACAAAACACGTGAAGAAGGTGCTATGGGAACACGAATGAAGAGTGTTTAACTCAGCTAGGGAAAGGGGGAAGCAGACATCAGGAAAGACTTCATAAAGGAGAAGCATCTTAAGCTTGATCTTAAAGAATATGTGGTAGTTAGGCAGTAGTTAATATGTAGAGAAGTAAGACAAAGTTTTTCCAAGCAAAAACTATATAAGCAAAGGGGCCCGGAGTGGTGGCTTATGCCTGTAATACTAGTACTTTCGGAGGCTGAGGCGAGAGGATCGCTTGAGGCCAAGAGTTCAAGGCCAGCCTGGGAAACATAGTGAGACCTAGTCTCTTAAAAAAAAAAAAAGATATATAAATAAAGGCTTAGAGGTAAGAGAGAATAAGAAGTAAGAATCATCATGTCAGGTTTAGGGAGAAGCAAGGTCTGATGATAAAGAGGTAAGAGAAGAAACAAAAAAATTAGAAGAAATCAGATTATAAAAGGCCTTTCATGACACATTAAGGAGTTTGAATTTTATCTTGAGTTTATGAAAAAACTGCTGAAGAGTTGCGTGTAGGGAGTGTTAATAACAAATTAGCAAATCCGAACAGATTTGGCATCAAATTGGAGAACGGATTGGGAAGATGTTAACTGGGGGGAGAGGAGCCTCTAACAATTGTCCAGGAAGTTAATAATAAAGACCTAAACTGGGCCAGGTGCAGTGGCTCACTCCTGTGAGCACTTTGGGAGGCCGAGGTGGGTGGATCACCTGAGATCGGGAGTTTGAGACTAGCCTGACCAACATGGAGAAACCCTGTCTCTACTAAAAATACAAAATTAGCTGGGCATAGTGGTGCATGCCTGTAATCCCAGGTACTCAGGAGGCTGAGGCAGGAGAATCACTTGAACCTGGGAGGTGGAGGTTGCCATGAACCGAGATCGTGCCATTGCACTCCAGTCTGGGCAACAAGAGCAAAACTCCGTCTCAGAAAAAAAAAAAAAAAAAAAAAAAGAAAAAAAACCACCTAAACTAAAACAGTAACAGAGGGAATGCAGAACAAGGGACAGTTTTAAGAGGATGTAGAAAAACAAGTATTGTAGACAAAATAAGTTTAGTATTTGTCATGTTATATTTACTAGCAGCAGATACATAATACATTTAGAATATGAGTTTGGAGCTTGGACAAGCTCTGGGCAATGGTATAGATTTACAATTCACTTTATAAATGGTATCTGAAACTACTAGCCTGCATGATGCCATCTGAAGTCAATGGACAAGATGTGAAAAGGGCCAAAGAAAAAAAACTGTAAAGAAAGCTTTTCAAGGAATTGACAAAGGAAGGCAAGCCTGTAAAGGAGCCAATTAAAGGAGACAAGTACCACATTAATTTACCCATCTCTTCTGCACTAGCCTATGAAATCCACGGGGCAGGAGTTTTATTTTTACTCATCTTTGCAAATACAGGACTTAACATAGTATCTGACATTTACTTGATGTTTATTAAATATTTGTTGAACAAAGTAAATTATGTTTCTACATATGATGGTTTCTAAACACCTAATCAAAGTGCCTAGGGGGTCTAATTACAATACCCTTTTGCACAAAAAATTGAGTTTGATCCAATTCAAAGGTTCAATGCAAACTTCATTATTATTTTTCATCATCATAGGTGGAAACACTTGACAAAAAGTTATCCATCTATGAAGAGTCTGCTCACGTACAAGTGACAACTGATTTGATGAATAAATGAATGGGAAACAAACACATGAAGGGAAAAGCATCTGATAGCATTTTTCTCTGGAGGAAAAATGAAATGGTGATTTCCAACTCTTTTTTTTTAATTAGAATGTCTCTTTAAATGTGACCTGGAATACATGGTGAGATTTTTCTAAGGACTGATGTTAAGGGAAACTCCTCTGAAATTATTAAAAAAAAAACGAGGGATGGTTTATTTATTTTTATAACAGGTAAAGTATTATTAATTTTTTTATAACTTAAGTTTACATTCATATTTTCTGAAAATGTCTTGGTTTCTACTGATACCAATAAATATCTCAACATTCTACCTTTAATAATAAACAAAACTATTCCATTAAAATTGTTCTGAAATCACATAGTTAATTCCTGACTAATCCCCTACTCTAGTGAGTTTTCAAATCTTTCCTTTATTGAGGAGTAAAAGAAAAACAAACGGTTTAAGCCTAATGATATGCATATCTAAAAGAATGTGAACCAAAGATGTAGGATAAGGGCAAACTGTATAATAACAATCCTTGTCTAAGTGGGGACACAGACAAAAGAGCTAAAATCTGGCACCAGTAAGTTAGCTGCCATTATTTTTTATAATTTAATGGTTGAAGAAGAGCACAATTATGTAGTAAAAGGAAGAATGTAAATCTTGAGACCTTAATCCTATTCCTTTTCTGCTATTCTGAGTTTGAGTTTCCTCGACAAAAAAATTAGGGTATTTGTGCTCTCTACTGTTCATTGTAGTTTGAATATTTTATGATTCTATAGTTTTTTATTTATAAAATTAATTCTGTTGTATTGTTTTCTTCTGCATAATAAATCAAGAAACTATATTTTATTCAAATTGCACTAAATACAACTTCTCTTTTTGGTGTTGGGGAGAAACCACAAGCTTTATTGGCTGGAAGTTCTCCTCAGGAGCCTGGTCTTCTGGAACTGGATGCCTAAATACAACTCCTATGCTGAATTTTTAGAAATGGAAGTTGTTAATTAAAAACAAAATACTGGGGAATGCTACCTTTCCGTTGTCTTAGTATCCATGGATAAATTAATATATTTTTTTACATTTTTACATTTAAATACGGGTTTTCCAAACAGAAAAAGACAATTACAAAACATATTAGTTGTCTCCCATTTCTGACAGAAAGGACATCATATAGACTCAGAGTTAACTACTTTTCCTCCCTCAGTGCTGAGAGCCCTTTCTTTAGTTTGCAGTATTGGTATTTTGATGGACAGCAGAAACACAGCTGATTTTCTTCCTTTTTTTTTTTTTTTTTAATGAAAAGGCAGTTTCATGGATTTTACTCTGTGTACTGTTAAGGCTGAACCCTTAGCCTTTTTCTTATTGAGTAGAAATAAGAAAAAAAAGAATAATGATAATTGTAATAATGGTTAATAATCTTTCTTTTTCAGGAAAACTGTGCATTAATGTTACATGAATCTTATTTGGAAAAAAATGAAGAAAAGAAAGGGCAATGGTCAAATATAATAGTACCTCGGTAATTGATGATTTCTGTCCCAAGCACCGGAGTCATCTCCAGGACTGTGATAAAGGCTTTGTCCATAGATGTCAGAGGAAAAGGAGACATGCGATGTCTTCTAGCCACCTTGGTGATATCGACAGCACTGTGACCTAAACAGTAAGATAATTAACTAAGAATATGATGCTGTAACACTGACTAAAAAGTGGCAATGACTTATAATATCACAACTCCCAATTTCAAATGTCCCCAGATGAAGATTAGCAGGTGAGAAACTGTTTCTCCTGACTCCAAAATATAGCCTGCTCTGGTGGAACATTAAATCAAGTTAGCAATGTTACATCATGTGTCAAAACTTAGTGAAATTCAATGATGACATTGACTAATCCTTTTTGAGCGCTTCCTATGTGTCAAGGCAGTGTACTAAAGTAACTCACTAATCCTCCTAACAACCTTATGGTGAGGCACCATAATTATCCATATTTATAGGTGAGGAAAGAGAAGCTTAGAGAAATTATGTATCATTTCCTAAATCACAGAGCTAGTAACAGAAGAGCTAAGATTCAAAACTAGGTAATTTTGGCTTCAGAGTTCATGTCCTAAACTACTACACAAAATTTTGAATACTTAACGAACTAGTTAGTAAAATGAAGTTCCCAAACTTCTATTTAGGATATCATAGAAAATTTTCTCTCCTCTGAAAAAAGTTATGAAGAAATATTATTATTTAGCTATCGACTCCACAGGTGGCCATATTTAGTCCCAAAGCATTCATATAATCCATACATTAAAACTACTAATTTTATATCTCTAATCTCAACCTCTACCCTCAATTCTACATTTTTATATCATCCAACATGCATTTGGATGTGCAACCAGCAACTCAAACCTAAAATGTCCCAAAACAAACTCTTAATTCCCCATCCTCCTATTCCACCCCTGCAATGACTTATTCTCTTGCAGTTCCCATTTCAGTAAATAGCAACTCCGTTCTTACAGTTATTAAGCCAGAACCTTGCAAGATACTTGATTCTTATCATATATTTAAACTATCTTTGAAATATATCTGGAATCTGATAACTACTCACCACTTTAATTACTACCACAATAGTTGAGACCATCACTGATTTCCTGGGAAACTGAATAGCATCCTAGCTGGCCTCTCTGCTTCTATCCTTGTCATACTACAGTTTATTCTCCACACAACAGTTATGATGATTCTTTGAATCATTGGATTGTGCTAATCTCTGCTCATAGCTCTCTAATGACTTTCCATGTCCCTTACAATAAAATCTCTGCTATGGCCTATAAGGCCCAAAATATTATGGCTCCCATTGTCCTCCTAACATTCCCTCTTTGTTTACTGTGCTCTAGTCATACTGGCTCCTTTCTTTTACTTGATCATGCCAAATTCATCTCTCCTCAGGGTCTTTGTACTTTGTTTCTTCTGCTTGAACGATTCTTCCCCAGATAGTCTCTCATTTCCCCATCTATCCATCACTTCTTTCAGGTATCTGTTCAAATATCACTTCATCAGAGAGAAATTTGTTGAACACTCTCTATGGAATAATACCTACCATCACTCTTTATTTCCCTTACCCTACTTTTCTTTTCTTCATAGCTACATACATACCCATGTACATACATAATATGGATATTCATAACCATATATATAATATGTAAATATAAATATATATAGTTATATTTGTTTATAGTCTTCCTCTTCTCAATAGAACATAAAACTTCATGAGAGTAGCAACTTTGTCTTGTTTACTGTTTTTGTCCCCAATACTCAGAACAGTATCTGGCACATATTAGCAAACAAAAAAAAGTATTTGTTGAATTAATAAATGCATAATTTAATGACAAGAAGGAACTTCTTGGAGTGTTATATCTTCATATATAAATAACTTGGACTTTTCCTTGGAGCCATATAAGTCTACATCCCAAAGAGTTAACAGAAAGTACTAACTGCAAATACTGCTGCTTAGCTCTCCTACCTGCTATCCACAATCCCCTTCTTAAGCAGCTAGGAGTGGCCGTATGATATAATTCTGGCCAGTCAGGGGTAGGAATAAGTCCCTGGGGCAGGCTTCCTCTTACAAATCAAAAGATGAAGATATGAAGCTTTCAGAGGAAAAAGCTTTTGCCCATCTACCGTTTTTTCTACCTGGAACATGGCTGGAACTGGGAGCTGGGCTGACACTGGAGACTGGGAGGTGCCGTAGCCACTTCTGAACTATGAAGATGCAAACCCATGCAGTAAGTATAGAAAGGTAAAAAGAAAAAAGAGTCCAAGTCCCTGATGACAATGTAGAGCTGCTGTAAAAATCCTAGACTGCGTGGCTCCAGACTTAGACATGTGAAATACATGAGCTCCCATCTCTTTAAAACACTATATAATGATTATATGTATCCTTCATAAGATTGTGAGTTTCTGGCCATTGCAACTTATTTAAATTTAGCACTTCTACTCCAGTCCCAGTGGCTGCTCCAGACATGTTCAATGAATTGACTTAAAGGCACTACCCCAAAGGGTTTTCATTCTAAGACTAATGACATTGTCATAGGCACCTAAGAAAAATATATACAAAGTTGCTTATACTATTAATATGTGATTTCTTCTCATGGTCAATCAAAATCGCAAAATTTTCAAAGTTTGAAAAACCTTAGAGATTATTTAGCGCTACATAGAATTTTCTATTCAAATTGCGGGTGAACACTTAAAAAAGGATGGAAATACAAACTTATTTATAACTCATTTTCATTGAGGTCTTGACCTACTCATTCAAATATAAAAAAATCATTGTCACAACCAGTATAACTAGGCAGAATGATATTGCTGCTTCTGCATTTTATTCAGCTTTACAGGTCTCAGATCATATCTTTTTTTTTGTGATAGGCTGCACTTTATGGTGCAAACTGGATATAATCTTACAAAAGTTGTCTTAAAAATATGTTTAGTTTCTGAGAAGAAAATTCTACTTCTTAGTTATATAGGTTTTATCTGTTGAATATGTTTTGTAATAGGCATTTTCTTATTAAACAGCAAGTTTGATGATCAGTGATACACATACCCATTCAACAAATATTTACTGAGTGCACTTTATGAACCAGGAACAGTTAGGGACTTGGGATACTGACAGTAAAATATACTCTGCCATGAAGAATATAACAGTCCAGCAGAAAGGAAAGAAAAAGAAAGAGAAAGAGAACAAGAAAGAAGGAAGGAAGGAAGAAAGGAAGGAAGAAAGAAAAAGAGGGTAGTAAACCACCTGATGGTTCTGTTAAGTTTTATTTTATTTTTTATTTTATTTTATGTTCCAGGATACATGTGCAGGATGTGCAGGTTTGTTACATAGGTAAACTTGTGCCATGGTGGTTTGCTGCATGGACCAACCCACTACCTAGGTATTAGGCCGAGCTATTCTTTCTGATACTCTCCTTCCCTGCAACCCTCTGACAGGACCCAGTGTGTGCTGCTGTCCCCCCATATGCCCATGTGTTCTCGTCATTCAACTCCCACTTTAAGTGAGAACATGCAGTGTTTGGTTTTCTGTTCCTGTGTTAGTTTACTGAGGATAATGGCTTCCAGCTCCCTCCCTGTCCCTGCAAAGGACATGATCTCATTCCTTTTTATGGCTGCATAGCATTCCATGGTGTATAGGTGAGAGGTGACAACATGTTAGCAGCCCCTGCTCGCTCTCCGCGCCTCCTTGGCCTCGCGTCCACTCTGGCTGCACTTGAGCCCTTCAGCCTGCTGCTGCACTGTGGGAGCCCCTCTCTGGGCTGGCCGAGGCCAGAGCCAGCTCCCTCTGCTTGCGGGGAGGTGTGGAAGGAGAGGCGCGAGTGGGAACTGGGGCTGCATGCGGCACCCGTGGGCCAGCACGAGTTCTGGGTGGGCGTGGGCACAGCAGCCCCGCAGTGAGGGGCTTAGCACCCAGGCTAGCAGCTGCGGAGGGTGTGCTAGGTCCCCCAGCATTGCCGGCCCGCCAGCGCCATGCTCGAATTCTGGCTGGGCCTCAGCCGCCTCCATGCAGGGCAGGGCTCCGGACCTGCAGCCCGCCATGCCTGAGCGACCCCCCACCCCAACTGTGGGCTCTCGCTAAGACAGGTGCTGCTCCCTGCTCCACAGCGCCCAGTCCCATCGACTGCCCAAGGGCTGAGTGCGGGCACATGGCGCGGGTCTGGCGGGTAGCTCCGCCCAGGGCCCTGGCATGTGATCCACTAGGTGAAGCCAGCTGGGCTCCTGAGTCTGGTGGGGACTTGGAGAACTTTTATGTTTAGCTGGAGGATTGTATATGCACCAATCAGCAATCTGTGTCTAGCTCGGGGTTTGTGGATGCACCAATCAGCGCTCTGTATCTAGCTAATCTGGTGGGGACTTAGAGAACTTTTATGTCTGGCTAGGGGATTGTAAATGCACCAGTCAGCATTCTGTGTCTAGCTAAAGGATTATAAACACACCAATCAACACTCTGTGTCTAGCTCAAGGTTTATAAATGCACCAATCAGTGCTCTGTGTCTTGCTCAAGGTTTGTAAATGCACCAATCAGTGCTCTGTATCTAGCTAATCTAGTGGGGACTTGGAGAACTTTTGTGTCTAGCTAAAGGATTGTAAATGCACCAATCAGCACTCTGTGTCAAACTCAAGGTTTGTAAACGCACCAATTAGCACCCTGTCAAAACGGACCAATCAGCTCTCTGTAAAATGGGCCAATCAGCAGGATGTGGGTGGGGTCAGACAAGGGAATAAAAGCAGGCTACCCAAGCCAGCAGAGGCAACCTGCTCCGGTACCCTTCCATGATGTGGAAGCTTTGTTCTTTCACTCTTTGCAATAAATCTTGCTGCTGCTCACTCTTTGGGTCCGCGCTGCCTTTAAGAGCTGTAACACTCACGGTGAAGGTCTGCAGCTTCACTCCTGAAGCCAGCAAGACCACGAACCCACCAGAAGGAATGAACAAGTCCAGATGCGCCACCTTTAAGAGCTGTAACACTCACTGTGAAGGTCTGCAGCTTCACTCCTGAAGTCAGTGAGACCACGAATCCACCAGAAGGAAGAAATTCTGGACACATCTGAACATCTGAAGGAACAAACTCCGGACACACCATCTTTAAGAACTGTAACACTTGCCGCGAGGGTCCGTGGCTTCATTCTTGAAGTCAGCGAGACCAAGCACTCACCAATTCTGCACACATAGGTACCACATTTTCTTTATCCAGTCTATCATTGATAGGTGTTTGGGTTGATTCCACGTCTCTGTTATTGTGAATAAATGCTGCAATGGGCATACGCATGCATGTATCTTTATAAAGGAATGATTTATGTTCCTTTGGGTATATACCCAGTAATGGGATTGCTGGATCAAATGGTATTTCTAGTTCTAGGTCTTTGAGGAATCACCACACTGTCTTCCACAATGGTTGAACTACCAACAGTGTAAAAGAGTTCCCATTTCTCCACAGCCTTGCCAGCATCTGTTGTTTCTTGACTTTTTAATAATTGCCATTCTGACTGGCCTGAGATGGTATCTCATTGTGTTTTTGATTTGCATTTCTCTAATGATCAGTGATGTTGAGCTTTTTTCCATATGTTTGTTGGCTGCATGTATATCTTCTTTTGAGAAGTGTCTGTACATATCCTTTGCCCACTTTTAAATGGGTTTTTTTTTCTTGTAGATTCTGGATATTAGACCTTTGTCTGATGGATAGATTGCAATAATTTTCTCCAATTTTGTAGTTTGTCTCTTCACTCTGATGACAGTTTCTTTTGCTGTGCAGAAGCTCTTTAATTAGATCCCATTTGTCAATTTTTGCTTTTGTTGCAATTGCTTTTGACGTTTTTGTCATGAAATCTTTGTCTGTATCTATGTCCTGAATGGTATTGCCTAGATTTTCTTCTAGGATTTTTATAGTTTTGGGTTTTACATTTAAATCTTTAATCCATCTTGACTTAACTTTTGTATAAGGTGTAAGGAAAGGGTCCAGTTTCAATTTTCTGCATATGGCTAGCCAGTTCTCCCAGCACCATTTATTAAATAGCAAATCCTTTCCCCATTGCTTTTGTCAGGTTTGTTGAAGATAACATGGCTGTAGATGTGCAGTCTTAGTTTTGAGTTCTATATTCTGTTCCACTGGTCTATGTGTCTGTTTTTGTACTACTACCCTCTATTTTGGTTACTATAGCCTTGTAGTTGAGTTTGAAGTCGGATATGTGATGCCTTCAGCTTTGTTCTTTTTGCTTAGGATTGTCTTCATTATATAGGCTATTTTTTGGTTCCATATGAACTTTAAAGTAGTTTTTTCTAATTCTGTGAAAAATGTCAAGGGTAGTTTAATGGGAATAGCACTGAATCTATAAATTACTCTGGGCAGTATGGCCATTTTCGTGATATTGATTCTTCCCATCCATGAGCGTGGAATGTTTTTCCATTTGTTTGTGTGCTTCCTGATTTCCTTGAGCAGCAGTTTGTAGTTCTCCTTGAAGAGGTCCTTCACTTCCCTTGTTAGCTGTATTCCTAGGTATTTTTTCTCTTTTTAGTGACTTTGAAAGGGAATTAATTCATGATTTGGCTTTCTGCTTGTCTACTGCTGGTGTATAGGAATGCTTGTGATTTTTGCACATTGATTTTGTACTTTGCTGAAGGTGCTTATCAGCTTAAGAAGCTTTGGGGCTGAGATGATGGGGTTTTCAGATATAGGAGTATGTCATCTGCAAACAGATGGCTTGACTTTCTCTCTTCCTATCTGAATACCCTTTATTTCTTTCTCCTGCCTGATTGCCCTGGCCAGAATTTCCAATTCTATGTTGAATAGGAGTGGTGAGAGAAGCCATCCTTGTCTTGTGCCGATTTTCAAGGGGAATGCTTTGAGCTTTTTCCCATTCAGTATGATATTGGCTGTGGGTTTGTCATAAATTGCTCTTATATTTTGAGGTATGTTTCAACAATACCTAGTTTATTGAAAATTTTTAACATGAAGGGAAGTTGAATTTTATCAAAGGCGTTTTCTGCATCTATTGAGATAATCATGTGTTTTTTGTCTTTAGTTCTGCTTATGTGATAAATCATGTTTATTGATTTGCATATGTTGAACCAGCCTTGCATCTTGGGGATGAAGCTGTCTTGATCATGCGGATAAGCTTTTTGATGTGCTGCTGGATTCGGTTTGTCAGTATTTTATTGAGGATTTTTGCATCAATGGTCATCAGGGATATTGGCCTGAAGTTTTCTTTTTTTGTTGTATCTCTGCCAGGTTTTGATATCAGGATGATGCTGGCCTCATAAAATGAGTCAGAGAGGAGTCCCTCCTTTTCAGTTGTTTAGAATAGTTTCAGAAGAAATGGTACCAGCTCCTCTTTGTACCTCTCGTAGAATTTGGCTGTGAATCCATCTGGTCCTGGGCTTTTTTTGGTTGGTAGGCTATTAATTACTGCCACAATTTCAGAACTTGTTATTGTCTATTCAGAGATTCAACTTCTTCCTGGTTCAGTCTTGTGAGGGAGTGTCTGTCTAGGAATTTATCCATTTCTTCTAGATTTTCTAGTTTATTTGCATAGAGGTGTTTATAGTATTCTCTGATGGTTGTTCATATTTCTGTGGGGTCAGTGGTGATATCCCCTTTATCATTTTTTATTGTGTCTATTTGATTCTTCTCTCTTTCCTTTATTAGTCTAGCTAGTAGTCTATTTTATTTTTTTCAAAAAAAAACCAGCTCCTAGATTCATTGATTTTTTTAAGGTTTTTCGTGTCTCTATCTCTTTCAGTTCTGCTCTGATCTTGGTTATTTCTTGTCTTCTGCTAGCTTTGGCCTTTTTTTTTTTGCTTTTGGTTCTCTAGTTCTTTTAATTTTGATATTAGGACGTCAATTTGAGATCTTTTAACTTTCTGATGTGGGCATTTAGTGCTATAACTTTCCCTCTTAACACTGCTTTGGCTGCGTCCCAGAGGTTCTGGCATAATGTCTCTTTATTCTCATTGGTTTCAAAGAACTTGATTTCTGCCTTGATTTCGTTATTTATCCAGGAGTCATTCAGGGACAGGTTGCTTAATTTCCATGTAGTTGTGTGGTTTTGAGTGAGTTTCTTAACTTTGAGTTCTAATTTTATTGCACTGTGGTCTGAGAGATTGTTTCTTCTGATTTCAGTTGTTTGGCATTTGCTAGGAGTGTTTTACTTCCAATTATGCAATCTTTTTAGGAGTAAGTGCCATATGGCACAAAGAAGAATATATATTCTGTTGTTTTTGGGTGGAGGGTTCTGTAGATATCTGTTAGGTCCACTTGGTCCAGAGTAGAGTTTGGGTCCTGAATATCTTTGTTAATTTTCTGTCTCTGTGATCTAATACTGACAGTGCAGTATTGAAGCCTCCCACTATTATTGTGTGGGAGTCTAAGTCTCTTTGTAGGTCTCTAAGAACTTGTTCTATGAATCTAGGTCCTCCTGTATATTCAGGATAGTTAGCACTTCTTGTTGAATTGAGCCCTTTACCATTATGTAATACCCTTGTCTTTTTTATCTTTTTTTTTGGTTTAATGTCTGTTTTGTAAGACTTTAACACTAGGATTGCAGCCCCTGGTTTTCTCTGCTATTTGCTTGGTAAAATTTCCTCCATCCCTTTATTTTGAGCCTATGTGTGTCTTTGCACATGAGATGGGTCTCTTTAATACAGCACACTGATGGGTCTTGACTCTTTATCCAGCTTGCCGTTCTGTGTCTTTCAACTGGGGGCATTTAGCTCATTTACATTTAAGGTGAATGTATGTGTGAATTTGATCCTGTCATCATGATGCTAGCTGGTTATTTTGCAGACTTGTTGATGTAGTTGCTTCGAAGTGTCATTGGTCTGTGTACTTTAGTGTGTGTTTGTAGTGGCAGGTATTGGTTTTTTCTTTCCATATTTAGTGCTTCTCTCAGGAGCTCCTGCAAGGCAGGCCTGGTGGTGACAAATTCCCTCAGTATTTGCTTTTCTGAAAAGGATTTTATTTTTCCTTCACTTTATGAAGTTTAGTTTGGCTGGTTATGAAATTCTGGGTTGCAAATTCTTTCCTTTAAGGATACTGAATATTGGCCTCCAATCTCTTCTGGCTTGTAGGGTTTCTGCTGAGAGGCCCACTGTTAGTCTGATGGGCTTCCCTTTATAGGTAACCTGGCCTTTTTCTCTGGCTGCCCTTAATACTTTTCCTTCATTTTTACTTTGGAGAATCTGATGATTATGTGTCTTGGGGATGACCTTTCTTCTCATGGAGTATCTTACTGTGGTTCTCTGGATTTCCTGAATTTGAATGTTGGCCTATCTTGCTAGGTTGGAGAAGTTCTGGATGATATCCTGATGTATGTTTTCCAACTTGGTTCCATTCTCCCATCTCTTTCAGGTACCCCAATGAGTTGTAGGTTTGGTCTTTTTACATAATCCCATAGTTCTCAGAGGTTTTGTTCATTCCTTTTCATTCTTTTTTCTCTAATCTTGTCTGCCTGTCTTATTTCAGCAAGATAGTCTTCAAGCTCCGAAATTCTTTCCTTCCTTTGGTCTATCCAGCTATTGATACTTGTGGTTGTATTATGAAGTTCTTGTGTTGTGTTTTTCAGCTCCATCAGGTTATTTATTTTCCTCTCTAAACTGGCAGACTGGAGCTGCAGTGATGGCAGCCGTCTCTACCCGCAGGAGCTCAGTTGTCTTGAGAGCAGGCAGTTGCAGTGATGGCAGCCACTCCTCCCACTGGGAGCTCAGTCATCTTTGGCAGCAGGCAGCTGTAGTGATGGCAGCTGCCCCTTCCCCTAGGAACTTGGTTGTCTTAGGCAGTCTCCATCTGAGCGGCTGCCAAGAATCTGCACAGTTCTGTGCTTGGGAAACAAGGCCTGGGTGGTGTGGACTTATGAGGGGATCTCCTGATCTGTGGGTTGCACAGATCCATGGAAAAAGCATGGTTCCCCAGGCAGGGTAGCACCATCACTCACTACTTCCCTTGGCTGGGAGTGGGAGTTCCCCTTCCCCTGTGTGGATCCTGGGTTGCCTGTCACTCCACTCTACTTTTCCTCACTTACCATGGGTTGCACCAACTGCCTGGTCAGTCCTAATGAGAGAACCTGGATACCTCAGTTGCTGGCATAGGATTTACTTGCTGTTTTCATTCTTCTACGTGGGAGCCTCCAACTGTAGCTGTTTTTAGTTGGTCATCTTGGCCCCTCCTTGTTTTCTTTTTTTTTCTTGTTGTTTGGAAATTGCAGTATGGTTATCTACTGGCAGGAATAATCTCTTCCATCACTAAAGTAATGTTATACCTTGTTTATATTTGTCTTCTGGTATCTATCACTCTCCATCTGATGCTATAGATATTTAAATATTGGCCTTACCTCTGCTAGTAGATGGTAAACTCATTAAAGACAGAGCCTATGTCTTATTAATCTTTGTATTCTCTGTCACTTTTAGAATAGTGCCTTCCTTACACTTACAGTAGATACTCAGTAAATACTTGGGGTATTTAATGAATGGCAAATCTTTTAAACAAAGTCCAAAGTTGGGAAGCAAAAAGTAAAGCAGTGCTTTCTGCTGTCGTTTTACTTCTCTAAGCCACTGAATATTTATAAAGTCTTTGTCACAAAGTGATTACCTCACCGGAAAAATAATTCGTACTTTTTTATAGACCTATAGTATAAACATTTTATTTAAAATTTATTTTTAATTGGCAAAAATTTTATATATGCATGGTGTATACCATGATGTTTTGAGATATGCATACATTGTGGAATAACTTAATTGAAGAAATTAACATACTTTGGTGCTATTGGATTAATACTGGTCCTTGGTTAAACTATTTGCATGTTCACACAAGGACCTTTGGATATATAACAAATTAACTAAAAGGAATGTCTCAAAGGAGGAGTATTGTAATTCTCTAGCACATCAGCAGGTAGGGTTGTGTGTGCATGCATGTGTGTGCATGCATGTGTGTGTTTTCAACAAATATTAATTAAGCACCTTTTTATGTGCCACAAGGTTTCTTCCCACTCAAGACTCACCCCAAATTATACAGTAATTAGCGACTTCACCAATAAAAAACCTACTTCAGCCGGGTGTGGTGGCTCACGCCTTTAATCCCAGCACTTTGGGAAGCTGAGGTGGGCGGATCACGAGGTCAAGTGATCAAGACCATCCTGGCCAACATGGTGAAACCCCATCTCTACTAAAAATGCAAAAATTAGCTGGGCATGGTGGCGCATGCCTGTAGTCCCAGCTACTCGGGAGGCTGAGGCAGGAGAATTGCTTGAACCCAGGAGGCGGAGGTTGCAGTGAGCTGAGATCACACCCCTGCACTCCAGCCTGGCAACAGAGTGAGACTCTGTCTCAAAAAAAAAAAAAGTTGTCACAGACTTCTCTTATTTTGTAAATTACAAACCCAAAGCACTTCTTACTGTCTTGGGCCATTAGAAAACATCCTGGCTAACACGGTGAAACCCCATCTCTACTAAAAATACAAAAAGATTAGCCGGGTGTGGTGGTGGGTGCCTGTAGTCCCAGCTACTCCAGAGGCTGAGGCAGGAGAAAGGCGTGAACCCGGGAGGTGGGGCTTACAGTGAGCCGAGATGGTGCCATTGCACTCCAGCCTGGGTGATACAGTGAGACTCTCTCTCTCAAAAAAAAAAAAAAAACAAAAACAAACAAACAAAAAACTTAATCAGCAGGAAAAAGGTCCAAAAAATGTTGATTGTTTCTCTTGTTGATTGTGACTGTAGAACAGAAGTTTGATAGAAGAGAAAAAAAATTGAGAAAAAAAGTATGCACTTTTTCCTCTTGAAGGCCCCAGTGAGTTATCACCTAGCGGCCAGTAGCCCATAAAACCCATTTAGGCAGAAATAGGAAAGGGAGGAATGAAACATTTTAAAAAAGGTAAGAAGGTTATAATGAAAAATAAGTTTTATTTTTGGATAGAAAAAATAGTTTCCTACGAAGCAAAACTATTTCATGGCCACAAATATATTCTGATAGCTACCTTACAAATGATTACTAATGGTCACTAAGAGAATCTGCAAGGGCATTAGCTTTATTAAACTCATATGTATTACAAAACATGTGAAAATACATGTCCCACTGAGAAGATCATAGCGTTCAAGGGAATACTCACTTTAATTTACAATAGTAAAATTACCTGGTGATATGGTGATATCACTGTTACTGTTAATTTGCAGGTAGACTAGCTTGTTTGGTAAAAGTAAACTACAAGGTACTTTAGGATATAGGATTTTTATTTGAGAGTTGGGGCAGAGGTAGGGGAGGGAGTCTAGACATCTTCCCCACTACAGCTGTCTGAACTGAGCTAAGCAGCTAAGAGTGACAGACTGAATTATTATAACATCTAAATTGACAGCATTCCTCTGCAATGGGTTTACTTTTCTTAAGTAGATCTGTAGGATTAAAGCTATTCTAAGTGGGCACAAATTGATGCTACAGGTTTCTCTAATGAGCCTACAGTTCCATAAGTACAACTTAACTTGTCTCTTGTATTTTCTAGTTTAGTCCAGAGATGAGGTTGACTATATTTCAGTTTAGAATTTTTGCAGAGGAAGTAATAAAAATGTTACTGAGATTTCCTATCTTCCATGATGCAGTTATAAGAACTCAGCGCAAAATGAATAGGGGTTCACTCAGGATTGTCATCATCAAAGACATGGTTAAATACTAATGACACTATCTATGATGTAGAAAGCCTCCAAAGGGTCACAGAAAGTACAAATGGATTCCTTTCTACTGAGCAGAGTAACAATATGGATCTTTGTTATCTAGCAGTAACCTTTTTTTGTGGTGTGGTCATCTTGAAATGGAGCTATTTATACCAATGAAATTATTTTTCTCAGTTAAAATGCATCCTCTTAAACCAGTCAGTTCTTAATATACAATGTTTCATCTTGGTTTTGAGACAGGGTCTGGCTTTGTTGCTCAGGCTGGAGTGAAGTTGCGTGATCATGGCCCACTGCAACTTTGACCTGCTGGCTCAAATGATCCTCCTGTCTCACCCCATCGAGTAGCTGGAACCACAGGTGCACACCACCATACTTGGCTAATTTTCTGATGTTTTGCACAGATGGGGTCTCCCTATGTTGCTCAGGCTGGTCTCAAACCCCTGGCCTCCCAAAGTGTTAGGATTACAGGCGTGAGCCACCATGACTGGCCTTCCCTGAAAATCCATTTTTAAAATGAAAAGGAAATGGGTCGGGTCAATGGCTCATGTCTGTAATCCTAACACTTTGGGAAGCTGATACAGGTGGACTGCCTGAACTCAGGAGTTTGAGACCACCCTGGGCAACATGGTGAAACCCCATCACTATTAAAATACAAAAAATTAGCCATGCATGGTGTCAGAAGCCTGTAGTCCCAGCTACTCGGAAGGCTGAGGCACGAGAATTCCTTGAACCTGGGAGGCAGAGGTTGCAGTGAGCCGAGATTGCACCACTGCACTCCAGCCTGGGAAACAGAGTGAGACTCTGTCTCAAAAAAACAAAAACAAAAACAAAAACAAAAACACACACAAAGTAAATGAAGAAAAGATGCCTTTGATCATAGGAGAGAATAGAGCAGAAACAAGACATTCTGATGTTCATGCAGGTCCTTCTTGATTAAATTCAGAACCTCAAGAAACTTCATTTTTCAAAACAAGCAGGAGAAAAGCTCCCTAAACTACATAAAGTGTAAATCATTATTCATTTTTTGGATATACTGCAAATATCAGGAGACTTGTTCTGTTCCTATTAATATTACTGCCTCTATTCCACATAGTATTTGCAGCTTGAATTCCTCATGTTTCTATTTCCTGGATCTTTCTGAAGAGCAAACCGCCTAAGATAATGAATAGCTTTCCTAGGAAACTTAAAGAGCAAAGATAGATAATAGTAATATGGTCAGCTTAAATAGTTAGGGCCCTTGGTAATTCAAAGAATGTGTGGTTCAGATAGATATACAAAGCATCTAGACTTTCATATACATCTCTCCAATTAGGAGAAAGTGGTTCCAAAGCTCTAGGGAAACACTGGCAATGGTAGAGTTTGTAGGCTCAGGACTACAGGGCACTTTGTACATCTGAAAATAATTTTCATATTGTCTTCAATCTAATAGTTTTTACAACTTTTCTACTTGCTTATTCAAGACAATGAGCCTCATTTCTGACAAAACCAAAAAAGCATAGCTGAAAGAATTATTATTTACTAGGGCTGAATTAAAAATATGGAAGTTCTCCTGGGATTTCTGTACATAAAGATGATCAAATAGGCATTGCTGTCACAAAACGTTAGCTTCATAATTTATATCAATAGTTGATTATCACTCACAGGATAAAATTTCAGTTCCTTAGAATAGTATATAAAACCCTTATTTGCTTTCTTTTCAGTCTCATCTCTCATTATTCCATCACTCAGAAAATTGATAATATTGTAGATATCAGAATACACTGTACTATTTCATAGTTTTCTGCTATAACATATGATGCTCTTTCTGCCTAGAATAATTTTTCTGTCATCTTTTTATTTTCCTGGGAAATTACAACTCTTCCTTCACAACTTTTTTCAGTAAGAAAGTGCTCAAATAATGATAGGAACATGTCAAAAGGATCTTGGAACAAGATTGAAGAGCTCCCTTTGGCTAAATCTGATACAAATTTATCATCAAAATAAATTAGAACAGTAACAGATTTTAATCTATTTAATAAAATAAGAATCTATGAATATATACTAAATATAAAAATGATTTAAATAAATTCTTCCTTTTTAAAAAAAAATCGAGACAGTAAGTCTGGGTCACAGCTAAGTCAAGGGAGAAGCAAACCCAGATTTTAGGGTTGGGTCTCTATTAATATGTAATATCTATGAGGTATCCAAGTCCAGAAACCAACTTGCCAGTTCTGTACAGGATTCTGTATGTAAATCAAATCTGGGGTTTCTAAAGTTAAGAATTCAGGCCTTGAAAATGAATTAGATCTACCTGAGCTTATTTTGAAAAGAAAGAGAGGAAGGGAGGGAGAGACACAGAGAGAGAGAGAGACACACAAACACACAGAGAAAGAGAGAGACAGATGCACAGAGAAAGAGACAGAGTGACAGAGAAAGAGAGACAGAGACAGAGAGATGGACAGAGACAGAGAGAGACAGAGACAGAGACAGACAGACACACTGAGACCGAGAGAGGGAGAGACAGAGAGAGAGAGAGAGAGACAGAGGCAGAGAGAGATGGACAGACGGAGAGAGACAGAGAGACAGACAGAGACAGAGAGAGAGACAGAGACAGAGAGAGAGACAGAGACAGACACTGAGACAGAGAGAGGGGGAGACAGAGAGACAGAGAGAAAAATACACAGAGAGAGACAGAGAAAGACAGACACACACAGAGAGACAGAGAAACAGAGACAGAGAGAGACAAAGACAGAGACAGAGACAGAGACAGAGAGAGACAGACAGAGAGGGAGACAGAGAGAGAGAAAAACAGACAGAGAGGGTCTTAGGCCTCAGGCTTAGGCCTCATAGCAAAAAGCTGAAACAACTTCTGGGATGTTTTTCAAAGAGCCAGTTGTTCCACAAGGGGCTGTGAGTAGTTGTGGAAATTGAGAGAAGTGTTTGGAGATACATATTTGAGACAGAATGGACAGGGCTTGGTCATGGGTCCTTTAGGACACAGGGAAATACAGATTGGGAAAATCCTCCCAGAATCCTAGGTGAACAGTGGTACGATTTATTGAGACAGTAAGTCTGAGTCACAGGTGAGTCAAGGGAGAAGCAAACCCAGATTTTAGGGTTGGCTCTTTATTAATATGTAATATCTATTAGGCATCCAAGTCCAGAAATCAACTCGCCAGTTCTGTACAGGATTCTGTATGGAGATGAAATCTGGGGTTTCTAAAGTTAAGAATTCAGGCCTTGGAAACGGATTAGATCTACCTGAGCTTATTTTAAAAAGAAAGAGAGGGAGGGAGAGAGAGAGAGACAGAGAGAGAAAAAGAGAGAGAGAGAGAGAAACAGAGACAGAGACACACCGACAGAGAGACAGACATGAGAGAGACAGAAAGAGACACAGAGAGAGAGAGAGAGACAGGAGGAGGAAGAGGAAGGGGGTACTCAAGAAATAATTACACATATTTTATAATGCTTTTGATGCCATAAATGGTGGCTGAGGTATGCTTTTAAAACAACAACAACAACAAAAGCAGCAGCAGCACTCATGGATTTCTAGAAAATAAGATGTTATAAAGTATAGTTTACATCAACCGGCTCTCACTATACCTTGAGAGATTCAGAAAAGTGCTAGTTGACAACAGAAGAAAACACCAGCTAACATGTCCTGGGGAAAATATACATCTCCCTAAAAATTGGTGAATTCTACTTCACCTGGAAAGAAATAAGAAAAAGAAAAAATACAAACAAAACAAAACGAAAAAACACGGGCCAAGGCATCGTTTCTGGAAATATTAAGTGAGCAAATTAGTATTATTATTGTTTATTTTTTGTTTTTTTTTGAGACAGAGTCTTGTCTCTGTCACCCAGGCTGGAGTGCAGTGGTGCGATCTCAGCTTGCTGCAACCTCCACCTCCTGGGTTCAAGCAATTCTCCTGTCTTAGCCTCCCAAGTAGCTGGGATTACGGGTATGTGTCACCATGCCTGGCTAATTTTTGTATTTTTAGTAGCGACGGGGTTTCACCATGTTGGCCAGGCTGGTTTCAAACTCCCGACCTCAAGTAATCCACCCACCTCAGCCTCCCAAAGTGCTAGGATGATATAGGGGATATCACTACTAATCCCACAGAAACACAAACCATCAGAGAATAGTATAAACACCTCCACACAAATAAACTAGAAAATCCAGAAGAAATGGATAAATTCCTGGACACATACACCCTCCCAAGTCTAAGCCAGGAAGAAGTTGAATCCCTGAATAAACCATTAACAAGTTCTGAAATTGAGGCAGTAATTAATAGCCTACCAACCAAAAAAAGTCCAGGACCAGATGGATTAATAGCCGAATTGTACCAGAGGCACAAAGAGTAGTTGGTACCATTCCTTCTGAAACTATTCTAAACTATAGAAAAAGAGGGAATCCTCCGTAACTCATTTTATGAGGCCAGCATCATCCTGATACCAAAACCTGGCAGAGACACAACAAAAAAGGAAAATTTCAAGCCAATATCCCTGATGAACATCGATGCAAAAATCCTCAATAAAATACTGGAAAAAAAAGTATTTTTTTTTTTTGCCGAATCCAGCAGCACATCAAAAAGCTTATCCACCATGATTAAGTCGGCTTCATACCTGGATGCAAGGCTGGTTCAACATACGCAAATCAATAAACATAATCCATCACATAAACCAAACCAATGACAAAAAACACAATTATCTCAATAGATGCAGAAAAGGCCTTCGACAAAATTCATCATTCCTTCCTGCTAAAAACTCTCAATAAACTAGGTATTGATGGAACGTATCTCAAAATAATAAGAGCTATTTATGACAAGCCCACAGCCAATATCATACTGAATGGGCAAAAACTGGAAGCATTCCCTTTGAAAACCAGCACAAGACAAGGATGACCTCTCTTACCACTCCTATTCAACATAATATTGGAAGTTCTGGCCAGGGCAATCAGGCGAGAGAAAGCAATAAAAGGTATTCAAATAGGAAGAGAGGAAGTCAAATTGTCTCTGTTTGCAGATGACATGACTGTATATTTAGAAAACCCCATTGTCTCAGCCCAAAAATCCCCTTAAGCTGATAAGTAACTTCAGCAAAGTCTCAGGATACAAAATCAATGTGCAAAAATCACAAGCATTCTATACCCTAATAACAGACAAACAGAGAGCCAAATCATGAGTGAAAATCCCATTCACAGTTGCTACAAAGAGAATAAAATACCTAGGAATATGACTTACAAGGGATGTGAAAGACCTCTTCAAGGAGAACTACAAACAACTGCACAAGCAAACAAAAGAGGACACAAACGTATGGAAAAAACATTCCATGCTCATGGATGGGAAGAACCAATATTGTGAAAATGGCCATACTGCCCAAAGTAATTTATAGATTCAATGCTATCCCCATCAAGCTACCATTGACTTTCTTCACAGAATTGGAAAAAACTACTTTAAACTTCATATGGAACCAAAAAAGAGCCCACATAGCCAAGACAATCCTGGGCAAGAAGAATAAAGCTGGAGGCATCATGCTACCTGACTTCAAACTACATTACAAGGCTAGAGTAACCAAAACAGCATGGTACTGGTACCAAAACAGATATATAGACCAATGGGACAGAATGAAGGCCTGAGAAATACCACCACACGTCTACAACCATCTGATCTTTGACAAACCTGACACACACAAGTAATGGGGAAAATATTCTCTATTTAATAAATACTGTTCGGAAAACTTGCTAGCCCTATGCAAAAAACTGAAACTGGACGCCTTTCTTACACCTTATACAAAAATCAACTCAAGATGGATCAAAGACTTAAACATAAGACCTAGGATCATAAAAATCCTAGAAGAAAACCTGGGCAATACCATTCAGGACATAGGCATGGGCAAAGACTTCATGTCTAAAACACTAAAAGAAATGGCAACAAAAGCCAGAATAGACAAATGGGATCTAATTAAACTAAAGAGCTTCTGCAAGGCAAAAGAAACTATCATCAGAGTGAACAGGCAACCTACAGAATGGGAGAAAATTTTTGCAATCTACTCATCTGACAAAGGGCTAATATACAGAATCTACAAAGAACTCAAACAAATTTATGAGAAAAAAACAACCCCATCAAAAAATGGGCAAAGTAAATGAACAGACACTTCTCAAAAGAAGACATTTATGCAGCCAACAGGCATATGAAAATATGCTCATTATCACTGGTCATTAGAGAAATGCAAATCAAAACCACAATGAGATACCATCTCACACCAGTTAGATTGGAGATCATTAAAACGTCAGGAAACAACAGATGCTGAAGAGGTTGTGGAAAAATAGAACACATTTACACTGTTGGTAGGAGTGTAAATTAGTTCAACCATTGTGGAAGACAGTGTGGCGATTCATCAAAGATCTAGAACTAGAAATACCATTTGACCCAGCAATCCTATTACTGGGCATATATCCAAAGGATTATAAATCATTCTATGATAAAGACACATGCACACATATGTTTATTGTGGCACTATTCACAATAGCAAAGACTTGGAACCAACCCAAATGTCCATCAGTGATAGACTGGATTAAGAAAATGTGGCACATATACACCATGGAATACTATACAGCCATAAAAAAGGATGAGTTCATATCCTTTGCAGGGACATGGATGAAGCTGGAGATGATCATTCTCAGCAAACTATCACAATATCAGAAAACCAAACAGTATATGTTCTCCCTCCTAAGTGGGAGTCAAACAATGAGAACACATGGACACAGGAAGGGGAACATCACACACCAGGGCCTGTTGGGGGGTAGGGGGTTAGGGGAGGGATAACAATAGGAGAAATACCTAATGTAGGTGACAGGTTGATGGGTGCAGCAAACCACCATGGCACACGTATACCTATGTAACAAAACTGCACCTTCTACACATGTACCCCAGAACTTAAAGTATAATTAAAAAAAAATAAAAAAAATAAAATAAAGTGTTTGTATTTTGGGCAAATACCAATAAGGCCCAAAGTAGAGCTATGACGCCTTTCTCATTTTGAAAATATGCTGGCCTGAGAATAAATTCTTTAGTATAACAGAAGGTCAACTGTTACATGAAGAAATATTGGCATTAGAAAATCACCACTTGGCAACCATCTAGTAATAATTGGTTTAGGGAAAAATAATCAGTTAATGCTAAGACTAGAAGGTAAAAGCCTCAAGAAAAACAAAACATATTTGTCTGGTCTCAAAGTATATCCCTACAAGATATTTATTAACTGTACTCATTAACTACAGTGGACAAATCTGGCAGACACTTTTTTAGCCAAGTGATCAAAGTTAATATCACCAGTAATGGGATAAACTGACATCATGAGCCCCCTGATAAGATGCACTAAGAAAGATACAACATCACATTTGAGATATTCCTGACCAAATGTATAACCAGAATTAAACCATTAGGAAACCTGAGAAAAATATAAATTTGAGGGACATTGTACAAAATAACTGACCTATATGCTTCAAAAATATAAAGGTAATGAAAGACAAAGACAAACTTGAAGACTTGTTCCATATTAAAGGAGTCTACAGAGACAGGATAACTAAATGTAACGCATGATTCTGGATTGAATCCCAGATCAGATGAAAAGAATGTTGTCTCCTTTGTTATAAAGAACATTATTAGAAAAACTGACAAAATGTAATTTGAATAAGATTACATAATAGTATTGTGGCAATGTTCATTTCCTAATTTTCATAATTGTACTGTGGTTATGTAAGAGAAAGTCTTTTTTATTTGCCACCCCTCCAGATTTTTTTGGAAGGAAATACGCATTAAATTATTTAGGGGTATAGAGGCATCATGTCTGCAATTTACTCACAGGTAGTTTAGGATAATATGTATATTAATATATAGAGAGAAATGATAAAGAAAATGTGACAAAATGTTAACATTTGGGGGAGTCTGGATGAAAGATATACAGGATATTCTTGTAACATTTCTGAAGTTTGAAATTATTTCAAAATTTCAAAAATCACTTTCATCAATAGTCTCTCCTTTCTGAAACAATGCATGTATGTCTATTTTTGCACTGAGGTACTATAAAATACCAATTTTTAGGATTTTTAATTGCATATTATATTAACCACATATCTCACAGTAATTATACTTATTTATATACATGTCCGTTTTCTTAACTAGATTATCACCTCTTTGAGGAAGAAAAAAAGGCCTTAACATCCAGGTCCAAAGACATTATGCACACAGTACAGTCTAGATTATATAGACTGACAAAGTAGAAGGGTTGTATAGATAAGCAAACACTACTTACAACTTCAAACTTTATTCTGGTCAATATAGGGCACTTTGTTAAACACAGTGAGTGAGGTTTTGTTTTGTTTTGAGACAAGGTCTTGCTCTGCTGCCCAGGCTGAAGTGCAGTGGCTTGATCTCAGCTCACTGTAACCTCCACCTCCTGGGCTCAAGGAATCCTCCCACCTCAGCCTCCTGAGTAGCTGAGACTACAGCATGTGCCACCACGTCCAACTAATTTTTTAATTTTTGGTAGAGATGAGATCTCACTATATTGCCCAGACTGGTCTTGAACTCCTGGGCTCAAGTGATCCTCCTGCCTTGGCCTCCCAAAGTGCTGGGATTACAGGCATGAGCCACTGCATCTGGCCTGGGAGTATGTTGAAATAAGATGAGATTCCTATCTTACACAGTCTTTCAAGGAACACACAAATCAGGCTGTGTTTTAAGGAAAAAATAACAGACTATGTGTAAGCTTATGTTTTAAAGTACAAACAAAATACTATGTAAGATAAAGAAAAAGGAACAACTAATTCCGATGGGACAAACTATAAGGCTTTACAGAGGAGGATCTTTAAACAATGAGAAAAGGGAGAAGAACATATGAAACTGGAGAAAATATCAACAAAATTACAAAGATCTGAAAGTACTTTTAGAGAATGTGAAATTGCCCAATGAAGCTGGAGGTTGGAGGTGAAGAGGATGAAATATAAGGTATAAGGCTGGTCAATTCAGTTCAGGACAAATTTTGGAGGCTTAGTACTATGGAAAATGGAGAACCATTCAAGATTTTTAGTAGAAAAGTAGTATGTACTTTAAAATGTAATACTTGACTGATGGAAGACTGTCAGGGAGCAAGAGACTGAAGATAGGAAGAGCAATTATTACGCTACTGCCATCCCAAAGGAGAATGATGAAGAAGGCCTGAACTATTACAACAGGAATGGGAAAAAGGATATTTAGAAGAGCTGCAGCAGAGGGTTCTATGACTGACTGACTGACTATGCTTTGAGAAGGAGATGGTAAATATCATGAGGAGATTTCAAATTTAGTTATTAGAGTAAGTGGGAGTGTAATTGTATAAAAGAACAATACAGGAATAATTTGGAGGAAAGGATCCTAAATCTGGTTTCTGATGAAAGAAATGTGAGATGCCAGCAGGACATCAAAGGGTGATTCCAGTATGCAACAGCAAGGAGAATCTGGAGCTTGGAAGAGAAGTCAGGCTTAAAATAGAAAGCCATTGGTATGTAGGTGGTGAATCTAATAATGAGAATCAGTAATTCACTTGTTACACATAGAATGGTAACATACACATCATAAAAAAGAGACACTGAAGGACAATATATGTCCATTCCAGGATAATTCTATGATCAATGATTAACTTAACTTTTTAATACATTTTCCAGATGCTTAATCTATATACATTTTGTAACCCTCTTAAACAATTTTTAAGTATTTATAGTATGTTAAAAAGTTTAACAGAATTAATCTACGCATATTGTTGTACAACTGATCGCTAGAACTTTCTCATTTTGTGTGAATGAAGCTTTACATCCATTGGCTAATTCCCTATTTCCCTCTCCTCCCAGCCCCTGGCAACCACCATTCTACTTTCTATGAGTTCAATTACTTCAGATGTCTCATATAAGTATAATCATGAAGTATTTGTTTTTTTTGGTGATTAGTTTATTTCACTTAGCATTATGTCCTGAAGGTTCATCCATGTTGTAGCATATGACAGGATTGCCTTATTTTTTTGAAGGCTCAATAATATTTCATTGTATAAATAGACCATACTTTGCCTATCCCCTCATCTCTTAATGAACATTTAGATTACTTTAATATCTTGGCTATTGTAGATAATGCTATGATGAACACAGGTGTGTAAGTATCTTTTTGAGATCCTATTCTCAATTCTTTTGGATATATACCCAGAAGTGGGATTGACAGATCATATGAAAGTTCTATTTTTAATCTTTTGAAGAAACGCCATACTATTTTCTGTAGCAGCTGCAACATTTCACAAACCTACCAACAGGGCACAAGGATTCCAATTTCTCCCTATGATCACCAATACTTGTTATTTTCTATTTTTGTTTTTTTTTTTAGTAGTCATCCTAATGGGTGTTAGGTGGTATCTCACTGTGATTTAAATTCGTATTTCCCTGATGATTAGTGACATTGAGCAGCTTTTCATATGTGTGTTGGCCATCTGTATATCTTCTTTGAGTTATATCTATTCAAGTCCTTTCCCTATTTTTAAATTGGGATATTTGATTTTTTTGTTGCTGAGTTGTAGGGGTTCTTTATATATTCTGGGTATTAACCCCTTATCAGATATATGATTTGCAATTATTTTTTCCCATTCTGTTGTTGCCATTTTACTCTGCTGATTGTGACCTTTGATGCAGAAAATATTTAAATTTGAGGTAGTCTCATTTGTCTACATTTGTATAAGTTGTCTGTGCTTTTTGGTATCATATTCAAGAGATCGTTTCCCATTTCAATGTCATAAAGTTTTTCTGCATATTTCCTTCTGTGAGTTTCATAGTTTCAGGTCTTAACTATTAGACTTAACTATTAGATCTTTAATCCATTTTGAGGTAATTTTTGTGCATGGTATAAGATAAGGGTCTATCTTCGTTCTTTTGCAAAGAGAATAGCTGTTTTCCCAATGACATTTATTGAAGAGACTGCCCTTTCCCCATTGAATGGTCTCGGCACCATCTTCAAAGATCATCTGACCACATACACGAACATGTATTTTTGGGCTCTATATTCTGTTACGTTAGTTTATATGCCTGTCTTTATGCCAGTACCAAACTTTTTTGATTACTGTAACTTTGTAATATGTTTTGAAATCAAGAGATGTAAGACTTCCAGCTTTGTTCTTCTTTTCCAAGATTGTTTTGGTTGTTCCAGGACCTCTGAAATTCTGTATGAATTTTAAGGTGGTACTTTCTATTTCTATAAAAAATGTCAGTGGTATTTTGATAGGGATTGCCTTGAATTTGTAGATTCCTTTGGGTAGTATGGATATTTTAACAATATTGTGTCTTTCCATCCATGAATCCAGGTATCTTTCCATTTACTGTGTCTTTAACTTTATTCAGCAATGATTTGTGGTTTTCATTGCACAAATCTTTCATTTTCTTAGTTAAGTTTATTCCTAAGTATTTTATTCTTTCTGATGCTATTGTAAATGGGATTTTCTTAATTTCTTTTTCAGATTGTTAATCATTCACTGTTAGTGTATAAAAATGCAATTGGTTTTTTATTGTTGACTTTGTACCCTGAAATTTTACAGGCTTCTTGTATTAGCTTTAACAGTTAGTGTTTCTCTCTCTCTCTCTGTGTATGTGTGTGTATGTATATGAGTGGAATTTTCAGAGTTTTCTACATAAGATCATGTCATCTGGAAACAGACAAAATTTTACTTCTTTCTTTCCATTTGGGATGCATTTTCTTTCTTTTTATTGCGTAACTGCTTTGGTTAGAACTTCCAGTATTATACTGAAAAGAAGTGGCAAAAATGAGCATTTTTGCTTTGTTCTTGATCTTAAAAAAAAGCTTCCAGTTTTTCACCATTTAGTATGTTAGTTATGAGCTTTTCATAAATGACCTTTATTATATTGAGGTAATTTCCTTCTGTTTCTAGTTTGCTGATTGTTATATCATGAAAGGTTGCTGAATTTTCTAAAATGCATTTTCTGCATCTTTTGAGATGATCATGTGATTTTCATTCCATGTTCTGTTAATGTGGTATATTACATTTATTGATTTTCATGCATTGAATGATCCTTGCATTCCAGGGATAAATCCCACATGGCTGAAGTGTATAATCCAATTTGGTTTCCTAGTATTTTGTTGAGGATTTTTGCATCAATTTTTTTTATCAGTTATCTTTTTTATTGTTGTATTTTTTCTACTTGTATCAGGGTAATGTTGCCTAATAAATTTATTTTGGAAGTATTCCTTCTTCTTCAAGTTTTTGGAAGATTTTGAGAAGAACTGGTACCAATTCTTCTTTAAATGCTTGGTAGAATTCTGTAGTGAAGCCATCTGGTCATGGATTTTACTTTATTGGGAGGTTTTCTTTATTGGGAGGTTTTTGATTACTGATTCGATATCCTTATTGGTTATAGATATGTTTAGATTTTCTATTTCTCCACAATTCAGTCACCAAGACTGTGACTGAACACCAAGGTTGTGTTTCTAGGAATTTATCCACTTCTTCTAGGTGATTCAATTTGTTGGCATATAATTGTATATAGTAGTCTCTTATCATCTCTTTCTGAAGCATCAGTTGCAATGTCTCCTCTTTTATTTCTGATTTTAGTTATTTTGAGTCTTCTCTCTTTTTCTGTCTAGCTAAGAGTTTTTCAATTTTGTTGGTATTTTAGAAAATCCCACTCTTAGTTTCATTGTTTTTTTTCCTAGTATTTTTATTCTCTATTTTGTTTATTTCTGCTCTGATCTTTATTATTTCCTTCTTTCTGCTAACTTTTGATTTAGTTTATTCTATTTCTCATTCCTTGAGGTAAAAAGTTAGGTTGCTGATTTGAGGTCTTTCCCCCTCATTAAAGTACGTGCCACTAATATAAACTTCTCTCTTAGTATTGCTTTTGCTGCAATTCATAAGTTTTGGTGTGTTGTGTTTTTGCCTCAAGATATTTCTAATTTCTCTCATGATTTTTTTCTTTGATCTACTGGTGTTCAAGAGTGTCCCATTTAATTTTCACATATTTGTTTATCTTCCAGTTTTCCTACTGCTATTGATGTCTAGTTTCAGTCCACTAAGATTGTAAAAGATATCTCATAGGTTTCAGTCTTCTTAACTTTGTTAAGACTTGTTTTTTAGCCTAATATGTGGTCTATCCTACAGAATATTCCATGTATGCTAGGAAAGAATGTGTATTTTACTGTTGTTGGGTGGAATATTCTGTTAGATCTAATTGGTCAACAGTGTTCAAATTCTCTGTTTCCTTATTAATCTTTTTGGTTGTTCTATCCATTATCCAAAGTAGAATATTGAAATCTCCTACCATTATTGTGTTATTGTCTATTCTCCCTTCAATCCTGTCAATGTTTACTTCTTATATTTGGGTGCTCTAATGTTAGCTGGATTTTAATTTATAATTGTTATATATTTCTGTTCTTTCAGTATAATATTCTTCTTTGTCTCCTGTGACAGCTTTTAACCTAAAGTCTATATTTTGTCTGATACAAGTATGGCCACCCCTGCTCTCTTTTGGTTATAATTTGCATGTCCTTTCATTTTCAGCCTATATGTGTCTTTACATCTAGCATGAGTCTCTTGTAGACAGAATATAATTGCATCTTGTTTCTTTAATCCATTCATTCACTTTGTCTTTTTACTGGGGAGTTTAATCCAATTACACTTAAAGGCCTTATTATTGGCACATGTTGTTTTCTGTCCGTCTTGTAGCTATTTAGTCCCTCTTTTTCCTCTTGCTGTCTTCCTTTGCGTTATCAATATGCTTTGATTACTTTCTCATTTTCTTTTCTGTATCTTCTATAAGCATTTTCTTTGTAATTACCAAGAGACTTACATGAAACATAGTTAGAACAATCTATCAAGCATACATAAAAGTCTACTCTTTTACATTTCCCATCCCCACTGTGTTTTTGATGTTACAAATTACATCTTTAGATATAATTTATCCATTAACAGTCATTTGTAGTTATACCTTAGGTTTTTGTCTATTAAATTCTATGCAGAATTACATGTGCTTTACATGCCACCATTATAGTAATATAGTATTCTGAATTTGTATATATATATATTTTCCTTTACCAGTGAGCTTTGTGTTTTTCATAAACTTTCATGTTGTTGTCTAGGGTCCTTTCATGTCAACTTGCAGGACTCTCCTTAGCATTTCTTGTAAGCCAGGTCTAGTTATGATGAACTCCCTTAGGTTTTGTTTGCCTGGAAAAGTCTTCATTTTTTCATTTTTGAAAGGACAGTTTTGCTGGATGCAGTATTCCTCACTGTCAGATTTTGTTCCTTCAGCACTTTGAATATAACATACTGCTCCCTTCTGACCTGTAAGGTTTATCCAATGACATTCTTATGGGAACTTCATTGTACATGATGAGTTACTTTTCTCTTGCTCCTTTCAAATTTTCGCTTTGCCCTTGATTTTTGACAGTTTCATTATAACATGTCTTAGTGTGGGCCTCTTTGGATTCACCTTAGTTATATCCTTTGAACTTCAAGTGTCTGGATGTACATTTCTTTCATCAAATTTGGGAAGTTTTTGACCACTATTTCTTCAAATAAGTTCTGTGTCCCTTTTCTCCTGGAACTCTCATAATGTATACACTGGTCCACATAATGGCATTCTATAAATCTTTTTGGCATTCTTTTTTTCTTTTTTTTTTTTGAGTCAGGGTCTCACTCCGTTGCCCAGGATGGAGTGCAGTGGTATGATCTTGGCTCACTGAAACTTCCACCTCCTGGGTTCAAGAGATTCTTTTGCCTCAGGCTCCTGAGTAGCTGGGATTACAGGTGTGCACCACCAGGCCTGGCTAATTTTTTTATTTTTAGTAGAGATGGGGTTTCAGTATGTTGGCCAGGCCAGTCTCGAATCCCTGGACTCAAGTGATCCGCCTGCCTTGGCCTCCCAAAGTGTTGGGATTACAGGTGTGAACCACCACTCCTGGCCTCTTTGGCTTTCTTTACTTTACTTTTCTGTTCCCTTTTTTAAATTTTTGCTCCTGTAACAATAATTTCAAATGACCTGTCTTCCAATTTTGCTGTTGATCTCTTCTGATTGATCAAGTAATTGTTGAACCCCTCTAGTGAGTTTTTCAATTCAGTTATTGTATCCTTTGGCTCCAGAATCTCTCTTTGGTTCTTTTTTAATAATTTCTAACTTTTTGTTGAAATCTTCATTTTGTCCATTCATTGGTTTCCTGATTTTGTTTAGTTGTCCATTTGTGTTCTCTTTTAGATCAGTGACCTTTTTAAAGGTAATTATTTTGAATTATTTGCCAGGTAATCATAACTGTCTGTTTCTTTGAGGTTGGTTTCTAGATAATCACTTTGATCTTTTGATTGGGCATGTATCCAGATTTCTTGGTGTGCTTTGTGATTTTTTGCTGAGTTTTAGTCATCTGAGAAACAGCCATGTCTCCCAGTCTTTACAGACTGGCCTTATATAGGGGATACTCTTACCAATCAACCTGGCTAGAAATTCTGAGGGGGCCTCTGAAACCTTTTTGAAAGTGGGGGAATGTGACTTCTCTGGGTCTGTGTATGTAATTTTCCAATTAGAGAGGTTTGCAGGTTTTTCTGTCAGGAGCTTGCAATCTCTTGCTCTCAATGGTGTCTGTCTGCAGCATTGGTGGTGCTGCTGTAGCAAGCCATCACTGTTCCTTATTCTCAGTGGCCCACAGACATCCAAAGTATGCCAGCTCTCTGTTACTACCCCAGTGAGGCAACAGAGAAACCATTCCCTTGGCAGCCCTCCAAAAAGTCAGAACACCTAATGCATGTTCCACTCTTCTCTCTCCCTCCTGAGTGAAAAGTCAAGAATTGGGCACTTTCTCCAGATTGCACTGAGAGGTGCTGGTGCCTGTGTGTGGCACTGTAGGCCCTGTGGTACTACAGCAAGCTGCCTCAGCTCTCCCTGGCTTTCAGCAGCCCTCAGGCATTCAAACTGTGGTAGTTCCGTCAATGCAGTGAGATAGAAAGCAGTTATTTGGGCAGTCCTCTGAAAAGCTAGAATATTGGATGTATGTTTCACTCCTCCCCCACAGAAAGAAGCCATGAGTAGGGTGTTTTCTCTTTATTATGCTAAGCTATGCTGACTTGGAGGAGGGACTACCACAGGTAAAGTAAAACAGTACTTATCCATTTCAACGTGGCTATTCTTGGCTTTGTGCCAGCTTGGGGGTATTGCAACTACCTTTTTTCTGGAGTTTTCATGAAGCTATTATGACCATATATTGCTGTTAAGTTGGTGTCTCTATGAGGATATGAGGGTTGGGGCTTCCTATCTATTAACTTAATGTTTCTTAGCAATACCTGCTACAATGTTGACAACGAGAAAGGTAAAAAGCCTGACTCAAAGTAATGAACGATGCAACTTTTCATATAAAATAAAAAGGTGATAGCCGAGAAAAATAAGAGAAATAAGACAAAATTTAAATTGAATAGCGAATACTACTTTGGGAATTTAGGTTTCACAAGTAAAAAAATTATATTTGAAAGCCAGGCATGATGGCTACTCAGGAGATTGAGGCAGGAGCATTGCTTGAGCCCAGGAGTTCAAATCCAGTCTGGGCAACATAGTGAGATCCAATCTCTAAAAAATTTTTTTCTTTTTAAATTTCGAGAACCTAGTAAATAAACTACATAAGGATATTGTAAAGAAAATTGAATAAAGTTGGTTTACTTAGATTAGATAAAAAAGTCAAGAAAAATAGTGCCTATAAATGGTACCTCAATAAATATTTATGGAAGTCAATTACTAATTATCCTTAGTTATATAAAGAAAGATAATCTAAGTGATGGTAAGCAGCTATTGTCAGATCCAGTGAATGCCAATCAAGATGATAAGGGATTAGGTTGCAGCAAGAGATAATTAGAAATTTTTTTCTAAAAATAGGAGGCATAAGAAATTAACATACTTCTCCAAGGATTATTTCAAAATCCTCTTTCCTGGGAGTAATAAAAAAGATAAAAATTCATGTTTCTTAATAGTAAGACGCAAGAAAATTAACCAGAAGACCTATCCATCTATGACAAATTAAGGGGTATAAGACTGAAAAGTCTGACTTATATTCCAGGCAAGAGGTAGTAATAAGTCCAGAACCTGGGTGGCAGTAGTGAGAATGAATGAAGGGATAAGGGCCAAAGTGGATACATGAGATAATTTGAAGAGAAGGAGCAGTTAAAACAAACAAACAAACAAAAAAACCCCCAATATTTTCAATAAATATATTAGAGTTTTTGCTAATGTTCATTGTTTTCCTTTTCTGTTCCCATACTGGTTTCTTATTTAGCATATTCTGCTGTCTTTTGCTTGCTCTGTCTGCTCAAGGTCTTCCTCTCATTTATTTATGCAGTCATCCAATCAACTCTTATTGAGAGAGAGTCATGGTGACAGATTCTGGTAATAGTATCAGGGAACAAGATAGATGAGGTCTTGCAAGATGCTTAGGGTGGAGTAGAGGGGACAGTGGAGAAGACAGAAAAGCACTACACTGTAAATACTCTTGCAATAAAGTACGGAAACTACAGTATACTAGAAAAGAACTTAGGAGGGGCACTTTGCTAAGATTTGGGAGGTGATAGAAGGCTTCCTGAAAGAACTGTAGGATAAGTAGGAGTTATCCAGGTTTTGGAAGAAATGAGAAATCAGCATTTTGGGCAAGAGGGAACTATCTGCAAATTGAAATGTTCATATGGCTGGTGCACTGAATTCCAGGTAAAACTAGAGATAAGCAGAAGCCATTGGTAAGCAATTTTAAGGAGTTAGGCCTTTACACAAGAACAATAAGGAGCCGTTAAAGGGTTAATGCTATTAAAGGAGTATGATAGGTTTAGATTTGTATTTTAGAATGATAAAAATGCTTGTAGGACGAGGAATAAAAAACACTAAAGATTTCTAGTTTGGACAAATCAGTGGCTAGTGACATTACTCCTTGAAATATGGAAGAAGAGTAGATTAAGATTATAAATTTAGTTTTAGTCATGCTGAGTATGCGAGACTTGTGTAATATTTACTAAAAGATCTACAACAGACAATTGGAAAAAAAATCTGAAGTTTAGGAAGAAGATATGGATTGGAATTATAGATTTGGTTTACTTGAAAGCCTTGTTAATAGATGGACTTGCTCATGCATAATATAGAGTGTGAATGGAAGATCTATGAGAGAAGTCTGAATAATACTGATATGTAATGACTGGGCCAAAAAAAAAAAAAAAAGAACTACCAAAGAAGCTGGAGAAAATGCAAACAAATGGTTTAAAAGGAACACTAGGAGACAGAAGTGCCAAGAAAGATAATTACTTCATTAAGGAGGGAGTGATTTATAAAGGTACCCAAGCTTGACCTGCCTTCCTTTAGGCTTTCCCTTCCTCTTATACTCAAATCATAGTCCTAAAAATGCATCCATTTTCTTAAAACTCTGCTCTCAGAGGTGGCAGCCAAATTATCTGATAAATTTACGTAAGACTAGTGCATTTTAAAGCTTAATTTGTTACTCCAACCAGTTAACATATCTTCACTAAAAGAGCAGATCTTTTAAGACAATGCCTTTAAAGAATAATGATAAGGCTGGGCACAGTGGCTCATGCCTGTAATCCTAGCACTTTGAGAGGCTGAGGCAGGTGGATCACCTGAGGTCAGGAGTTCAAGACCAGCCTGGCCAACATGGTGAAATCCCGTCTCTACTAAAAATATGAAATTAGCTGGGTGTGGTGGCGCATGCCTGTAATCCCAGCTACTTGGGAGGCTGAGGCAGGAGAATCACTTGAATCCGGGAAGTGGAGGTTGCAGTGAGCCAAGATCGTGCCATTGCACACCAGCCTGGGCAACAAGAGCAAAACTCCATCTCAAAAAAAAAAGAATAATGATAATACCAGAAGTACCACCAGTATACTAATCATAGTAATACTAGTACTACTAGTAGTACTAGTAGTAATTGTAACAATAGCAGCTACAAAGCTGTAGCACGCAAAACAGCATGGTATTTGTATAAAGCCAGACATATAGATCAATGAAACAGAATAGGGAACCAACTAACTTTTGACAAAGGCATCAGGAACATGCATCAGAGAAAAGGTATCTTCCTCAGTAAATGGTGCTGGGAAAATTGGATAGCCATATGCAGAAAAATGAAACTAGATGCCTATCTTTTATTATATACAAAAATCACCTGAAAATGGATTAAATACTTAAACATAAGAATGAAAACTATAAAACTGCTAGAAGAAAACACAGAAGAAACACTTTAGGACATTGGTATAGGCAAATATTTTTTGGCTAAGACTTCAAAATACAGACAACAAAAGAAAAACAGACAAATGAGACTATATCAAACTGAAAAGCTTCTGCACAGCAAAAGAAACAATCAACAGAGTAGAGTCAACCTGCAACATGGGAGAAAATATTTGCAAACTGTTCATCAGACAAGGGACTAATATCCACAACATACAAGGAATTCAAACAACTCAACAGCAAAAACCCAAATAATTCCATTAAAAAGTAATCAAATTAGCTGAATAGACATCTCTCAAAAGAGGACATACCTATGGCCAATAGGTATATGAAAAAATGCCCAAAATCACTAATCATCAGAGAAATGCAAATCAAAACCATAATGAAATATAATCCGGCTCCAGTTAGAATGGCTACTATAAAAAAACAAAAACTAACAAATACTGGTGAGGATGTGGAGAAAAGGGAATTCTTATACACTGTTGGTGGGAATATAAATTAGTAAGACATTATAAAAAACACTATGGACTCCCTCAAAAAACTACAAATAGAACTACCATATAACTCAGCAATTCTGCTATATTGGTATATATCCAAAGGAAAGGAAATCAGCATATCAAAGAGATGGCTGTACCCCCATGTGTACTGAAGCACTGTCCACCATAGCCAAGATATAGAATTAACCTGTGTCCATCAATAAATAACTGGATAAAGAAAATGTGGTATATACACACAATGGACTACTATTTAAAATAGTAGAAATTCTGTCATTTGCAGCAACACAGATGGAACTGGAAGGCATGTTAAGTGAAGGTAAGATAGGCACAGAATGACAGATATTGCAAGTTCCCATTAATCTGTGGGAGCTAAAAAAGTTGACCTTATTGAGGCAGTGAGTAGAGTGATATTATCAGAGGCTGGGAAGGATGGTGTGGGGGATAAAGAAAAGTTGGCTAAAAGGTACAAACATACAATTATATACAGAATGAATAAGTTCTAATATTTGATAGTACAGTAGGGTGACTACGGTTAACATCAATGTATTGTATATTTCAAAATAACTAGAATATAGGATTTGAAATGTTCCCAACATGAAGAAATGATAAATGCTCAAGAGGTGATGGATATCCCAAATACCCTGACTTGATCATTACAAATTCTATGCATGTATCAAGATATCACCTGTACTCCATAAATATGTACAAATATTATATATCAATAAAAATTCTGAATTCCATTAAAATATACTAAAAAATCTAGAAAAGTTAATCCCAGGAAAATGTACCACTTGTCCTATAAAACACAGGCTGAACAAAGTACATTAATTAAGAAAACAATTAAGGCTGGGCACAGTGGCTAATGCCTGTAATCTTAGCACTTTGGGAGGCTGAGGAGGGCTGATCACGAGGTCAGGAGTTCAAGACCAGCCTGGGCAACATAGTGAAACCCTGTCTCTACTAAAAATACAAAAATTAGCTGGGCATGGTGGCGCAAGCCTGTAGTCCCAGCTACTCAGGAGGCTGAGGCAGGAGAATCACTTGAACCTGGGAGGTGGAGGTTGCAGTGAGCAGAGATCGTGCCACTGCATTCCAGCCTGGGTGACAGAGCAAGACTCTGTCTCAGGGTGGGAGAGAAAGAAAGCAATTAAAACGCTGTCCTGCAATGCTGAAATATAAGTTCTCATATGTAAAATTTTTTTATTTTACTTGATTTCTTGCATAAAACCAGTTATTTGTAAAAATAACAAAAGTTTGCTTTATTAAAAATAAAGTGATTGACAGAAGGAAATGAATTATAGGTGGAAAGATGACAGAAGACAATAGTGTCATATCATCTTGATAACATATTGGTAATAAAACAATTTTGGCACTGATAATCAGATATTTGTTTATAAGTACCCACGGATACACCAGATATCAATTTCTATTCTTACCTATTGCTTAGATATTTTGCATAATATTGAATTGTGTTTTGAAGGCCTTACTGAAATTAATTAGGTAGCACAGCATGTTGGTTAAAAATGTGGGCTATAAAATCAAGGTCTGAAATACTGGCTTCAACTCATATACCATTTACCATATACACAAGCAACTTATTTAACTCTGGAATCTTTAATTTCCTTATCTATTTAATGTAGAAATTAATAGAATTTTACTCACAGGATTTGTTGTTGTGTGTGAGGATTAAGTAGGATGAACCATGTAGAAAAGTATTTGATAGTAACGTTCAATAAAAAGTAACCTATTTTATTATCATCATCATCAAGAAAATAATGGTAATTTGTAGTATTAGTAGTAACAGTAACAATAATCAGCTAACATTTACTGAGTGATTATTATGTATCTAGCATTATACTATTTAATCCTTGTAACAATCTATAAGGCAGACCATCTTATTACCACATTTTAAAATTTATTTATTTTATTCTTTACAATTTCTGCCCTTTGTGAACAAGTTATTACCACATTTTACAGATCAGGAAAGTGAGGCATAGAGATACTGAACACTTGTTCAAGTTCACACAGCTAATAAGTAGAGAAATCGAGATTTTAATATAGGCAGTTTGACTCTAGAAAGGAAAAATACCACTTCAACAAAGACTTAGAGTCAGAGTCACAGAAAGGAAAGTCAGGATATTTATGAGATTTTGAAGTTTGGTCCAAAGTAGATCTTTTAATATAGGAGCTTCATTAAGATTGGATAAAGATCATGATGTAATCATTTAGGATTGATGGATATAGCAAGGCAAGGGGTCGTGAGAGCCTGTTCAAATTTGGTGCCAACGAAAAGAGGTTCAGTTTCTAAGGACTTGGTTAAGTCATGTAATGGCATGGCCATTTCAGAAAAGTTGGGAACTCATTGCCTGCAATAGCCAGTGAGACCCAGGTATCTTCTTAATTAGGGCCAAGATTTGGTTTTGAGGGATATAAAAGAGGCATTATTTTAAGTTTATTACACTTTATTTTGCCTTGGCCAAGGAATTTCTTATGGAAGTACTGTTGGAATCTCAATTTATTTGGGATATTTTCTCAAACCAATAAAAAACTAGCTCATTAGTTGTTTGCAATTTTGTTTCCTTTTTATTCTCAGGCTCCTTTTAAATGAACAATTTTGTTCATATCAAAAATTCCTCAGGGTGCCTATTATAATTCTTCCATAGCAAGACTCTCACTAACAAAACAGAAAGAGAACAAGGAAGGTTCTCATAGGTTGATCAATGACCCAGGGTAAAGTTTATCTAAAGGACACCAGTCTTACAAGAAACCTGAAACTTGGTTTTCAGGGCCAGCTTGCAAATTACTTACTGAGGCCTATGTCTATGTTTTTCCTTATGAACGTACCCCTTGCAGAGATATAACAAAAAATGACAAGGACAGACAGAGACAAATAGTAGTGTTATTGGTAGTAAGACAGATTTTCACCAAGGATAAATGCATTTTCAAATTTAGTTAGATTATCAAAGGAGTCCTAAAAAGGATTCCTTACTCCTAGGACACAAAATAAAGTTGGCAACTAGGGAGCTCAAAGAAAAGAAATCAAAGTTCAATCTAATGCGAGACTTATCTCACTGTAACAATTGGAAACACTCCCCATACCCTAAATTGGAAGTTCAAAGGGGCTCAGACGAATTTATTTTTTTGAGGTGTGAGCCACTGCGCCTGGCCAATATAATGGTCTTGGGCAAGCAATAATTGTGTTTGCCCAAGGGTTTGGAGCTAAGATAACAGATTCACAAAACAAAAATGGAAAAATTTACACAAAAAAACCCCATGAATTTTTACCTTTGTGAAGGTCTCTGTTTTTTTATTGTGAAATAAAGATCAGCCACATGAGCACTCTGTGGCCATGTGACCCAACCCCAATAAAAACCCTGAACGTTAAGGCTCAGTGAGCTTCCCTGGTTGGCAATACTTGATGCATGCTGTCATACATTGTTGCTGGGAGAAATAAGCAATGTCCATATGGCTCCACTGGGAGAGGGCAACTGGAAGCTTGACCTGGTTTCTCCTGGACTCTGCCCTATGTATCTTTTTGCCTTTGCTGATGTTAATCTGTATCCCTTCACTGTAATAAAGCATAACCAGGAGTATAACACAAAAATAATACTGACATCCTGCTAGAAATAGAAATCATTCAATTGCTAAAACTCCCAGTGGTATGAGTATCAGCAGACCTATTTCAGTATGATTCCCCTGTACTTCTCTTGATAAAGATCAGGAAGAAGATGGGATGATGTCATTAAGCTATTAAGTTATAGAGAACAATAATAAAACAGTTAGCATTTACACAGGACTTTTTTCTTAGGATCCCAAACCTTTTAAGACACAATTTTCAATGTGACATCATTTCAAAGATACAGATAAGGAAAACCTATTATAGTTCCTTTTTATAAGATAGAAAAATGAATGATATACAAAGTTAAATGACTTCTGAGTTAATGCTATTAGTGATCAAACCAATAAATAAAATTGAGCATTCTTTACCCTTGCTTTAGGGTTCTATGTTCTAAAACATGCTGCCTGTGAAGTTATTATCTGTCGGGAATTCATATTCACAAAATGAGTATGATGTACCCTCTTGGGAGCCACATATTCTTTTTTTAGAATTAGCCTCTCTTCAGGAATTTACATTATTATTATTATTATTTTCAGTTAGTTTGTTTTCAAATAACTTTTGGCAGTGGAACAATTAAAGAGAGGTTCAGAGTCACAGAGGAGCTCATTCCTACCCTCCTAGGAGTGTATCAAAGTTCTAGTGTCAGCTTGCAAAAACAATTAGATTAAGGGAAATATTTATTAATGTATTGATACTAGAAATATTTTTAGAAGGTAAAAGCCCTAATATTCATATTTGTCACATAAATGTTCCCCATTGCTTTTCTTCTTTTTTTTTCACCAAATATCATTTTTAGCTTTATAAGCTCTAGTTCAGCAGCCCACCAGAAATGGTAAAATACTTACTGGCTCTGAGAATGTTCTCCTTGCTGCTGCACCTGGACTGGACCTGTAGAAAGAGCATAAACTCAGTAATTTAGGGCTTATAGCATGAATAGGCAGATATGCGTATTTAATGGGCAAGCTCCTGAGGTCTAGGAGCAAAGGCTTTATATATTAGTATTTCAGATGTCATAACATGTTAGTAAAAATGTTACACTTGTTTCATCTTTATTTATCTTTTCCTTAAAGAAAGAACTGACTTCCAGAAAAAAATTTGGGGTACAATATTGTAAATTACACAGAGATAAACCAAAGGTGATTTTTTATTCATTTGTATTTAAAATTGGTATATGGAAATTTGTTACTGTATATTTAGTTGTAAATATTGGCCCTTAATATTAAGGCATTTAGTATATCTCTTGACTAGAATAATAATAAAATTCAAGTAATAAAGTTGTATCTAAGTATTCCATTATAGTAATTTTTTAGTATGTATATATATTAATGGGAGGAAAATAGAGAAATCCTTATATAACATTTACATTTGATTCTGATAACCTGTTACTTATTATCATAATTTATCATAGTTATAATATTGATTATGAAATATGCTTCTATTGAAAATCAATGAAATTGAACAAATTTATTTACCAGTTCTTAGGTGTATATAGAATTTATCAATCAGAAACCCTTATGCTTTGACTCAAATGTTTAGATCAATGTGAAACATTCTTTTAAATGTGATAAGACTGTTACATTCAAGGAGCATGGTACATGTCATTAACATGTTGTTAATTTCAAAAGAAACTGCATTTAAGCTCCAGACCTCTGCTTCCCATTCCACAGCAGCTTGCCACAAATGGATATATACACAACAAATTAATTTCTATAGTTCAACACAATCTACTATCATAATGAAACAACTTATGAAAGGAATGTTGCAACTTAGGGTGGGTTATGGTTGTCCTTCCTGAAAAAAACAATTGTTAATGTTTAAAAAAACGACAATAAAAAAGTCACAAACATACATACAAGAAAAAAAATACACACACACACACACACACCAAAAAAAAAAAAAAAAGGAAAAATAATTCCAAATGTTAGTTATTCTCTTTTGGCCCATATTGTTCAACTAGTTTTAAACATACTAGAAGGAAAAAGCTAATCTGAAGATAATATTCTTATATTCTTTTACTCAGAAGTCTTATTTAAGAACAATTCTGGACCAAATGGGAAATAAATCAATGACTGCTTAAAGAAAATAATACAGGGAAGAAGACGCAAGAATGAGGAAAAGAAAAGTAAGAGAGAGATTTGAGGGTGTAAATCTAGACAATGGAAAATAAAGTATGGAATTACAGAAGGGGACAATATGTAATTGCAGAATGTTCTGCTATTTCTCATTAAAAATTCATACAAAGAGGGTAAGAATGACTAATGAACTTGCTGCAAAATAAATAAGCAAGTTGCTATACTATGGAATGAACATAAGTGTAACTATACCACTACAGCCTTAAAGAAAAGAAACACACACTAACAGACAATAGACAAGCTTAATAGAGAAACTACATTTCAAAAAAGTGACTCAAAGAACACAAGAGAAAGCTAGAAGAGTGAGAGAAAAATCTGGGAGAGAGAAGGAAAAGAAAGGGGGAAATGTTAAAAGACAAAAACAGAGTTCAAAGAAGTCAAATGGAAGTCAAGAAAGTCTTCAACAAGATGTAGAAACAGAAGGAGCCCAAACCCATAGCGCAAAGCAATGTTTGCGAATGGAAAGTGGCTCCTTTGATCAGTAATAGTTACTCTTAAGTCGTAGCCTCTATTCCTCCAGAGTTCATCTTTAAGCCCTTCCAATCTAGAGTGGAGCTAGTGTATGGATAGAAACAAGAGATTTACAATGAACAGAGCAGTTCAGATGAGTAGTTCAAATTGTCTCATAAAATGTTCCAACAGATTTATATAATGCCTCTTATATACATTTTCTAATGTATATAATGGAAATGGTGGTGAAGAACTAGTTGGCTTTACCAAAAAAACCCAAACCAAACCAAAACAACAACAAAATACCCTCTCCCGTTCCCTAGGTAACTTAAAAAATTAACAACCAAAATCATTCATAACATGAATTGAATAAAGAAACCCAAGTGTTGCTTTGTGGCACCTCAGTTTAGAACTACATATTTCAAACAGCTTTGGTGGAGAAATTTGGATGATGAAAACAATTCAATTCCCTGAATCTGAGCGTTTATCAAGGTTCATAAATTGCCAACAGCAGTATAATCAATGCTTTCCCATTTATATTACATTGGCTATTTGAACCAGATTTGGGGAGAATCACTTTAATATCAATGATTATAAGAATTCCTTTAGTGATCTTGAGTATGTGTGTGTGTATAAATCAATCAGTCAATCAACCTATACACCACTGAAGAAAACAAAATTTTAAAAATGTTGTTTATTATTTATGCATGTAGCAAATAACTTTTTCTCTTGCACCATGAAACGAGTCCTCTTTATAATATATACTTAATTCTATACAATTTCAAAATGAACATTTTACTTAACTCACAATGTAATGGCATACACTTGAAATGATACACTTGAGAAACAACTACTGTTCCTATGGACTATAAAGAAGGTAACACAGATCTGTCTCAAGTTTTATGGCTTCTCGTTTTTTTCTTTATGTTACCCTAGCTTTACTCAATGGGAGAAAAAGGAAAGCCTGGAAAGCAAAATAAAACAGATTTTGGCCTAATGTTAAATTTGTCAGGGATTACAAATAAAAGGTATGGCATCTGATTACCTTCTACTTTATTCTGTTGGATCACGTTATTTTACTTCAGTTAACATCTGACTTTACAGTATTGACAAATAATTCCCCTTTCAACTGGAATCAAAACTAAAATAACATGTAGGAACAGCATATTATATTAAAGTCAATGGAGAAAATAAAAAACATGAAGGACTTAATGAAAACATAGGATATTCATTTACTAATCAAGATTGTTTTGAGACATCAAATAATTCATTTCAACATGTGTTTACATGTGTAATATAATTTTTGCTGAAGATCACATCGTCCATTAGGAAATCTTAAGATGTGAAACAGAAAAACAGAAGGGAGAGCACATAATAAATGTAAGGAACAAAAGTGAAAATGCCTTAAAAAAAGCTAAGGAAATTTTAACAAACAACAACAATCTTTAGATACAGTTAGAGAAATCACTTACCTTATGCTTAGGTCATAACAAGAATAGCACAGTGTTTAAAGTCAGCTCTTCATTATGGGAGGTACAATTGAAAGCCATAGGTTATAATAACATGAATTGCTACACAGAAATGAAGACTTTTTCAGCCCAACATGAAAAGCTAACTCTTATGGGAGAACATTTCAACTTATGTTAAATGCAACATGAAGAACAATTGAGGGTGTAAACATCAAAACACACCCAAACACATGAATCTCACACCAAAAAGAGAGAGATGGCCCAATCTCTCAGGACACAGAAGATTTAATCTGTGAATTTGTGACATATAAGGGAAGGCACATTGCTTTAACAGTGAAAGATGCATGCATAATGTATAACCATCCATTTACCTCCCCACCCTCCACCCCACTTGTACACACACAAGCCCATTAAGATACAGGGAAAGAATGTAGTGCCAAGCTGTTATGAAGAAAGCAGGACACACGAAAGCGTAGCAGTGGTCATGTGATTTGAGAGGTGTTCTTCCCTTAAACCATCCCATCACCATGCTTATTTTAAAGAAGCCAGGAAAAGATTCCCTTTCAATGCTGCAGTAGCTACGAGCCCCCAGCTTGAAGCTAGTGTGTGGAATTTTGATCACCGTTCCCTGCGATGTCAGGGGCTCTCCAGTGGAAGCCAGATGTACTGTAACACCAGTTAGTGGGGGTACAAATGTGTGAATAACAAACATCCTTTCCCTTCTGTATTTCACAGAAGTGAGGGAGGAGAGAAACAAAGAAAATAAAACCTGTGTTAAGAATAGGTTCGTAACAATATAAGAATGTATAAGTATTAAAATGGAAATTACATTTGATTGCAGGTTAACACAAATCAGGTTTCAAAAAATTGCCTATTTTGCTGCTCACCAGGCTAATTTGTATTCCTTTTCTTGTAAATGGTATACAGTATGGCTCATATTGAAAAATTCTGAGCACTTGGTCAGATGGGGTCAAAGTCAAGAACAAAATAAGTCATCTTCTTTGAAGGACATTAGGAAAACTATCTTTCCATTTTAAACATGACTTTACTGGCCACTAATCACATTTTAAATTAGAAATTAAGTTTCTGTTTAGCTGCTTACTTATATAATGTGAGAAGTCCTCTGTTTTGGAAAGACACAATTTAAATTTTAATCTTTTTACATTGTTAAAAAAGCAAACAACAAAAAAGCTATTTAGAAACTGTTTCCTAAATATTCTTCTTTGTTATCAATACAAGGTATTTAACAAGGGCTATTCCTGTCAATAATAGGCTTATTTCAGCTCTTCAGAAAAAAATTCAACTTTGCTTTCATATTATTGGTGACAGCAGTTAACTTTATCCATTTTATTCTTTTTGTGTGAGATGAACTTTGATTCATGTGTACATCCCAATTTAGTTAGCAGATGTCTAAACTGTTCAATGATCACATACTCATTTTCTCTTCCTCTTTTTATTCTTAGCAGGCCAGAATATCTTGACTTTCCCTTTAATGTGGCTTTGGTATTTTAGGCTCTGGGCCCTCCCATAATCTCAGTTTCCTCACAGAAAAAAATAAAGATTGTGGCTCAAAGGAGATAATGCATTCATCAGTGATTTTAAGCTATAAAAATGAAAATAAATGTCAGTAGTTGTTATGATCAGTGGTGCCATTGACAGCTGTAAAATAACTCTGTGATTACACACTCTCCTCATTATAATGTAGGCAAGCTCTTGTTTCTAACCCAAAGAGAGGTGGAATATTCTATGTACAGTTATATGTTTCTCAGTAGGGATAGGCCAGAACATTTTTGAAATGTCATAGCCATATGGCCATATGCACAGTAGGCATGCAAGCCATATAATCTAAGGCATGGAGCAAAGTCTCAACCAGCTCCTCTAGAAACTGCCTTGTATTCTTGAGCTTTTAGACCTTAGACAAGCTGTTGCCTTTCTCTGGAATACACTGTTGCTTATTTTCTGATGCAAATACTACTTGTCCTTTAAGATGCAGCTTAGATTACACCAGGAATTAAAAAAAATTCCCAAGTTCCTCAATCAGAAATAATTTCTTCTTTCTCTAAACTCTTTTAGCAGTGTTGAGATATAATTTATCTACCATAAAACTCATTCATTTTAAGTACAAAAGTAGTAAAAGTTTGATGACTTTTAATAAAGTTATATGGCTGTGCAACCAGCACTACAACCTAGGTTTAGATTTGCCTAGATTCTTACAGCATCTTATTTGAACTTCTAACATACGACTTATAGAAGTTTATAATATGGAATATGAGTTAATAGTTACTCATATTCCAATTACTGATATGTGTCCCCAAGTAGACTGTAGGTTCTTAAAGGAAAAGGATCATGACTTTATCCTCTTTTTATTTCCCACTACATTAAATACACTGCTTTGTACAGAGGAAACATTTGCTAAATCTGAATGTTTATTTTGTAGTAATTATTTTTCTTTTCAATCTCAGCAGACTAAAATTTATTTTTAATAGTATAAGTATGATCATAGCCATTCCTGTACCTGTTTTATCAGCTTACAAAGAATTTTTACTTATTTGGGTCTGATAGTATTGAGAGATAATATGAGAAGTATGTGGATTATAGCTAAGAGATATCTGGGTATCCTACAGAATGATCTCAAGAATTTATAAATTAATATTACTTAAGGTTAATCAAACAGTGACATTTGGAGTCCGATAAAAGTTTTCTATACCAAGGGTTTCAGGTTAGGTTAAGATTCCTTATTTTCTAAGAGAGCAGGAGGTTTTATATTTTACATGGTCTGGTCACTATAATGACAGAGATGATAGAATTTTTTGATGCATCATGGCTTATTTTGACTTTAGTTTTTCTACCTTATTAAACTTATTTAAGAGTAATCAGTCTCTGAAAGAATGAACTTCTTTGAATACCATCTACTCATAAGATTAAGAAGAGGGAGAAAAAGGGACCCACTTACTCAGATTACTTGCCTCTTTAGCCTACCCAGAAACAGAAACAAAAGTTTGATTTAAATAACATTAAGCCAATAACTCTACAATCTTAGACTCTTACATTCTATTTCTTTCTCTTCTTACTTCTTAAACACAAATGGATAATTGTTCCAGAAAAGTTTTTTCCCATGGTTCCATTCATGTGTCACTTTTTGGAATAAATTAGGATGCAAGTATTTGGCTTATTTGAGTTTAATAATAGCTCTTATGTGTTTAATTAGATTTATGATATCATAGCACATATTCAACTGAAGAACTCAAAGAGTTTTGGCTTTTTATGACATGAAAGGCAGCATGATAAAGAGGATGTCCTTTGGAGTCCCATGGTGTGATTTCCAATACTGGATTTTCCTCTTCCTAGCTGTGTAACCTTGGACGTGACATTTAACATTTAGAGCTTTAATTTCCTCATCCATAGTATGGGGAAAATTAAGTAGGGTAATGTATGTGAAAGTGAAAACTATTGTAAGTAAAAATAAAATAGAAATTGAAGTTGTTATTATTATCTTTATGAATATTTTAAGTCATATACATTTTATATAGGTAGAATCTGAGGCACAATAAGAATAAAGAATTTGCTACAAATCATGCTAGGAATCAGTGCCAAATAATAGATGAATTGCCAACTTCTAGACTAAAGCTACAGAAAAAGTCTGAGTAAAGGTCTGAGATTAGCTCTGCTAGGATTAATCTAATTCTGTGTTGTATGATTTTAGTAAAGTTATCTCCTCTCTATGGGTCTTGGTTTTCTTATCTGTAAAATACGGATGTTTCTAGGGGTTTTAACTCAGGTCAATGGGTCCCTTGAGAGAATCTTGTGGGTAAAAGACAGGTCCATTTACTGGGACAGAGAAATGAAATTACAATCTTTATATTTAAAAATCTAATTAATATTTATTATCTTCTTTTCATTATGAGTTCAGGCAACAAATCACAGTAATATTAACAGAACCTCTTACTTCAATGGTTATAAATATCTTTTTATGTTTATAATGATTTCAAATTATAGTAGTTATTAGATCTGCTCCTAGTTTGTTATTTAATGCATTTAAAAATAGGCATTTATTATATTGCAGTTTGTTTTAAAAGTTATTTTGATCATGATTTGAATTGGTTTTCTAGTGTTATATATTTTATTTTATACACTTAAAAATATTTTTATGAAAAAAATATCTGTAGGCTTTGACCAAGTACCACATGGGTCCATGGCAGAAAAAAGGTTAAAAGTCTCTGAGCCAGATAATTTCCAAGCCTCCTTTTATCTGCAGAATATTATAGCTATATGAAACCTTGTCCACCTCTATTTGCTGTCTTTTATCAAATCAGATATAAAAGGTGTCCTTTTTTTTTAAGAAAATTATATAAAATTGGTCACTGAATTAAACAAGTGCCCATTTAATAGACCAGAACAAGAAACAAAAAAGGAACATTGTTGCTTAAAAAAGTTATTAAATCCTCAGGGTTAAAAAAAATTCTGCTTCAGTTGCGCTTTTCCCATTGGTTCAGATGGACTAATCGTTTAACAGTAATCACATTTAAAAACCTCTAATCAAAGGTGAACTTCCATACACACACACATACACACATAAAAACAGACACACGTGTGTATGTACCCATAACCATTTATTCTTTGAATTTTCAGTCATTTATTGCTCACTGATAGAGAGTAGCAATGTTTTTTATTTTTATTTTTTTTTCCCGAAATGGAGTCTTGCTCTGTCACCAGGCTTGAGTGGAGTGGCATGATCTTGGCTCACTGCAACCTCCGCCTCTCAGGTTCAAGCAAATTTCCTGCCTCAGCCTCCCGAGTAGCTGGGACTACAGGCGTGTGCCACCACACCTGGCTAATTTTTGTATTTTTAGTAGAGATGGGGTATCACCATGTTACCCAGGCTGGTCTCGAACTCCTGACCTCATGATCTGCCTGCCTTGGCCTCCCAAAGTGCTGGGATTACAGGCGTGAGCCACAGTACCCAGGCTGCTATTTTTTTTTTTTTAATCTATGTACAACATAAGAGTATGCCAGCAAATAGACAATATTTATAAGCAAAACAATTTTATAAATCTTTTCCAGGTGACCATTCTTAAATGTTTTCCCACTGTTATATAAATTTTCATTGTTAAATTCCACTGAGCTTTCCTAAGTTCTAGGTTAATGTGAAAAATACTTCCTTTTCAGTATTGACCCATTCTTAAAGAAGTTGGAAGTGTGTCAGGTTATATAGCTGGTAAAGTTAATTATAATTACCACTGAAAATCAAAGCTTGTTTATGCTTCTTTATAGGTAACTTAGTGAATTCCTTATTTGTTCTTAAAGAAAATACTATAATATGTAGAACACACTTTCTGTTCTTTAGAACTGGTTATCACTATGACTCAAGGAAATATGAATTTAATCATCAATGTTAAATGTTCTTAATGTATTTCCTATATAAAGCTTTAATTCCAAGTTGAACCATGCTCAGTGACCTCTGGAAACTTTGCAGATCCCAGGCTGGTCTCCTCTTGGTACCAACAATAGTTTTGGTTTGGTGCTTGTTCTGAAAATTTTAATGTTGATCATAAATATGAAGAAAAATTACTACCCAAATTATATAATGTATTATAAAGCTAAATGAAGTATTTTGGCTAAGAGGAATTTCAGATTATTCATTATTTCCCAGTCTTAAGATGAATAACTCATTATTTTACAGAGTAATTACTCTTCATTCTAAAGGTTAGACGGTAGGAATTATTACTAGTTTTAGGTCATACAGTAAAGTAGTAATAGAACTTGGTTCTCTTGACTTCCAAACTTAATTATCTGTACACTATCAATCACTCTACCTTTCTAACCTAACAATGACAATCATTGCATTCCTAATCACACCTTGAATTTTCATTGCCTCTTTGCTCTTGACTGTTTCTCTTAGCGAAGAGAACCACTGAGAATAGGGATTTGAATGTAGGGGTGATGGAGAATGGTATAACAAAACAACTTTGGGGAGTAGCATTCTGGAAACAAACTGTCTAGATTTGAATTTTGGCTCTACCGTTATTAGCTGTATAACACTGTATAAATCATAACTTCACGTATAAGTGAAGATAATAACATCTATCTCATAGGATATTTGTAAAGAAAATAAGAATACATGTAAAGTGCTTGCTTAGAGATACATGTAAAGTGCTTGCTTAGAGAGTATTTAGCTCAGAGTTAACAGTATATATTGTTAGCTATTACTATATTGTTGTTCCTACTATTATCCTTTTGTTTGGATGATATTCTAGGCCTGTAATAAGAAATGTTGATTTTTTTTGTTTTGCATGTGTGTGATTTTGACAGTTCTCAAAAGTAAGATCAAGTAAGATTAATTTAGGTGAGTATGTGAACAGGAAGTTTTCAGAAAATATTGATTAATTCTAAAAAATAGAGGCCAGGGAATAGATACAGTCAATAATATAAAAACTTGAATTATTGAGTATTTGTAATTACTATGCATTTTGTGACACTTCTAGAATAAAGTCACATTTGTTTTCATTAAGCATGAAGTTTGAAATACTGAGTTTTTAATTAGATTTAATATTCTTAGTTTTCATTCTTAAATGTCATATCTTATCACCTATTTGATCATTAAAAAAACCCTAATGTTTTACTCATTTCAGTGTGGCTGTATTGTCTTCCTTTCTAAATCATATTTTAGTATTGAATGAAAAAGTTGTGACTTTATTTTTCTAAATGCTTAACTAGCATTCATAAAGCACATGAAAGATGTACAAATATGTCTATACTGCATTAGTAAAGTAGCAAGAGCTTAGAAAGTGTGTAGAAAAGTTTCTTCGAGAAATATATAAGAACTAGGCATTCTGATGCCTAGTATTACAGCTATGTATGGCATACATTATGTTGTTAATCAAGCCTCTCATGATCTAACCAAGTAATAGTTAACAAATATAGTTTAATAATATATAACTCATTTTCAGGATGAGCAATATAGGTCAGATTATTTCAGATATATGTACATTTTTTTCTTAACATAAGCCCTATACCTGTAGGTCCAGAGACATGCACTAATTAGATCGGCTAAAGCTAGAGACTTGTGTATGTAGCGAATCCTCTTTTCAGCAGGCAAAACATAGGAAGTTAGGCTAGCTAAATAACCTTGACTAAATTATTTCAAGTATTAGTTTCCACATCTACAAAAATCAAGGTAATACTATTCATTTATTGAACAAATATGTGGAAAAAAGAAATTAACAATAATAATAATAATAATAAAAAAGAGTATGTGTTGAGCTAAGTTCAATTGCCCAGAGCCAACGCCAGGCTCTTATCTAGGTGCTGGAGGTAAAACATGAACAAAATTGATAAAGATCTTGCTATCTCGGAATTTACATTCTAATAGTAGTAGACAGATGATAAGCACCTAACTAATAAGTACATAAATAAGATAGTTTCAGAAAGCAGTTAGTGTTATAAAGAAAATAAAATACAGTAACGGAATAAAAAAAAAATAGTGATAAGGTATGGCTATTTTAGACAGAGTAAGCAAGGAAGACTTCTCTGAATACGTATCATTTTAGTTAAGATTTGAGACAGCCAGATGAAGATCATGGGGAAGAACTTTCCAGACTGAGGAAACAGCTAAAGATGTGCAAAGGCTCAAATGTTTTGTTGAGTTTCCACCTCATAGGATTATTGTGAGACTAAAATAAGCTAATGCATGTAGAGCATTTGTTACTATACCCAACATTGTATAAAGGACAAATACATGTTATTCTGGTAATAATGAAAGTGACAATAATAATGGCTATAATGACTATGATACAAACTACTGAAATCCAGACTGAAATTACTCTCCCCAATCCCTCCTAGCCTGGAAATATTTGTAACCTCTTCCACATCAAAGAATATTGTTGTAATTGGTCAGAAGGGCCAAAGATTGGTAATAAAAAGACACACGGGTGTTCAGACTTAGGGTTCCAGCAAAGTGGGATACAAAAGTACCTTTTGGGAAAAAATCTGCTATTTCATAAAAGTCAGTGAAGGCATCTCTTAAAAGACAGAATACAATTTTTGTTGTTTATTGAAGTTTTACCATAAATAAATTTCTGCATTAAAGCTATGATATCATAATGCTATTGATCCATGATAGCTACTACACTTGTTAGAATTCTCTTGACTGTTAGATCTATCCCTATATGTGTTGAGGCATTCTCAAAATTTATGGAAAGATGCATCACATGGAATAACCATCAAACTAGAGAAAACTTAATTATAAAGATTTTCTCTTTCTAGCAATCATTAACCTCCATGTCCAAAGTATATGAAGTTTCATTTGGGAAAGAACACTGTTATTAATAATGCCAGGAGGTGCTTTGGTTCAGTGTTAGTGATTTTTGTTTCATTTGCATTCCAGTTTGGTTCCTTTTGATTTCCTATATATTTCTAGTATAGAGGTATGACACAGTGGTTTGGTTAGGATTAGCCAGAGTAGTTTTGAGACATCTTGCCTGCTTCTGACCAGTTTATTTTATTGTAATCTGAGCACAACAAACAGAAGTGATCAAATATATATATATATTATATAATTTGTGTATTTATACACACAACACACACATATTTAGTGGGTCTGTGTATTCTGTCTTTGTAGCACATACTGAAAATCATTAAAGTTATACTATAAACCAGTAGGTTACTTGAAAATAAATATAAGCAGAAAGAGAAAAATAGGAGTAAAAAGGATCCTGGGAAATATAGCATTATTCAAATGCCGGGTCAACATATGCCACATATGTGGAAAGAACACCATCCTAATTTTCCTTCTTTTTTTTTTTTTTTTTTTTTTGAGGCAAGGTCTCACTCTATTGTCCAGGCTACAGTGCAGTAGTGCCATCATAGCTCACTGCAGCCTCAACCTCCTGGGCTCAAGTGATCCTCCCACCTCAGCCTCCTGAGTAGCTTGGGACCACAGGCATGTGACATCCCCCCGAGATAATTTTTTTTTTTTTTGTAGAGGTGGGGTCTCCCTATGTTGTCCAGGCTGGTCACAAACTCTTGGACTCAAGTGATCCTCCTGCCTTGGCCTACCAAAGTGTTGGGATTACAAGCATAAGCCACTGTGCCAGGTCCTTAATATTCTATTTTGTACTTATATGAGAATTCTATGCAAAGGAAATTTGAGCTTTGTCACGATTGTTCAGTTTCCTAAAAATATATCAAAAGATCTGAATAAGTCATAGTAAAACATTAAAATTTGCTAAATCTAAATGGTTACCAAATGGGTGTTTGTTATTTATCTGTTGTTTACTATATATAACATTTGAAACATTTCATTAAATGGGAACTATAAAAAAAAGAAACTAATTTTCCAAAGGACATTTACATTAGGCTTTCAATACCCCAAAACACTTTAGCTTGGATTTCTCAAATTTAAAATTTGATATCATCTAAATAACCGTTTACACTCTTTATCCTAAGAACAAACAATGCCAATGTTTTCAACCCATATTTTTTTTCATTATTTTTTTCCTTCACTAAGTATTTATTGAACTGAGAATGCTATTAAATTCTAACCACTGTCCTAGACAGTTTCACCATTGACCAATTTGCTTCCTTCCTGGGGTTGCTTCAGGTGGCTTTGCTGTGTCTTGCATTGCTCAGTTATCATATAGACAATATAATTGTATCAAACTCTGCAGAAACTCATCCATCAGAGCTTTCCAACTCTTACATCCCACATGTTTTAAACAATTCCTACTTGGAAAAATTTTAAAAAATTTTCCATGTAGGAAATTTTTAATTGGTAATTCTTTGTTTTACATATGTTTCTTTACTCTTTTATTTTTCTTTCTTTTTTTTTTCTGAGACAGAGTCTCGCTCTGTTGCCCAGGCCGGAGTGCAGTGGCACGATCTCGGCTCACTGCAAGCTCTGCCTCCCAGGTTCATGCCATTCTTCTGCCTCAACCTCCCGAGTAACTGGGACTGCAGGTGCCCGCCACCACACCTGGCTAATTTTTTGTATTTTTTTAAATAGAGACAGGGTTTCAACGTGTTGGCCAGGATCCTCTCGATCTCCTGACCTCATGATCCGCCCGCCTCAGCCTCCCACAGTGCTGGGATTACAGGCGTGAGCCACCAAGCCCAGCCTATTCTTGATTTACTCTATATTATCTGTAGAACTCCCTACTTTCTCTTTTCTTTTCTTCAGTTCACCATCCTTATTATTTCTTTCTGATAAAAGTTACTAGCAGTTAACATGGGAGGAGCTCAAGGGTAATTTTAATTTTCTCTTTGCTTATCTATATTCTTTACTGAATGTATGAAAAACAATACAAAAGTTATCTAAAAGAAAAACACGGCTGGGCTTGGTGGCTCACGTCTGTAATCCCAGCACTTTGGGAGGCCGAGGCGGGCAAATCACCTGAGGTCAGGAGTTCGAGACCAGGCTGGCCAACATGGTGAAACCCCATCTCTACTAAAAATACAAAAATTAGCCAGGTGCAGTGGTGTGCACCTATAATCTCAGCTACTCAGGACGCTGAGGCAGGAGAATCGCTTGAACCTGGGAGGTGGAGGTTGCAGTGAGCTGAGATTGTACCACTGCACTCCAACCTGGGTGTCTAAAAAAACAAAAACAGAAACAAAACAAACAAAAAACCCCAGAAACTCTCATTGAAAATGCCATTTGATTAAAAAATTATAAAATTCAAACCTTTTAGTATAATATAGACAGACCATTTTACTATTTGTTCAAATCAGTTTTACTCAATTGTTTATAGATTTATTTTGAGCCATCAATACATTGTTTCTCAGTCCTTCCCCTGCATACATATCTACAATAAGACATTTGGGATCAGTTTACAGTCTATCATAGAACAGCTGTGAAGCTAACTAGATTCACAAGTCTGTAACCCTAGACCCATTAACGTTATGTTTTAACTCAAGCTGAAAAAGGCATATTCTATTTATAAATAGTCTTTTGACAGGGTCATTATATGATGCATAGAATTTTTACAGTTAGAAATATTGCATCTAATTTATTTATGTTAGTTTCATCCAGATGACCTCTCCTATATTCCTGTGAACTACTTGCCTAGAATTTAGGCTCAGTGTACCAGAACATAAAAGCAGCTATGCCAAGCTCATTTTGTTCCTTTGAAGCACACTGAAACACAAAAATTAATAACAATTATTAAGGTTCATTACTCTTTCTCAGTGGCTGAAATGGGTTATTATTCATTGAAAAAGGAAAGGAAAAGAAATAGCTAGAAATAAAGAGACAGGTGATTTCTAATGAAAAAAACAAACACACAAGGAAAGGGAAAAGAAGCACAAGAAAAAATAAAGTGTAGGAAACTGCAGTGAGAAAGTGGGTTAATGTAAATGAGGTAATAAGTAATGGAACAGGGATTCTTAGATTGTTCTTCTTTTCGCATTTTTTTCTCTTCACATTTTTTACTTCAACCTTCAAAACATAAAGCAGACTGTAAAAGCACAAATATGACCCCCGATCTGGAATTGTCTTTTAAGTCAATAGGCAGTAATCAAAAGGAATAGCTTATAAAATTTAAAAAGGGCTGGGTGTAGTAGCTAACACCTGTAATCCCAGCACTTTGGGAGGCTGAGGTGAGAGGATTGCTTGAACCCAGAAGTTCAAGACCAGCCTGGGCAACATGGCAAAAACCCTGTCTCTACTAAAAACACAGAAAATTAGCTGGGCATGGGGGCATGCACTTGTAGTCCCAGCTACCTGGGAAGCTGAGGTGGGAGGATTGCTTGAGCCCAGAAGGCAGAGGTTGCAGTAAGCCAAGACTGCGCCACTGCACTCTGGGTGACAGAGAGAAACCCTGTCTTAAATAAATAAATAAATAAATAAATAAATAAATAAATAAATAAAGATGTGTGTAAGAGAAAAGACAAGTATTTTGACCCACATCACGACTAATCTTTTTTTTTTTCTTTCTTTTTTTGAGATGGTGTCTCACTCTGTTGCCTGCTGGAGTGCAGTGGAGTGATCTCGGCTCACTGCAACCTCCACCTCCCGGGTTCAAGCAATTCTCTTGCCTCAGCCTCCTGAGTAGCTGGGATTACAGGCATGCACCACCACACCCAGCTAATCTTTTTGTGTATTTTTAGTAGAGATGGGGTTTCATCGTGTTGGTCAGGCTGGTCTCGAACTCCTGACCTCGTGATCCGCCCGCCTTGGCCTCCCAAAGTGCTGGGATTACAGGCATGAACCATCACGCCTGGTCGATTAATCTTAAGAGCAGTTGCAAATATTTCCTCCTTGCAGGTGGGATGTTTAAAAGGAAGCCAAAGTGATTTCAGACACAGCTTTTAAAGCAAATGCCATAGTATGATTCCCTCTAGCACGTACATAGTATGACTGCCTTTACTACCTCACCTTTGTTCTATAAACTGCTGCTTATGCTCTGCAACTACTTAAAATGGGAAAGTTAGAACAAGTGTCCTACCCTTTAAATGCTGAAGTAAAAAAGGAATGAAAAACGACGTCTAGTTTCCTTCCTCCCTTTTTTATTTTCTCCATCCCTCCCTTCTCTCTCTTCCATCACCCCTCCCTCTTTTTCATTCATCATTAATTTGCAGCTACCAGGACATATGACTCTATAAAGCAAAGGCCAGGTACATAACTCTAGCTGGGGAACATTTCAGATCAGAAATAGAGTTCAGTTATGTCTGATAGTTAGATAATTGCAAGTGAAAGCACAGTGACATAGGTTGACTGAAGGAGTGGTACTTACATGCACAAGAGCACTTTAGAAATGCTACTGTCATTGACATGTAATAGTAAGAATGGCTACAGAGACCTTTGCCATATGGTAGCAGTTGAAGTTGAATGAATAACCCCAGATTATTTTGACTTTCCCTTTGAACTCTTGAACTGTGCTACATGGCTCTAAAACTAATAAATTGGTGAAGTTATAGATAAACTTGATATGTGGAAAGGGAAATGAACTAAAGGAGGTCATTTAGATGATCCAGAGCTGCTGGTCACACAACATTTTTTGTTTGTTTATATTTCATCACCCACATATCAAAGGATGGAGGAACTGACAGTTGTGTGGTTCAATTACTGTATTTACGTTAATAAATTAAGCAAAATTCAGTAACTCATAGTCCAGAAACATGACTTAGAAAACTAAATGCCAAATTTTGGGACCATTCATTTGCTTCCTATGTTTTCAAGGTGAAACTGTAATGTAAAAGGAAAAAAAAGATTTCTTTCCACTTGGAAAAATAACGTCTCGTTTATTTTCTACCAAGTAAAAATTGTATACATTAAAATAAGATGAATGCTTAATGGAACTAATGAAGGATGCTGATTGTTTAAACATCAAACCAGTGTTCCTAATAAATTTTAAAATATTGGAGGCAATTATAAAGTTTATTAAAAACAGTTTGGAATTGTTATGGATATGAGAGAATTAAGTCATTTTTGATATATTTTATGCTGGATGATTAGGCTGTGAAATTGTATAATAAGACAATTAAAATCAGTCCTAATTTGACCCAAAGTATTTCAGACTCTGAGCTAAATGTTTGAGACAGCACACAAATGAAGACTGACTCAACATTTCCTCATATAATCTCTTTCAGGTCTCACTGGCATCCTTTTTTTCTCTTTCCTACTTTTCCACCCAAGTGCATTCTATGGAGGGACTCCTAACCTCCACAACTGATGATTACTAGTGATTAATTTAGCAGCATCTGACTGAAGACCATTTTTACCTCAGTTCACACTTTCATTTCTAGGGATTTCCCTTCTTTCTCAAGCATTACACAGAAGTTCACCATTAATCTACAGCTTCAATATAAAATCCAAAGGGGCTAGATTGCTATGGAATTTTTCCTTCAGTGCAGACGCACAACAGCAGCCTTTTCAGAGCCATGCATTAGTTCATGCCATGCTTCTGAACAAGAACATTTAAGCATGGTAGCCCAAACAGAATTAGATTTAATTGCTGAGTGTTGGTATAGCAGCAAGTTGCCAAAGAGAAAAAATAGCAGCAAGCTGGGTTTTCATGACTCCAGGCAATATTGGGTGCAGAATGGTATGAACAAAATTTCGAAAATAGACCCTTTTTTTCGTATCCTGAGGCAGACAGAAATAGGACAAGGAAAATTGCTAATATAATTGAAAACTATGGCTATAAAAAGACCACATGAATCTGAATTCCATTCAGGGTTTCATGAAACATTAATCCAAAAATATGTTTAAGGTCTTTCTGAATTCACCTTTGTTCTACAAGCTGCTGCTTATGCTCTGCAACGATGTAAAATGGGAAAGTTAGAACAAGTAACCTGTTATTTAAACACTGATGTCAAAAAAGAAATGAAAAACTACAGTAGTTTCCTCCCTTCCTTTTTTTATTTTCTCCTTCCTTCCCTTCTCTTTTTTCCATTGACCCTTTTTTATTCTTTTTTCCTCTTAAAATACAAAACACTTGAGTACCAATATACCTACTTTTTCTCCCTTGTCAATTCCAAGGGAGAAATATAATATATATAATATTAGTCTTTCTAGGTAAAATCCACATCCAACTGTTTTATTGTAAAATAAAATTATTTTATATAATAACCCTTACTGTGTTTCATAATTATTTGCTTTCTCTACTAATAAAAGTCACATGGAAATTAAGTCAAATTCACTTTAAAAGGTAGATTCGAAAGTGATGCAAGAACATATATTCAAAGGGTGTAGGTGATTTCAACTTATCAACCAATGTATTGACGCTTATTCATGGACAAAAAATAACTCACTGAAAAATGAAACATGAGTCTGTGTTCCCAAAATATTTAAGTTAAAAAGAATCAAGTCAGTATGATAAATCAGGCATACTTATAAAATACTCTGACATCATATACATGTAACTATACAAGTTGAATTTTTCAAAGCTAATGGAAAAGACATCACCATATATTCTCCATTTCTATTTCTAATTTGGCCTACTTCTGATGATGGAATACATTGTAGAAAAAGCCCTCAAGTTCTCTATAAATCTTAGCTGTATAATTCTTGTTAAAAATGAGAATAAAAATGTAAATTCTTTCTCAAGGAGGTGCTGCCTAACGGTGAAAGAATACTATTAAAAAATCTTAAATAGAATAGATTTAGGATTTAAGACTATAAATATTGTGGATGAATCTACTTTGGAGAATGACAGCTGCAACTGTAAAGGGTAGCAAGCATTTATTCATATAATTACGTGGCTAAAAATGCACGGGAAATGCTATCACTGTGTTTAAAATGGATTCCATAAGACTTAAAATATGCCCTTAAATTCAACTTAGTGAATTAAAAAAGAAAAAGACCAAATTCCCTTTCACAAACTACTTTTGCTGTGCATATGCTAATCATTCTGACCTATAATGCTTCCTGAGGTCCTCTTTCTTTCAGGGTCTCCTATATCACCCAAATATATTAGGTAACTCAATAAAGCCAATTAAATGATTTAAAGGATGAAAATTTGCATTCTCCTCCAGTAAGTCACGTTTATAAAAAGTAATGTCATGCCTTGCCTTTATCTCTCCTTTCCAAGATGTCTGAACTTGGCAAATTAATTAAATAAGCCTTACTACCAACCTGACACCATCTCTGATAGAGAAAAATGTGGCCTAAAGAGGCATTACGGCATTTTAAAGTTATGTAATAAGGTTCCAAAAACTCAAGTCTATTCTAGGAAAATTTGCCTTTACCAGATTCTTTTTTTGTGACTTAACAATAATTTGGTGAAATTTAAAATAACTCACTCATGACTATTCTGTGAACACAGGACTCAAGAATGGTGATTTTCCTACAGACTTTTTTGACCCGATTACTAAAGACATTTAGTTTTCAAAGCCAAAGACATTTCCTCTAGTCATATTTTAGAACAACATAGCCTGAATTCATACATTATGATTTTTTAAAAAATGGACAATATTTCAATTTGTAAAATCATTAAGGCCCCATATTTAATTTTTGCAACATTCTCTATATGCTTAATACAGCAATATCTACTCTGTAGCATGTGTAGATGTTAAATAAATGCTTGCTGACTTATTATGACCTACTAGTAGTTTCAGCAAAACTGAAAGTATAAACAACCAAGGAAAAATAACAAAACAAGATCAATTTCAAGTTTTACATTTACACAGCACATCCAAACCATTATGGTCTTTGAAGCTCAGAGTATTTTTTCTAAATACATTTGGCTCTCTGACTGAATTTTCATGTAAAAAGTAAAATGCACACAGGATAACAAGATATAATTCCTCTGATATTGTACCTGAAAAATTCTGTTTTTACATTCATGATGAATTAGCTTTGTCATGACTCCCCTCCATTTTCTGAAATTTCACCAGAATATCCCTTCTGAGGAACATAAAGGTCTAGTTTATTCAAATTTTAGAGATGGGTAAACTGGGGCAAAGAGAAATGCAATTATAGCTCACCACGTCTGATTAAATCAGACACAGACCCGGCAGTAGAAATGATTACTTCTTTTAACTCACAGTCAGTCATATATCTTTAACTTTGCTCCGCTGACTCAAAGATCTATATCTTGTTTACAAGATATGAAGAAACAGAGGGTATTTAATAAGTAGCACTTAATAAATGAATAAAGAATCATTCAGAAATATCATCATTTCCTAGGAAGAGGCAGCAAGAAGTAATCTAGGACTAATAATATCACACTATATAAAGTTAACTGAAATTTAATGATATTGGCATAAATCTTTAATATAAAAATTCAATTCATACACTCCTTCAACAGACATTGATTGATGATGCTGTGGGGAAGTCCTTGTCCCAATTTCTAGAGTTTCCTCCTCCCTTTACCTTCCACTACAATGAGTACTGTAAGGAAGATTGAGCTGTCAAAAGAAGAAAACAGGATGTAGATCCCATTGCCACTCAGAATTTGTCAGGTAAAATGCCTTGAAGTAGGCTGGATTCTGTTAGAAGTTAAAGTGCATTTTCCTAAGAAATAATGTTACAATTAGTAGATAGATTCCTACATTAATCCATATATGTCAATTTAAATCTCAATTCAGTTACTAATAGTGCAATATCAGCTAATGAAGAGTTATATGAACACTAGTCTAGAAATCTTGTCACTATTTATAAAGTTACTTTTTGTGAGGAAGTGCTTTGCCCACTTATAAACTGGTGAGTGCTTGTAGTGTATGACATATAATAGAATACAAGGACAATATAATACTGATAATAAAAAACCACTATTCCTATTAGTCATCTTTGGGATGTGTTTATGTGCATAACTAATCCAGACACTAAATGGGAAAGTGATTTTGGAGAAAAAGACAATTGAAAAACTGGAGAAGATAGTCACCTGGCAGAATGAAAAGAAAGACATTAAGTGTTCATGTATTTCATATTCTATATGCTTTACAATGACTAGGAAAAAGAAGTAAGGCAGGAATGGTACAAGTGCTGATGTCAGGTTAAGTTGATAGTGGAGCTAATACTTGTTTCAATCAGGTTGTGGCCAATCACTATACGTAAAATGTATTTTACTCTATGAAAAACATAGCAGATAATGTATCTGAAAGAGTTAGTTGAAACAAAAAATAACTTTACCTTTGGACCTTCAATATAACAATAAATATTGATAATAATATAGTTAATATTTATTGAATACTTACACATATCAGGCACTGCACCAAGTAGTATTAAGCTGTTAAATCCTTAAGATATCCCAAAAGGTGGTATCATTCCTATTTTACAGGAATATGAGGTGCAGAGAAGTTAACTTGCTTAAGGTCACAAAGTTAATAAGGGACAGAGTTGGGTTTCAAATCCAGGTTTAGGATTCAAATCCAGCCCCAAACTTTAAACAGTATGTTAAATTGATCTTCAGTAAGTCTACTTCAACAGTACAAGAAAACTAACAAAATATTAATAACTGCCAAGCAGGAACACTTTTAGAATATGGTGAGAAGTTGATTAAACCTGATTCTTTCAGAAAAATAAAGAGGTTATTTAAAAAAAATAAAAATATGTCTCACGATCTCAAGCCCTAAAATCACATAAGCACAGGCTATTTAGAGACTCCAGGTATCAAAAAAAAAAAAAAAAAAAAAAAAAGAAAAAAGCAACACGAAGAATTTCCAAACATGAAATTTCAAGTGCATCTTTAAATAATAAATGACTTCAAGAAGTACTGAGCTACGTAAAAGACGGGATTACTATATTTTCCTCAATTCTGGGAGAGAATTAAACCTTAATGCATTTATATTCATTGTGTGTAATGAATAAACTTCTGTTTTTTGAATATAGAATGGCAACATCGTTACAGGATCTTAAGAAAATAGCTACACATATTACTTCCTGTGTTCTATGGCTTAGCTGAAGAACACTGGTTGAGAAGGAAGTGCTTTGAAAGGGAAAAAAGGTGACCAGGGAAAATTGATAATTCTACTTGCCGAAGTCTAGGCTATACATTTCACCCAAATGCATGTTTGGGAGTAAAACCCAAAAGGAGCAAAAGAAAATTTACCTTGTTGCTGGTCAAGAAGATACTTATTTGAGTCTTTAAAAATTACACTAGGATTGGTGGTAAACCAAATCTGTGTAAATCCATGGAGATGAACCATAGCAATAGATGACCATGAGCTGCTTCACATTTCTTAAACCTCTGTAATGTACAGAAAGCTGCCATTTTAATTATTTATTTATTTATTTTTTTGGCCAAAGCCAGGATTTTAAAGTAGACGTGGCAACAAAGTTCATTTATGTATCCGAAGTAAGGATTAGGAGATAATTCAAAAGAAGAAATAACAAAAATGACAAAATTTAATGTCACACTAAATGTCAAAGATGAAAAACAAAGAGTAAAAGATAACTAGAAGATTTCTATGCAGGGAAACTTTAAGAACATTACCATTGAAAGAAGTATTTAGAAAGCAGAGCTGGACATATTGAGTTTGATATTACAAAAAGACATTCAAACAGCAGCTGGAACTATAAGTATAAATGCAGGTGAGCTATGTCATTTTAGTGCTATTACATTATAATATGACATTATAACATATCATATTATAATGTGCCATCATTTATTTGGGCTCTAACTAGCTATATCTCTAATTAATCTATTTCATTTGTAAATTCTCTAGAACACAGGAAAGAAAATTTAGAACATCATGATGATAAGCTAATCTGTGTATATATAAAGCTAGACTTCGCATAAGTACTTTACGGACTCTCTTCATTCCTACTTGCATGAAGGAGAGGATATACATATCTCCTTTCTCTCTCAAGGATACATACAGTTTATATATTAGTTTTAAGGGAGCTTAAGAACTTTCTAAACTTGTTACACATCCATTAATATTCCCTCATCTTAAACTTTAAATTTTTCTTGCCCTGTTTTCACTGATGACCTCTTTTATATTGTAAATGATCATTATATGAGGCAATATACAAGGATAAGCAGAAATTCGCTACTGCCAACTACAATAGTGTGTTTTAAAAATATTTTTATTATGGAAATTTAAAAATGTATGCCCAAGTAGACAGAATTATTTTCAATTCTTTTTAAAGAATGCTTTAATTAGATGGATATATCAAATATCCCTGTCAAAGAGAACGTAATGTGTTTTCCCATTATCTCTATGGCTTAGCTACTAATATGTATGTCAGAGAGAGAGACAGATATACTAATTTTATTTTTAACAAGACAATTTATATACTCCAGTTCATTTCTACAAATTTGAAAGTGAGGTAGGAATCAATAAATTTTTTTTTAATTATTATTATACTTTAAGTTTTAGGGTACATGTGCACAATGCGCAGGTTAGTTACATATGTATACATGTGCCATGCTGATGTGCTGCACCCATTAACTCGTCATTTAGCATTAGGTATATCTCCTAATGCTATCCCTCCCCCCTCCCCCCACCCCACAACAGTCCCCAGAGTGTGATGTTCCCCTTCCTGTGTCCATGTGTTCTCATTGTTCATTTCCCACCTATGAGTGAGAACATGCGGTGTTTGGTTTTTTGTCCTTGCGATAGTTTACTGAGAATGATGATTTCCAATTTCAATAAATTTTAATAGCAGCAGTTGTAGTGTTTTCAAAAGATACAATTCTAAGATTTCTTCACACTATCTCCAGTTTTCTAACTATAGTATACAAATGCCATAAAAATAATACATGTGAATGAAAGGGTGGAACACTGTAGATACATATATTGAAATAAGTAATAAATCATTATTAAAGGTTTTCTAAATGAGATTTTATATAGTAGAACATCTTAGGTGATTATCTCACAGTATAGAATCTTTATTTTTTGGCTACAGTTTCTTCCAGTTTAAACAGTTTGTGGTTCTGTGGTGTTTAAAAAATGTTCCTATTTTTTCTTTTGAAATAGAAAATGGTATGGTGTTTAAAGTTCATTTACCTTTCTTCTCTTCCTTTTTTCCTCTCTTCCTTCCTTTCTTGAATATGTAGACTTACTCACTGCAATTTAACTGAAACTTCTGTTTGCAAAAGCTCCAAAACTGTTAGGCAGTCCAAGTTTGTTTAGATCAGAATTGGTGTCCTAATAGCGTCTAAGAGTTCAAAGGGCAACTATTTTGCATGTTACAACTTTAAAACCATCTTTCCTTCAGGTAGCTAGAAGTTCTTAAGCATTAAATAAAAACACAATTTTCAGTCCCTGTCTAGTCAACAGGAAATCAATTATTTAGCATCTAAATGTCAAATTATCTAAATCAACCTTGCTACTGGGAAATCTAAGACATTAAAGATAAGGCTCTAAAGGGTTCAATTTGGACCAGTAAAAGCATGACAACTTGGATGTTTACTAATTTTCTTTGGTTTAGATACTGTGTTACACATTATAATAAATTCATATCTAGTATATATTCCAGCTTCTCAAATAGGTCAGAAGGAATTCAATTTCTGTCAGAAGAAAGTATTAATTCTGGCTTTGGTTTATACTAAGGGAATTCTGAAGCAATCTTTTCAAAGGATTTGAAAAGGGAACTCTGCTAGAGCACTGCTGGAACAAAGTTGAAAATCAGAAACGTGAAAGATGAGTTCTTTTTTTTCACTTTGCTTGAAGGGATGAAAAACTGTATAATATGAGACACTGATCTCATTACATTCACAATATTTTATGTATTCTAAATGTAAAGCCAATTCCAAAGGCCAAGAAATAACTGGCAGATTATAATTAAATAAGGCATAGTAGGTAGCTCAATATTTATCAAATGACTAAATAAGAGAAAAATAACAATAAATTACATAACAATAAATTATATAACCATAAATGTTAGATGTCTTTCTAATATTTTCTTGAATTAAAGTTTTGTGTCTTATAGGTGCATCTTCTCATAGTATATACCCCAAACTATGTAATCAACCTGAACAAAGTAAATGGATGAAGTGAAAATACACACTACTAATGTTTTGTATTAATTAAAGTTTTATATCTTATAGGTGCATCTTCTCATAATATATACCCCAAACTATATAATCAACCTGAACAAAGTAAATGGATGAAGTGAAAATACAAGACTACTACATGCTAGTCACAGAGCTAATGAGTTTCAACAACTTCTTAACAGGAGAAAGCATGGTATTTAAGAAAAGACAATTTTCTGCCACTCACTTGCTAGCTTTATGATCGGCAAGATAGTTAACCTCTCTGCGTCTCAATTTCCTCATCTTTAAAATGAGGATGACATTAATATCTACCCCAGACAAGGCTTTTATGAAGATTAATTGATAATGAGATATCAAAAACAAAGCTTAACACAAGTAAAATAATTGTGTGTGTATATATATACATATATATATATATTTTTTTTTTACAAAGGGACCATAACTACATGGAGAAATGTTTTTGCTAAATAGTATCAGCCAGCTGAGGTTATAAATCTTGTTCCTATACAACTCATGGATAGGTTCATTTTTGAGCAAGGCTTATTTTTTTCATCTAATGAATGACACAGAAGATAGTGATATGCAATTGGTAAACCAATGTGCTACATTAGGGATTGGAGACTTTATTTCTACAATAGTGAAGGTAAATGAAGATGATGATGTAAATGTAACAGAAAGAAGAGATCGAGCCATGGAAGGTTTGGCTACCTCCATAGTGATGCTATAAAATAAATACTGTACTTCGTACCAATGATCCTGTCAAGAGGTTTCCAAATGAAAAATTTAAAGCTAAGAAGAATATTCCTTGAAATTTTAATTATTAAGTTTTACAGTCTAAAATTCTGTGAAATATTTACCAATTTAAGACTAAAAAGAAACAATTATTTCTAGGCAGAGGATTATCATGAATATTAGATTACTTAAGGAGTTCTTCATTTTATTGGTCTTTATAGCATCATAAATTAAACATAAACAGCACCTATGGAGACCACAGAGATGTGGCATTGAGTGAAAGAGAGAAACCCTACCACGAATGACAGAAAGAGAAACACACTTCATGACAAATAAAGAAAGCCCATGTGTCACAATGAAAGAAACAAATCTAGATGAAGCCAAAGTTAAGAGCTGAGTGCCATGGTGCAAATGCCACAGCATACATAATCCCCCCAAGAAGCCAGTTCCACATTCCAACGTGAGAGCCCTCCTGCACACATGCTGTCATAGAGAAAGTAATACCCTGATGGATGCTGTAGGCTGTGATTGGAGATGATGCCAATGGTAGACTTCTTACACACTCTCATGGGAAATGGAGAATTGCCTGGATGAAGTGGCAAAAAGAAATGGGTTATATATTTTTTACACTAGCACTCATAATCTTTGGGAATTAAGAAAAGACCTACAGAAAATGTGGTGATGAGATGATACCAACCTTCTCTTTCAAATGTCTTTGTTGATACTAAAAATAGCTCATTTGGCTTTCTTTTCTTTGCTTCTCCCTAGTGGTATGTTTCAAGAAGTTAACCCCCCAGGAAATCAGTTTTAAGAGAAAAAAATCTCACAGTTATAACTTGCAAAGTTAAAAATCAAAGAAGATAGCTGCAATTCCATTGACTCAATAAATTCAACTTTGTGAGGCTATGGGTTTGTCATGCTATTTCTTTTGGTTTTTTCTTAAAATTTGAGATCTGCAGATGGTATTCTGCCTCTGGTTCTGCATATACTACCTGGTATTTTAAACAGTACTATCTTTCAAGGGTTTTCTTTGGGATGACATTCTGAGATAATATTTCTGCAATCAGAATTAAGCTGATAATACTGGCCTTAATATGGTAGCTACAGTGGCCTGTACAAAGTAAATACATGTAGAAATTATGGTGTAAAGAAAAGAACGAAGGTCTTAAAATTCATAGGCTACTGAAGTCCGTTTTTTTTTTTTAAGACGAAGTCTCACTCTATCGCCCAGGCTGGAGTACAATTGCACGATCTTGGCTCACTGCAACCTCTGCCTCCTGGGTTCAAGTGATTCTCCTGCCTCAGCCTCTCCAGTAGCTGGGATTACAGGTGTGCGCCACCACGTCTGGCTAATTTTTTATATTTTTAGTAGAGACGGGGTTTCACCATGTTGGCCAGGCTGGTCTCAAACTCCTGACCTCAAGTGATCCACCCATCTCGGCCTCACCAAGTGCTGGGATTACAGGTGTGAGCCACTGCACCTGGCCTGAAGTTCTTTTATTTACCTGTCATATTTTGAGGTACATATACTCTTTCTTCTTAGCTACTCAAACAGTGCCCCTGCTTTGAAAGGAGACTTAATGGATATTCAAAGTCTGTTAATAATATTTCAATAAATCTGCTTTTTGAAAACAAGAAAACTCATTTATTCTATAGTTTAACACAGTAAGAATAAAAAATTAAACCTCCTAAAAGACAAGGAAAATAGGCCAAATTTCATGTAAAATATTTTACTGAAAGAACATGAACCTCTTTACTGTTAATCTCTTCTAGATTACAAGAATCTTAGAAAAATATAAGTAGCAAAAAATTATTAAAGTCACCTAATGAGATTTTAAAAAAGGAATACATCTTTTATTTTATATAAAATAGATGTATATTTATTTTCTATTTAATAATCAATTTTGGATGTTTTCCTATGTCTGTGGTTAATGAGACACAACAATCACTAATTTAATACAAATCTTCAGCTATCAGACACAGATATATATAGATATACAAACTGGAATCTTGCCTTTAGCCAATTTGAGTTTAACAATAAATTATATAATTCAAAAGAGTCATTATGGAATTAAGGTAGTCAGAGCAATCAAGTTGGCTATCTGGGCTTTAGTTATTTCAATGTGATGTAGTGACTGCCAAAAAAAGTTATTCAGACAACAATGCATCAGTCATAAAAATAGAGAAATTTCCCCCTAAAACAGGTGAATTTTCCCCTTTGGTATCCTCATCCCTTTCAGGCAAGTGCAAAGTGCAAGGCAAAATAAATTAAGGCAAAAGGAAAATAAAATGAGAAAAACGGTGAGGGCGAGCATGTTATTGACCATGTAAGAAAACACGTGCAAAATATACCTCAGATACACTATAGGTAGATGAGCACGAGGGAAGCCGAGCCTGGTTTTGCAGTGGGGAAAAGAAAACACTGTTAAAGAGGAAAGGATAGCATAGTAAGGGTCACAGAGGGTTTAGATGGCTCCATCACCAACACACTTGGCCAGATAATAAAACAGCTTTATAAGCAGACACTTGAGTTTGAAAACATGTCAAGACTCAAGTTATTTGAAGGAAAACTTTGTGACAAAAACATACCTTGCTAAAAAAAAATCCATGATGGAGATGACTCCCTCTGTTCAGAATCTGGTATGATCTTGCTGAGAAGATCCTCATTTAAGAAAGAAAGCAGAACGCTGGACAATTTTTCTTACAGTACTGCACTGATCTTCACTGGCTTAACACTAGCGAACTACATGGGAGGTTGTTTATAGAATAACTCTACCATACATGTTCACAGTATTCATTAAAGAGGGCACCAAAGTCAGTATTCTGATTCTTTTTTCCTGTTTCAACTATTCCATTTTTGGTATTACTGAACCTCTCTTTCTCCACTGAAGAAAGATGACAGTAGAAGAATCAGAAATGCACTTATTATCAGATTTGTTCTTTAACTGTATTTCCAGTGCCAAGCACAGCAGAATGTAGTAGGTGCTCAATAAATGCTTACTTAATGAATGAAAATACAAATCTCTTTTCTTCTATTCTTAGAAAACTGAACTTATGAAATAACATTCAGGAATTTTAAAGCTTACGATCAGAAAGAGTTGTGCGAAAAAGTATCATTGCCACTTATTGCTTTGAGGCACTTTCTAAAATATAATGGCAATAGCAACACTATAAAAATATAAAAACTTAAACACACAACTCTTCAACAGACTTAACCTTTATCAGAATGATTCACAGAATTTTTGGAACAGCTATTTTATCATTGATTTTTAAAAATAGCTATTTTGTACTTACAACCATGTTTAACCTTTATGATGCTGAACTGATAATGTTCTTCCCTGTTCTTATTTTCTACGTTGTCACACTGCCATGTTCAATTCTGTGTACTCTTTTCTCGTTAGGTTGTCTCACAATGCCATGTAAGATAAAGTTGTTAAGTATGTATTCTCTATTTACAAATACTGCAGGAGGTATCAAAATACAAAGGTAGGGTGGGGAAATGAAGGTACTGGAGAAGGTGACAGTAGAAGAATCACAAATGCACTTATTATCTAAGATTTGTTCTTTAACTGTATTTCCAGTGCCAAGCATAGCAGAATGTAGTAGATGCTGGATATATGTTTATTTAATAAATGAATATACAAACCCTTTTTCTTCTATCTTAAAAAACTGAACTGATGAAATAATGCTCAGAATTTTTAAAACTATCACAAAGATTTGTGCTAAGAAGTATCATAGCCACTTATTGCTTAGAGGTACTTTTGAAAATATGCTAAATTCTATACATATTCAGAAATTGCACATTTTTCAGCCATACACATATCTGAATTTCTTTAGCAAAATGCTAGTTCTAAGAAAATCTTGCTGTGTATGTTTGTTCTGTGTCTATATCTATGCCCATAAAACTGAAATACTTTATCTTTCAAAACAGTTTGAGAGTCTTGTCATTGTTAAAATTTACTCAGTTCTCTATTTTCTATTGCTAGGAAAATTTACTTGAGATATTTTATTAGTACTTTATCTTTGAATTACAGTCGGTTCCGAGGAGGGCAATTCTACGGTGCACATTAAACATCTCAGAAACGTGTCACTTCCATTCTAAGTGATACCTTAGGCCACTGCAGGTGATTTTATTAATATCATGAGATTTTTTTTTGTTAAAAGCACAGGATAAGATAGATTTTTCTTTTTCTTTTTTTTTTTTTGAGACAGTTTTACTCAGTTGCCCAGGCTGGAGTGCAATGGCGTGATCTCGGCTCACTGCAACTTCCGCCTCCCGGGTTCAAGCAATTCTCCCACTTCAGCCTCCCGAGTAAGTGGGAATACTGGCACCCACCATCATGCCCGGCTAATTTTTGTATTTTTAGTAGAGACGGGGTTTCACCATGTTGGCCAGGCTGGTCTTGAACTCCTGACCTCAGATGATCCACTCGCCTCGGCATCCCAAAGTGCTGGAATTACAGGCGTGAGCCACTGCGCCTGGCCATTTTTTCTTATTTTTATAACTGAAACCTTAGAATTGAACTAACTACATTAAGACAATAATAATAAAGTGAAAAGTAGCAAAATTACTCAAAATTAGTCCAAAGACATAATCCTAAAATTGACTTACTGTTATCTTCATCATTATTGTAGTCTGGTCATATTTATAAGACATCATCTATCAGGATACTCAGATGTTACATAATTATTATAAATGAAATAGTAAATAAATGAATATTAATATAAGTAAATGCCAAAATGCCAAACAAGGAAGGGTCAAACAATGTTCTACATAAAAGAATCAAGAGATACTCAAATCTGCTTAAAGTAAATAGAGTTTACAAACTGTTTGCTCACCTAAGGACTATTAAATATTTACTTATCTAGGGACTCATATTCCAGCTGTTCTTCCCCACTCAGAGTTAGCTGATTCAATTCAAATACCATTTAGATTTTTAAGGTATGATATATTACTTGATCATGTCAGTGTATCTTTTCCAGTTGTATAAAATTTCCCATAGAAGTTATATGATTTTAGGTGAGGCCAAACAGGGCATTTAGCAAAAATCAAAAGTTCGTCATGGTCTTCAGGGAAAGATCTTTGTTAAGATGTAATGAAGTAATAAATAGAAAAATGCAATGTGTGAAATGAAAATACTCTAAAAACATATTTTATATAACATTTAAGACAGCAATAATGAGATTTATCTTTGTACTCTGAAAACCCAGAAATGAGCCTCCAATAAAAGAGAAATTTATAATCTATATTCTATCCACATTAGAGTTCCATCTTTGAAGACTTTGTGTGTATGTGTGTGTGTAGAGCGGGAAATCTATGTGAAGAGAGAGAGAGAATAGCTAGAGAAAACAATAAAAAAGAAGAGAATAAAAATGTAAAGGTAGACAATTTGAGGAGATCAACCTTTCCAAACATATGCTTCTTTGTAGAATAATCTGAAACCATCCTCGGAAAAATGAGCAGGCTTCTTTTCTCAAGCTCTAAAATGAAGAAATTTCACAAACTCCATTATAACCATTCCTATGTCAATGTTATTCTGACACACTAACCAGTTACAGCAGGACTCAGCAAACATTTGTTTAAATAGAGAGTAAATATTTTAGACTGTATGAGACATATAATCTGTGTTTCAACTATTCAACTCTGCTGTTGTGTAAGTAACTACAGGTTATGTGCAAATGAATGAGCATGGTTATAATTTAATAAAACATTATTTTTAAATACTGAAATTTGAATCTCATATAATTTTCACATGCCATAAAATGTTCTTCTTTTTATGTTTTTCCACAATTTATAAATGCAAAACTCATTCTTAGCTTGTGGGCCTATAAAAAAACAGGATTTGCTGATCTCTGAGTTACTGCATTAACTCAATAAAAATAAAAGTACAAACCCCCCCAAAAGACAATAGGTATCTATTTATCAAAAATATAAGAAAGTAGTTCAGAGCTAAGGCTGGAATGAAAATATTCATCTTTAAAGATCTATAAAATCACAGTTACCCAATTCATTATTTATATTAGCCCTATTTCATACTACCCCATTTTGGCATTCAGGAAATTAATTGTTAAACATTTAAAAATCATGGTTCAAAAGATCATTACTTTCTAACTTGATTCAGGTATTTTTCTTAACACTTATTAAAAAGGTAGTCTTATTTTGGGTGATAACTCTTCCCTTGACTTTTTTCACTTTAAATACCATCCTTTAATTTGTGTTAGTATAGTTAAGTACTTATAGATAATTGTCATATTCCTTCCATTTCATCACTTTCCATCTTAGTTTCACTTATATGCCAATAATCTGTCTTCATGAACCATATTCCTTTTTGTTTATCATAGCCCTTAAAAAAATCACACTTGGTCAGCCAAAACCTATCTACACATATTTGTAGCTGAATAGAAATTTAATATCATAATACATAAACTGAGTATTCAGATGAAAATACAAAATTGTGGCATATGAGTATTTTCATTCCTTTCCTTTCTTTTCTTTTACCTATCTTTATTTCATGAACATTTATCTACTTTTTTCCTGAACATCTTAATATTTAGGCTCTCTTTGGCCCCACTGCTCCTCAACTAATCAAATTCCTTATAAATTGACCTTGATTTATATTCTGTAAAGAAAGTATTACTTTGGATTATCTTATTCTATGTTTTTCTGTTTTTTTTTTTTTTTTTTTTTTTTTTTTGAGACAGGGTCTCACTCTCTTGCCCAGGCTGGAGTGCAGCCGAGCGATCCTGGCTCACTGCAACCTCCACTTCCTGGGTTCAAATCATTCTTGTGCCTCACCCTCCCAAGTAGCTGGGATTATAGGCATATGCCACCATTCCTGGCTAATTTTTTGTATTTTTAGTAGAGAGGAGGTTTTTCCCTTGGCCTCAAGTGATCAGCCCGCAAATAGGGAGGATACTACTTGCCTTTAAAATTTTTTTTTGCTATGTTGGACAGTTAATAGGATCCTTAGACTGATATACTTCATATTTAATATTTTTAGAAACAAGGTAATCAGAAGAAAGTGTTTCTCAGTGAGGCTTCCCAAAGTGTTGGGTTACAGGCATGAGCCACTGTCCCCTGCCTTATCCTATATTTTTCAATTCTCAACATTGTCTTCACTGGCCTTCAAGCCTATGCATTACTTTTAATATTCTTCTTACTAGATTCATCCATTTGATTAAATGGAAAATTAATTTTTCCTCTGTGTGGTTTTATTCTTCAGTTACTATTACTATCAGCACATCACCAATCTAAGGATTTGTAGTAATTTTTGTAGTCATTAAGGTAGAAAAATTCTGCTTAGGTAAAAGATGATGATTTTATTATTACTAAAATTACTAAAAACCCACTTAAAGTTCAGAATACTTCTGCTTTGAATGATATAGAGAAAAAGATGACGCATTTTTAAGTTAAAAATCAATAATCTAATACATCCCATTTTATGAGTGAATGTTGAACAAATAATACATTTTAATATGAGAAATAAACAATATTCAAAACATTGTATCTTAGAATATTCTATTTTGTATTGTTGATTACATTATCCTTAATCAATAATGGTACAGGGCTCTTCCCTTTCTAAAAAATAACATATTGTCTATATCATCCAATTCAAGCATTAATGATTTAATTAAATCCTTATCTCACACTTCTGAATAATGTCACACCTTCTATATTAAATATTTAATTTTAAAATATTTTAATTTTTATTTATTAGCAAATTAAACTATTAGCAAATTAAATCTTCATCCTGCAATTCTGAATGATATCTTAAATTCTCCATAAAATAAAATATTTAATTGAATTTTTAAAAATTTAACTATTAAATAAAATATTAGACTTTATGGGCCACATAATCTGTGTTTCATCTATTCAACTCTGCTGTTATGTAAAAGTAACTGTAGGTTATGTACATAAGAGTCTGAGTTAAGTCCGTTAATTCAGAACAAATGTGTTTAGTTGCTAGATTACCTATGATGATACTCTAATAGTAATTATTTTCCTTGAAAATTGAAATTGAATCATCAAGACTGTAACCGTCAGATCCAGGTCATAATTTGTAATCATGCTGACATAACTAACAAAGGGTAGAAGACAGGACCAACAGAAAAATCTCCAAATGAAGTCTCATGAGAAGATCCTCAGAAAATTATACAATTGTATAAGGAACATGGTTCTGACTCTTTCATCTAATTGAAATCTTCACCAGCATTTTAATGAAGTAAAAGACACTTCATATACTTGTTGATATGGTTTGGCTCTGTGTCTCCACCCAAATCTCATCTCGAATTGTAATCCCCACATGTCAAGAGAGGAACCTGGTGGGAGGTGATAGGATTATGGAGGTGGTTTTCTCCATGCTGTTCTTGTAAATAGTGAGGGAGTTCTCACTAGATCTGATGGTTTTAAAAGTGGCAGTTTTCCCTGTGCTCTCTCCCCTTCTGCCGCCATATACAACGTACCTTGTTTCCCCTTCACCTTCCGCCATGATTGTAAGTTTCCTGAGGCCTCTCAAACCATGTGGAACTGTGAGTCAACTGGACCTTTTTTCTTTATAAATTACCCAGTCTCAGGTAGTATCTTTATGGCAATGTGGAAGTGGACTAATACATTTGTTCTTGTGTGTGTACACCTACAATAAATTTTCATGAAACAAAATCATCACCGAATGCCAATTTACTTCATTTTATAAACAAAACCTGTCTAATACAGTCTATGGTTCTGAGAATAACTTTTTCTTTTTAGCATCAATTTTTAATATTCAAGGCATTTTAAGGTATACTTGGGTAGCAGGAATTAAACGGTAAGGAGAGAAACTGAAAATTCAGCTAAGCAATTGATTTGCATGTTTCCTTAGCTGAACTCTCTAGAGAGGATACTACTTGCCTTTGGATAGGTTTTTTTTTTTTTTCTATATTGGACAGTTAACAGGATCCTTAGACTGATACACCTTATATTTAATATTTTTAGAAACAAGGTAATCAGAACAAAGTGTTTCTCAGTGAAATAAAATGAGATTAATCATTATATAGTAGTACAGGTGTTGAAAAAAGAAATTAAATAATGGCATGAGATAACCTAATTTTCAAGGCATCAAATTTTAAATTTGATGTTGGTCTCTTACTAACTCATTACTGTACGGTAATCAGCAAGTCTCAACTTTTTGGTCTCAGTTTCATTGAAAAGAAAAATTACTTCTCATGATTGGTTAGGAAAGAGCACAAGACTAAAATACATATATTAAAATATTTTTATGGGTTTCTAGAATAATTAGGTATGTCCAGACTGATTTAATCATAAAATCCATACTAATCTTTTTTTTAAAAAAATGATAAAATAGATTTTGGGGAGTGATTATGGATGGTTTTCAAAATTCTATAAGAATATGTGCAGAAAACAAAGAGTAGCTCAAAGGAAGAAGTAGAGATATGAGACACGTGTATTAATTCCTTCTGTTTAGTTATTAGAATTAATAACTTATTAATAAAAATCACTTTGTATTTCAATAATCAGAAATTTAGCGTAGAGATATACATGACTATGTGTGGTATACAATTAAAAACAAGCTGAGAAATAAGATAATTATCATATCCCTAACTTTAATTCTAGTTTTTATAACAAAACTATTACAGCTGTGTGAATTAAATGAATGGTAATAACCTTGTGAGAAGTAAATCGGATACCAGGATTCACAGGAACTTTTTTAGAAACCCCAGAAATGAAAGGGTACAGCCATAAATTACTGTAGTAATTTAGTTTTTCTTCTGCTACATTTATACTAAAACCAATTTAGAGATTTTTCTTGAAAATCTTGATAGTCTGAACTATCTGTCACAAAAAATACTATCATGAATTCTGACTATATGATGTATGTACAGGATTGAGTGGATACAAGGTACTGTCCTCCTTCAATGGTTGTCTTGTGTATATTAGACTTTAGCTCAAGTATTTGTAAGATGCTACGTGAAGGTGTTCCTGGTGACGATACTTACTGCTAATTTTCTTATTTTTAAACAAAATGACATACATTTATTCTAAAAGAGTCTGAGTTAAGTCTATTAACTCAGAACAAATGTGTCTACTTGCCAGATTACCTATGATACCCTAACACTGATTATTTTCCTTGAAAATTGAAATTGTACCATCAAGGATATACCCCTCATATCCAGCTCATAATTTATTCTGCTGACATAACTAACAAGCGGTAGAAGACATGACCAACAGAAAAATCTCCAAATGAAGTCTCATGACAAGATCCTCAAAAAAGTATACAATTGTATAAGAAATAGTGATTTTTGAAAAGAAAGATTTTATTTTGCACTGGGGCCAAAATATTATTAAGTCAACAGCAATGTTAGTCAGTGTGGCTTTAGGGTCCTCTATCCTGCTAATTTAATCTTTATTTCATAAATGTGAGCATGAAGCCGCAGCTAGAAAAGAAAGAAAGAGGGGGAAAAGAGACAGAAAGGAAAAAGATGGAGATGAGAGGACAAACCAATCAGATTTGGAGTTACCAGTCAGCAGAAGTTTAGGGGAAAAAAAATCACCAAGTGAAATCGTACATTTACTCTGAGAGAGTATCCTTTCACATTGCCTTCTAGGTGATCTCTGAGCTCCTCCAGCTTTCGATGGAGCTACATGTAAACATCAGAAAATGAATTGAAAAAGCAACTTGTTCTCTTTTCGGTTTTCCTTTTTCCTTTTAAAAATAAGATCATAGCATTATACATTTCTCACTGCCTTTGGCAAACATTTCAAAACATCAAAGGTCTTTCTATAACGTAAGAATGCATGCTCAACAAACCCGTGACTAGGAAGTCAACATTTTATTTTGATTAATTACAGCATCTTTTCTCCCCAAAGCATTAGAGAAAATAAATACTATAACCATCCTTATAAATCCCCTAGAGATTCACTTTGACATTTTCTATTTTGTAGAAACATGGAGTAAAGATATTTAAATATTATGAAGTTTGACTTTCTTTCCCAAACACACTTTTTGATTTAAGACTGCATCCATATTAATATAAACTGATTTAATTATAAAATGTATCTTTTGTTCTTAAACATATATATGTGTATATACATACTCATATTGCATATACACTTAAAAACAATAAACATACATTTATAACTTGAAGTTCTATACATCCAGAAGCTGAACTTGGAGATAACTGCACGCACGCGCACTCGCACATACAATCCAGTTTACAGTACATGGTGCTGTAGTTATGGATGCCATTTTTATCTTTATTTCACCTTCAGTAATTTTCAAAAAGTCATGTCGTTCTGTACCTTCTCACCTGAATTTAAGTCATAATCCATAGTTTAAAGCATTAATGGATTTCTCTTCCTTTAAAGACAAAGATAAAATATGATACCTCACAGATAGACAGTGAGGAATGCTACTGATATATCATCAGGATACATAAACTCACATTTTTCTGACTGAATAATCTTAAATTGCCTAGTTTTTGAAATAGGCACACTATTAACACTTCCCATCCCCTCTGCTTATCCTTGGTGAAATAACATTTTAATAAAATAGCTATCCACTATAAAGCAGTGTTAGAGAACAGAGAGGATGGCTTTTCTGGAATAAAGGACACAAACATACAAACACACCTTCATCCATGTGCACTCATGTGCGTGCGCACACACAAATAAATAAACAATAACAAAAAAGTAAAGCTAAGAAGGCAGAAGAGGCAAGGAGAGGAAAGAGTGCAGAAATTAGTATTTAATAAATTGTTAAATGGAAATAAATTGGAGGTGTGCAAAATTTTGAAATGATTGAATATTAGGCCTCAAGGTAGTCATTAAATTTTAGGACATCCCAGTGCACTGAATTTTCTAGCATTTTGATTAATTTAACAGTTACTATTGCTGTTAGGGCAAATGGGATTGAGATATAAGAAAATAATTAATTTTGTGAGGTAATTCTGCATATTTTTAGAATTCAGCAAATTTTCTAACTTGCATTTAAGGTGGCAGCATTAAATGTGATTGGTCTGTGTTTCATAAGAGTGATAACTTATTTACCTTTTCATTATGATTAAATGTTTGAGTACTGAGTGCCCAAGGCATACTGAGCAAATAAATATTTAGCAGCTAGCAAACAAGATGATCAAATTAGAAATCTTTCAATTGTATATTAGCAGATTATATACACAAATGGACAAACATTTAGGTATGTATCTGGTTCTGTTGATTGTTGTATCAGTTTTTTGAACTTTTAAAAAATAAAACATAGGGGATTAAGAGGGCATAACTACTATCAGCTATATGTGGGCCCATTATACTACATGACATAAAATTTCTTTCTTTCTATTTCTTAAGATTATGTGTATTGAATACATATTGTTAACTCATAATAACTTTTCTCTGAAATGAACTATAAATGGTGATGATACCAAAATAACATTAAAATTATTTTTTTACAAAAAAAAGTTAAAAGGGGAGATAATATTCTGAAAATAAATGTTAGTTCTCTGTGTAACAGGAACTTAACACACAGTGACATCAATCAGAGGAACGGTTTATTCTAGAACCCCAAATTATAGGCACCTGTAATGAGGCAGTTGCCCTTTCTGTTGTTTGTGGTGCCATTCAAAGCTAGTTATTTGGCAGCTTGCCTTCAGCTGGTTGCTCTATGTGTAGCTGAAACAAAAAAAAAGTAATATGACCCAACAGCCAATAAAAATATTAAAATAAAAAAATGGGATGGTGAAAAATGGAAAAAGCCCCCTTCCTCCCACCACCCTCCAAAAAGGAAGAAGTGTAGGCTATAGACGAAATCTTGCCAAAAAATGTTAGAAACATATTTACTTTGAGGGATCCAACTCTACTAGCAACTCCTTTGCTTTCATCCGGCCGTCTAATTTGCTACAATGAGGGAAGATGGGTAAGAAAGACAGAATAAAGAAAAAGTGAACTTAAAAATTTTTCTATACATTAGTAAGTAATACATGCAAAAACATCAATTGACTCTCTGTGGTAGCTCTTAGGAGGCGAAGGAGTTAACTAACCCAGAGGCTGTATGACATGCTCTGCAAATAGGCTGGTCCCTAGAATTCAGTCTTTGTTATGGCACTATCCCTGAGATGAGGAAATTGGCACTTACTTTTGGTTATCTTGGGGACTTCTGATGAAGCGGTATCTGGAGTAGTGTTACATTTGCATTTGGCTTACAAAAAACAAAGAATTACAAATATACCTATGTACTTTTCTCTCTTAGTGTTTTAGTGTCTATTCCATTGTAATATTAGAAAACATAAATGGTATGACTAGAAATATGAATGCTCTGTAGGTGGAAAGATCAGTCCTGACAAGCATCATTCTTGATAGGTGACAGAGTGAAGCTCCTCTGCTTGCTGACCCAAGCATTGAGGGTGTTCAGCTGTCACTGAGATTCCCAATTAAACAATTGTGCTGCCCAACCAGAAAATTTTAATGCCAGACCAATGTTAGATACATTTACTACCTCAAAGCTTTCTGTTATTTTAGCTGAATTTTCCTCTTGGAAAATTTGCTATCTTGGGTAAGACAGGGGAAATGAAAAGTAAAACTGTTTTTTAAAATAACTCATTTCACATTACTGCATAAATGAGCAAGGGAAGTTTCTCAACACAAAATGTTTTATTAGAGGAGGTACTTTTTAAATAGAGCTCTAATGAGAACTAATGTTTTGGATAAAGAGGGAGGCAATAAAAAAAAAAGGGCAGGGTAAAGAGCAAAGGGGATAGGAAGCTTCAGACTATGGTTTTACACTATGGATTCCAGAATGAGGTCTCAATTCAGACCAGCATAGCTCAAGTTAGCTGTGATGTTCCTGCTTATATTAGGAGATAGCAGAAATATCAGTGTGATGCCAAAAGTTCCCAGTTAAAGTCTTCAAGAAATAATAGAAACCTGAACATCCTATAAAATTTTATTTCCTGGAAGCAGGATATATATTGTCTTATCCCTTTTAGAAGATCTCTGATAGCATATGGAAATTGCTGAGGAATAATCATATTGAGAAAATGAAATTTTCGTTTTGAATAAAAGCATATTTCTATATAAGAGTTGCATCAACTTTTGGCTCTACTGGATATAAACAGGTTTTACTAATTTTTCAGCATTAACTAAATGTTATGGCCAAAAGATAATCACCAATTCTAACTCTTCTTAGTGGAACAGAATTCTCAAATTTAGAAACAATGGATACTAGTTAGAACATCAGCACCTATAAGAGAGGGGCTCCCTATGGAGTGAATTCAGAGTGAGTTCATAATATCTGCTCATCCTCTTGTGCTGTTTTCTTTGATTTCTGAGGTCTTTATATCAAAAGCTGTTTTCCATCTTACATGCAGATTCACAATATCTAGATTATAAAGGTAGAGTTGGTAGATTCCTATAAAAATATAAGAGTCTGATGCCTCATGAGGCTTTCTAAAAATTTTCAGAAACTGTGAAGATGTTCTGAACTTACACAGTAATAAGTGAACACCATTTTCTATGTTGTCTTTTATTTCTAGAAGGCTTAAAATTACATTAAGCCCAACAACATTAGGTATCTTTTTCAAGGTTACACTGGAAGTTGATGACAAATCTAGGAACAAAATCAACAGTCCCTAATTTCTAGTTTAAAGTAGCATTCCCTTAGCAGGCCTGAAAATATATGGGATGGAAAAAAATCGATGCTTACAACAGAATGTGTGTGTATATGTAACTATGTCTGTCTGTCTCTCTCCATCTGTGGAAGAAATTTTACGTTACTATACATATGGAAGACATTTTTCCTGTACCATTTCAGTTCCAAATGCAAGTATAGAAACTTAAAGAATGAATTATAAGAAGAAAAAAAGACAGTTACCACTAAACTCTGAATGTAAAAAATAGATTATAAGACTGATTTATATAGAGACTTTGGGAGCAAACAGCTCACCAATGCTTGATTTCAAATTTCTATAAACAAGCCTGTCTTTGAAACCATCATAAGAGGAAACCCTTAGAAAGCCAAGGTGTTTTTCAAAGCCAGAAATGGCTACAATTCAAGTTTCATGTGATTTTTTTGCAGCTTCTGAAACAGGTAACAATAATACCTAATACTGAAAAACTTAGAATTTGAAAAGGATGTCTATATAAACTAGAATTTGAGAAATAGAGAAAAGTGAAATCAGTAGATTTAAAATGTAATGTCCTTACTTATTTTAGTCCTCCATTAATCATCAGTTATAGTGGGGTAGTATACATAAAAGAAATTCACAGCTAATCCAAATGCTTGATTATTATTATTATTTTTTTGAGATGGAGTCTGGCTCTGTTGTCCAGGCTGGAGTGCAGTGGCATGATCTCGGCTCACCGCAACCTCTGCCTCCTGGGTTCAAGCAATTCTCTGGCCTCAGCCTCCTGAGTAGCTGAGATTACAGGTGCATACCACTGTGCCTGGCTAGTTTTTATATTTTTAGTAGAGACAGGGTTTCACCATGTTGGCCAGGCTGGTCTTGAACTCCTGACCTTATGTGATCCGCCTGCCTCGGCCTCCCAAAAGTGCCAGGATTACAGGCGTGAGCCACCGTGCCCAGCCAAATGCTTGATTATTATATTTTAGATAATAATTTAAAAGAAATCACAAAAGATTAGCATTCAGATAAGATGAATGACTTTACTCTTCTTAATAATAAGAGCTTTACATCATTAGCTATTTTTATCCATACTTTTCTAAAGGCAAAACACTATCAGTAGCTAAGAGAGGTTAAACTGTAAATGTTTATATTGTACTATCACGGCATTATAAACAAAGTCTGAGAATTGAATGTAAATAATTGTGAGGATTATGGAGTAAAGTGAGATTATTAGTTTACTTACATATATTGATAATCAAAATTTAGTAGCAAAACAAAAAATGTCATCATTAATCATGAAGAAATCTTTTGACAAGTATTTTACCAAGATTTTAAAAGATATTATCCATGGGATCCAAAACACTTCAATCTTCTATTCAGTCTCTCAACTAGAATATATTTAACAAAGTATTCCTTAGAAATATTCTGAAAATGTTGCACTGTATTACCTCTTTTGCAACATTCTGGGAATCTTTCCTCAGGGATTAATTACTGGGGAAACTATCCTCGGTGATTAATTACCAGGATTTGGCCTGTAGTAAAATGACTTTGACATTTGTATTTACTTTTTTCCCAAGAATTTGGATTCTAGTAATATTATGCAACAAAAGAAATTGCCTGGATCCTAAACTAATATGTGGTGTTGATTCCCTTTGATTTAGCTCAGTTTTCCAAAACTGAGCTCACTGTAAAACGATTTCTACCATTAACAAGGTAGAAAACTATCTAGCCCCACCCTCACTTCTCTTGCCAAAAATAAGTAATTGTAAATGTAGTATTTTAATTAAACCAAACATATATTTCATAGTTTAAAAATCAACTTGATATTAATTTTTAAAATACAATACAAAACTTCAAAAGAAATTTCAGGCTTATGATAACTGCATTAAGGTAGACTCACATATCACTGGGTATATACATTCATATTTTTCTTTAGTTACAAAATGTTTAGTGAAAACATTTTAGAAAATATTGTGTATTTTGTGTGTTTCTTTTACTGATAAGGGATCTTTTACTGATAAGGGAACCAAGGTCTGGAGAAGTTCAGTGGCTTTCTGAATGCATCAATAAATAATATGAAAGTACAGCTGATATTACCTTCTGACTCTCAGGTTGTTTAATTAAATTTAGTCTTTTACCTATGGAATAACGAATGTAGACCTTCTCCCCTTCTCTCCATAATACATTTTGTATCAGTTTAAAATAAAATTACATAGATTAAACCAACATTTCTTTCTGTTTGTTTGTGCTAAGGAGTTGGCCATTTTATTTTTAGATCTAGTTTACCTTCAGAACTATTCTGAGACTAATATTTTTAACCTTATTATACCATATCATGGCTTTTTAAAAAAATTATGATTATCAATGAAAAGAAATAAAACTTTTTTCTTAGAAATTATTTTCCAACCAGTATCACTCAGTATATATTGGGGCAACTATGGATCGTTTCTGGTAGCTATGATTTGGAGAAAGAGATTTTTTTAAAAAGTTTTGCTTAAGAGCTCAACATTTAAACAAATTCCTATAAATAACAAAGTACTTTTGGAATTAAACTAATATTTCACTTCACTATAATATTATATTATTCAGCCCTTTCAATAAAGCTGGTGCCTCATCATAGAACATTTTGTTTAATTTGTGATTTATTAAGATAAGTATAAAGGAAGGAAGAAAGAAATGAAAGAGAGGTGATTAATATACGAATGTGTCAAGGAAAAATAATCACTAATGTGTTTCTGGAGGAAAGGAAATACAATTATAAAACTAAACTAATAAAAGGATAAAAAAGGTCAAGGAAAGTTGCAAAGAGTAAGAAGTGAGAAGTCAAAAATTAGAATCATGGTGGCAAGTTACAGATCCTCTAAACCCCTCTGCCATATTTTTATCCTTGGGAAATCTTTTTTTTGAGATGGAGTTTCACTCTTGTTGCCCAGGCTGGAATGTAATGGCGCGATCTCGGCTCACTGCAACCTCTGCCTCCCGGGTTAAAGTGATTCTCCTGCCTCAGCCTCCCAAGTAGCTGGGATTACAGGCATGCACCACACACCCAGCTAATTTATAGAGACGAGGTTTCTCCATGTTGGTCAGGCTGGTCTCGAACTCCCGACCTCAGATGATACTCCTGCCTCAGCCTCCCAAAGTGCTGAGATTACAGGTGTAAGCCACTGCACCCAGCGAGGAAATCATCTTTTTTAAAGGTTCTGATGTCTAATGATATATTAACATTTGCATTTATTTATTTATATTTTATTACCCATTTATAATTTTGATCTTAAAGTTCTATATAGTTTTGATTCCAAGACAGTATAATCTATACAAAATTAGACCTTTAAATCTAATCTATATAAAATTAGACCTTTATATAAATTATTTCCTGTTCATTAACCAGAGAATAATTAAACTGAAATTATTTTTTCCAAATTTCTTATCTGTCTAAAAAGAAATTATAAAACCCATCTTTAATAAAAGAGTTATTATGTGGGTTAAAATAAGTAACCTTTAGGCAGCACATTATATGTTCTTAATTTTTTTTATTATTTGTACATGAGACCAAAAAAAAAGTTTATCTTTGAACTTCCATTGAAATATGATATAATTTTCTATCCAGCAGGATTAAGAAGAGACTGGCTTAGCCTGGATGTAAAAATGCTGTGGTATACAGGCATACCTCGTTCTACTGTGCTTCATGGATAATTGCATCTTTTACAAGTTCAAGGTTTGTCTGTGGCTACCCTGTGTTAAGCGAGTCTATCATTACCAATTTTCCAACAGCAAGTGCTCACTTAATATTTCTAACTTTTTACTATGATTATATCTGTTACGGTTGTCTATGATCAGCAATCTTTGATGCTACTTTTGCAATTGTTTTGAGGTACCACAAATGGTGCCCAGGTAAGATAGTGAACTGAACTGATAAATGCTGTGTGTGCCCTGACTGCTACACAGACTGACCATTCTTTGTCTTTCTACCCCTCTGTGGGCTGGCCTCTCTATTCCTGAGACATAATAATATTGAAATTAGGCCAATTAATAAACCTACAGTGGCCTCTAAGTGTTCAAGTAGAAGGAATAGTTGCATGTCTACCACTTTAAATCAAAAGCTAGAAATGACTAAGCTTAGTGAGGAAGGCATGCTGAATGCTGACACAGCCAGAAAGCTAGGCTACTTGTGTCAAACAGCTGAGCTGTAAATGCAAAGGAAAAGTTCTGAAAGGAAATTTAAAGTGGTATGCCAGTGAACATACGAATGAGAAGAAAGTGAAACAGCCTTATTGAGAATATGGAGAAAGTCTGAGTGATCTGGATAGAAGACCAAACCAGTCACAACAGTCCTTAAAGCCAAAGCCAAATCCAGACCAAGGCTGTAACTTTCTTCAATTCTATGAAGGCTGAGTGAGGTGAGGAAACTGCAGAAGAAAAGTTGAAAGCTAGCTGAGGTTGGCTCATGAGGTCTAAGGAAAGAAGATGTCTCTATAACATAAGAGCAATGTGAAGCAGCAAGTGCTGCTGTAGAAGCTGCAGCGAGTTACCCAGAAAATCTAGCTAAAATTCTTGATGAAGGCAGCTATACTAAATAACAGATTTTCAGTGTAGATAAAACAGCCTTATATAATGGAAGCAGATGTCATCTAGGACTTTCATTGCTAGAGAGGTGAAGTTAACACCTGGCTTTAAAGCTTCAAAGGACTGGCTGACTATCTTGGTAGGGAATAATGCAGCTGCTGACTTTAAGTGGAAGCCGATGATTATTGACCATTCTGGAAGTCCTATGGCCTTTAAGAATCATGCAAAATCTACCCTGCCTGTGCTCTACAAACGGAACAAGAAAGTCTAGATGACAGCACATCTTTTTGCAGCATGGTTTACGAAATATGTTAAATCCACTGCTTAGGCAAAAAGATTCCTTTCAAAATACAAGTATTCATTGACATTGTACCTAGTCATCCAAGAGCTCTGATTGGGATATACAAGGACATAATGTTTTCATGCCTGCTAATACAACATCCACTCTGCATCCTACAGATCAAGAAGTAATTTCAACATTCAAATGTTATTATTTAAAAAATAGATTTCGTAAGGCTATACAGTTGCCATACAGTAATTCCTATAATTGATCTGAGCAAAGTAAATTGAAAACCATCCAGAAATAATTCATTATTCTAGATGCCATTCAGAACATTTTTGGTTCATGGGAGCCCAGAATATCAACATTAATAGGAACTGGAAGAGGTTGATTCCAACCATATGGATGTTTAGGAGTTGAAGACTTCAGTGGAGGAGAAAGAACTGCAGATGTGGTAGAAATAGCAAAAGAACTACAATTAGAAGGGGAGCCTGAAGTTGTGACTGAATTACTGTGATACTCATGATAAAACTTTCACAGATGACAAGATTCATAAGATTGCTTCTTATGAATGAACAAAGAAAGGAGTTCCTTGAGATGAACCTACTCCTGGTAAAGATGCTGTGAACTTTGTTGGAATTACAACAAATGATTTTGCATAAATAAACTTGATTAAGCAGCAGCAGGGTTTGAGAGGATTGACTCCAATTTTGAAGGAAGTTCCACTGTAGAAAAAATGCATTCAAACAACATTGCATTCTACAGCAAAATCTTTTGTGAAAGGAAGGGACAATTATCTGGCAAACTTGTCTGATTTTAAGAAATTGCCACAGCCACACCAGCCTTCAGCAGCCACTACCCTGATCAGTCAGCAGCCATCAGCATTGAGGCAAGACCCTCTACCAGCAAAAAGATTATGACCTGCTGATGGCTCAGATGACTGTAATAACGGTTTAGGACTAATGTATTTTTAAATTAAGGTATACACAGTGTTTTTTTTTTTAGACATAATCCTTTTCACACTTAATAGACTACAGGAGAGTATAAACATAATTTTTACATGTACTGGGATACCGAAAAATTTGTGTGACTCACTTTATTGCAATTTTTGCTTTATTGCAGTGGTCTGCAACTGAACCTACAGTATCTCCAAGGTATGCTTGTAAATATAGGTATAAACAACTCTAGCTGGCTTTATTAAGTTTGGCCACAAATCTGAAAAACAGGCCAAAGGACATCCGTGTAATTACCAGATCCTATCTAAAAAAATACACAAACAAAAACCAAACAGATATGTATATTTTCCTGGTTTTAAAAATAATGTATATTGTGAAATAATTTGCAATTCTATTCCTACACAGTTTTGTTTACTAATTTTTAAACTGTACATTGTAGTTTCAGCATTTTCTCATGTCATTAAATATTCTCAATGAGATGATTTTTAGGGTTATAGAATAACATATATGTGTGTACTATTAATACAAGTTATTTTCCATACACATTAAAATTATTTCTAATTTTTCACAAATATAACTAATGCTGTGATAAAAATTCCTGTACATAGTTTGAGATGGCCTCTTTAATAATTTACTTTGGATACATTTCTAGAGACAAAATGATTGATTAAAACATAATTTTTTTTTTTTTGAGACGGGGTCTCGCTCTGTCACCCAGGCTGGAGTGCAATGGCGTGATCTCGGCTCACCGCAACCTCCGCCTCCCGGGTTCAAGTGATTCTCCTGCCTCAGCCTCCCAAGTAGCTGGGATTACAGGCACCCGCCACAACACCCAGCTAATTTTTGTATTTTTAGTAGAGACAGGGTTTCACCAGGTTGGCCAGGCTGGTCTCAGACTCGTGACCTCAGGTGAGCCACCTGCCTCGGCCTCCCAAAGTGCTGGGATTACAGGAATGAGCCACCGCGCCTGGCCAACACATAACATTTTAAGGTCCTGCCTCTCTCTCTATATATGTGTGCTATACAGCACACACATTTCTGTATATGCCTTTTTGTTTTGTTTTGTTTTTTGATACAGAGTCTTGTTCTGTTGCCCAGGCTGGAGGGCAATGGCGAGATCTTGGCTCACTGCAAGCTCCGCCTCCCGGGTTCACGCCATTCTCCTGCCTCAGCCTCCCGAGCAGCTGGGACTACAGGCGCCCACCACCATGCCCAGCTAATTTTTTGTATTTTTAGTAGAGACGGGGTTTCACTGTGTTAGGATGGTCTTGATCTCCTGGCCTCGTGATCCATCCGCCTCGGCCTCCCAAAGTGCTGGGATTACAGGCATGAGCCACCGCGCCCGGCCTGTATATACTTTTTAAGTAAAGAACACATGTATACAGCACATGTGTATGAAAGGTTATACGAATTTATTGCTTGAAAGGTTATATTCCTATTAGTGTGAAAAGAAATACTCATGTCATTGATCATTATAGTATTGATGATTATAGTTTTTAAATAGTTATCAATTTGATTGCAAAATTTGTGTTGTTTTAAATTTTTAGTAGATCTCTAATGAGAGTGTACTCCCCCCCACATATTTCTGTGCTGCATATATTTATTTTATTAAATGGCTATGCTTACCTTTTACTCATCCTTTTTTTTTTCCTACTGGATTAGAAGAGCTCTTTGAGGTTGTCAACCCTGTATATGGTAGATTTCTTGTAAATATTTTATTTTCACATATTACCACTATAAGCTCCTTAAGAACAGGGTTAAAATGTCTATTCATTGCTGTATCCCCAATAGCTAATACGGTATTTGACATATAATATGCATTTAAAAATATTCACTGAAATATTCAATGAATTTCTGAATTACTCTGTGTTTTCTCTTTAACAAAAGTAGAATGAGTAGGGAGATAATCCTGAAATTTTGGGCCAGAAAATACCTAATTTTAGAATATGTATCATTGTAAGATATGAAGATCCAGAGGATAGTTTACTATAGGATGTACTCTATATTAAAGTCAGAATGGGATATTAAATAGATCTAAATCATGCTTATATCTAATAAATTCTGTTGCTGAAATAATGATGGGACCACTTATATTTGTTGGGCTGTTTTATGCAAAATATGTCCCAAACAATTAAAAACAGTTGAAATGAATCAAAGCTATTTAATTATACTGAATGCTAGTATTCTTAATTTCACAATTTCTTGTATTTCAACAGTTCACTTCCCTATCTTCTTATAACTTGAACAAAACTAGAGTGGATATCGAGAGAAATCAATATTTCATTTAACAGAGACAAGCTTTACCTAAATGTAAAAGATCTTAAGTGAAGTTAGAACATTTTCTGTTAATAATCTCTGTCTCTAGTACTTTATGTACTAGAGTATGTTCTAGTACTTTATGTGCTAGAACAGAATGCAAAAGATAAACAAATGTAAATTATTCTGTATTAATTGGAGATTAACAAAATATCAGAGAGAAGGGCTTAAAAATATTTTTTAGTTGATATTGGAACTATTTCAAAAGAAAAGAATTATAAGCCTACAAGGGACTTTAGAGGTTATTTAATATCTTGATGTTACAAATAACAGGAACTGAGGTCAACTAGTCCTCATAGTTTTATTTACTTATTATTTTTTGAGACAGAGCCTTGCTTTGTCACCCAGGCTGGGAGTGCAGTGGTATCATCACAGCTCACTGCAGCCTTAACTGCCTGGGTTCAAGTGATTCTCCTGAGTAGCTGGCACTATAGGCACTTACCACCATGCCCAGCAAATTAATTTTTTTTTTTTTTTGGTAGAGAGAGGGTCTCACTATGTTGCCCAGGCTGGTCCTGAACTCCTGGGCTTAAGTGATCCTCCCTCCTTGGCCTCCCAAAGTGCTGGGATTATAGACATGAGCCACTGTGCCCAGCCCTCATAAAGTTATAATATGGCAGACTAGGGCTGGTACTCAATATGTTGTGCCTCACAGTATAATACTTTTACACACTCAAGCTTGTTAGCTTTTCAAACGACTTTGGGTTTATAGTTTTTAAATGTCTGCCAGTAAATCAGTCAAATGCAAATGCTAAAAACTGCTTCTTCCAATATATCATTAAACTCATGAAGACACAAAAATAATCTATTCCTGCTATCAATGTAAAATATAGAAATCTTAGACCTAAAAGTTCTGCATATACTTTCAATAAAAGTAGAAATAACAGAAGTTACTGAGTTTGATTAAGAGATGACTCCAAAACCTTTAACTTCTGAAAGATTATCTACAGCATTGTTTTTAAAACTAGAAAATAAGACACAACAAAAATATCCAAAATACGGGTTGGTGAAAAAACTATGTCACATCTATCAATTAGAATATCAAACAATCCAAGTAATATTGTAGAAGATAATTTACAACATGTAAAGAAGTTCATGACATAGAAAGATGCTCATATTACTAAGTAAGCAAGATAGATTAAAAGCTATAGACAATTTAATAATAATGGCTACTGTTTAATGAGTACTTATATTTCAATCATTGTGCTGACTTATATACATTTTTAACTTAAATTCTTAAGACAACCCTATGAAGCAAATAGTATCATGATTTTTCATTTTACAGATGAGATAATTAAGGTTACAGAGGTGAAGTAACTTTTTGAAAGCCACACATCTAGTAAGTGATTCATCATCAGGCCTGTCAGACTCCAGAAACTGAGCTCTTAATCACTGCCTTCTTGTTATGATAAGAATTTAAATGCATAGAAAAACATAAGAGAATGATATATAGCAAAATTTTAACAGTGGTTATTTATGAAGGGTATTTTATAAGAACTTTCTTATGTGAGTTTTAAAAATTTTTTCCAAATGAGTATGTACATTTTTTTAAACAAAAAAGAAACTATACCGAAACTATACCACTTACAGTCTGTCTTAGCTATAAAATGTTAATTCTACAGCTAGCAATTTTTGGTTTGCTATATCTTCTCAGATATCAAATTTCATTTGCAAGTTTAGACTTTAGAGTGGCAATTATACATTTCATAGTTGTTACATTTAGCTTCAGTAATAAACATAGCTCTGTGACCATTAAATAATTAGAAATAGATGGGGAAGTTTCATTTTCAATTATCATTATAATGATAATTATAATGAAAAACAAAGGGGACACTTGCATGAATGAAAAAAGAAAAATCGAGGTAAAATCCTACATACCCAGTAGAACATCAGAGGAAAACTATTGAAAATAAGTTATAGACCAAAAATAGTTAAAATGCTTTATTGTGTAATTTTAGTTTCATCAAAATATTAAATTCTTTCCCATACTAGGTAATGCCTTTCTCATTAGAAAAGGGTGTAAGGGAATCATCTTGTATTTGAAGTCTCAAAATTCTGCTTCACTAACAAATGAGAATAAATCCCCAAACAAACATGTTATAAAGGAGGAGAAATTAGATAACAGTGAATTAGGGCAGAAATCAGTTACTCAAATGTCCATAGGAGTCAGGCATTAATGTAAGTGAGTAAAATAGTCTGGAGGGTCTAAAGAATATTAGCTGAGTATTGATATAGAGTATTATATCAGTGGTGGGCCAGCAATGTTGATCTGACTTTTTAGAAAATACTGAAAATTTGCATTTTTATTTGAATTTCCCACATTTTAAATGTTGCAAACTGATTTCAAAAATGAGCTATCCCCAATTATATACTCAATAGAATTATCTGCCAACAACCAGGTTATTTCTTTTTTTCTTTTTTGTTTTTTGACACAGAGTCTTGCTCTGTCGCCAGTCTAGACAGCAGTGGCGTGATCTCGGCTCACTGCAACCTCCACCTCTCGGGTTCAAGCGATTCTCCTGCCTCAGCCCCCCTAGTAGCTGGGATTACAGGCGCCCACCACCACGCCCAGTTAACTTTTTGTATTTTTAGTAGAGACAGGGTTTCACCATGTTGACCAAGCTGGTCTTAAATCCTGACATCAGATGATCCGCCCGCCTTGGCCTTCCAAAGTGCTGGAATTACAGGTGTGAGCCACCGCGTCTGGCCTATTTCTTAAAAGAGGGCTTTGTATGTTATCTATTAGTAGACAGAATATCCTGGGGAAAATTAGTTGTTATCCAAGTGCAGAAGTAATACCACATTGATAATGAATGGAGTTAGCTGGGAATTATAACTTCTGGTCTTATATCTTCAAAAATTTAATGAAGTCTCTCACTGGAATCAGAGAGGTGTAGGTGTTCCCTGCCCTAGGATTAACCTGGATCACAGAGGATGGGTAAACTATTTATAATGCTTAACCATGGTACCAGTAGTCATTTACATAAAGGATCAGATCTTTTAGACTGAGTATACCATTGTAATACTGCTTCTATGGAAAACATATATATATACATAAAGGATTCAATAGCCATCATTTTCATCCAGAATATTTTCAAGAAACATAAGCCAGTTTGCTCATTTGATTTTATCAATGGTTCTTTCAGTTGATCCACAAACCAATGAGGGTCCTGGAGACCCTTTCAGGGCTTGACAAACTCAAAATTATTTTAGTAATAGTACTGAGACATTATTTGCCTTTTTTGCTACATTGACATTTGCACTGATGGCACAAAATCAATGGTGGATTGACATCCTAGTATAAATTAAGGCAGTAGATCCAAGTAGTATGAACAATCACTGTTCTACTCACTGCCATCTTCTGTTTTTCTTTTTAAAAAAGCTAGTTTGAAATACTGTCCTCAATGACATAGTAAATTTAATATTTACTATATCCTCAATGTAATATTTACATTTACATGATTAATTACAATATTATATGACAATATTAATACATATTAAATTTACTATTTACTATTAAATTAAATTTAATTAATTAAAACTTGGCCCTTGAATGTGACAAAATGGGAAAATTAAATTCATTAAAACTTGAGCCTTGAATGTGACAAAATGGGAAGTATGAACAAAATACTTCTGCATATCAAAGGATGGTGGTTGTCTCAAGGAAAATCACTTATTTATGCAATTGTTTGAGTTGTAAGCTGAATAGCTAGTTTTTAATACAGAATACCATTTTTACTTGAAAGAATGAAATAACAAATTATTATTATTCAGACTTAGATGTTTGGTATACATTTTCTCAAAAATAAACAAAGCCTGTCAATTTAAGAAAAAACTATTTGTTGCTTTTTTGCCAGTAATACTATTTCTAGCTTTTTTCTTTTTCTTTTTTTTTTTTTTTTTTTTTGAGACAGACCCTTGCTCTGTTGCCCAGGCTGGAGTGCAATGGTGCAATCTCGGCTCACTGCAGCCTCCACCTCTCGGGTTCAAGTGATTCTCCTGCCTCAGCCTCCCAAGTAGCTGGGACTACAGGCATGTACCACCACACCTGACTAATTTTTGTGTTTTCAGTATAGACGGGGTTTTACCATGTTGGCCAGGCTGGTCTCGAACTCCTGACCTCAAGTGACCCGCCTGCCTCAGCCTCTTAAAGTGCTACGATTACTGATGTGAGCCACCACGCCCGGCCCAATTTCTAGCTTCAATGCATAAATTAGAACTTAGAAAATGTCTATGTGCCACTATGAGCTTAAGAGCTTCCAGTACATCCCAGACTTTTTAGATGAGCTTGGTGATTATATTAATGAAGGTGAGTTTTTGATATAATATAATAAAATATGTCAACTTTTGGAAGAATTTATATTTTCCAAATGACCAATATATGTGTTCCAAAATCATGCCTGGGTAAAAGATCCATTCGAAGTGCAAGACAGACCAATGGATTTTAAGGTATGAGTATGGAATGGTCCTAGCCAGGGTTTTAGATTCAACATTTCAACTAACCTTTACTAAACTAACAATTGTAAATTTTTGGTATTATATCAAAGAACATCCACAATTATAAAAAAATGTGAACAATACAGTCCTTCCTTTTCTAACTATATATCTGTATGAGGCTCAATTTGTTTATTCTTCAACCAAAACAACATATTACAACAGACTTAATACAGAAGCAAATGTGAGAATCCAGCTATTTTCTATTAAGCGAGATATTAACATATATTTGAAAAAATGTAAAACAATGCCATTATTTTCAGATTTTCTTTGGTTTTGGAAAATATACTTATTTTTTCATAAAATATGTTGTTCATGTTAACATGTAAAGGCTTTACTATTTTTATTTCTAGATAGACAGAGTTTCGCTCTCGTTGCCCAGGCTGGAGTGTAATGGCGTGATCTCGGCTCACGGCAATCTCCGCCTCCCGCGTTCAAGCAAATCTCCTGCCTCAGCCTCCCGAGTACCTGGGATTACAAGCATGTGCCAACGCACCAGGCTAATTCTGTATTTTTAGTAGAGAGAGAGTTTTTTCACATTGGTCAGGCTGGTCTTGAACTCCCTACCTCAGATGATCCACCCGCCTCGGCCTCCCAAACTGCTGGGATTACAGCCACCATGCCTGGCCCTCAGTTTTAATTCCTAGTACAACAAATATTGTTAGATATAACCCACATAAACAGAAGTAATTTGGGGTCCTTAATAATTGTTAAAAGCATGAAGGGGTCTGGAGACCAGTATGTTTGAGAACTGCTGGATCTAACCAATAATGCAGAGAATATTATTGCTCAACACCCCCCAGATGAGGTAAACGTTCACAAAAGAAAACATATTTTTGTTCAGAGAATGTATTTTTGATCTCACTAATACACTGGTTTCCAACCTTTTTGTTGTGTGTTGATGGTATGTGTAGAATCTATTTCTATAATGTCATTAACAGCTGAACATATTGTCATACCAATGTTGATATAATTTCAGCAAAAGCAAAGAAACTTGATGTCTAGTATAGTCTTATTGATTTTGGTTAGGCTCTTAAAAATAGGAGAAAAATAATTTGCCGTCACCAGTTAGTGACTTGATTTAGGCTGGAAGTATGGCCATTTTATGAGCTTCTCCAGAGACTTGGGAACCCAGGTTTAGCCAATGACCTAGCCATATCATATAATTACCCTGGTGTTCACAAAGGAAAATAGTGACAATATGCAATACTTTGTAAAAACTAACACTACTAGGAAAACATCCCAGAGAAAATATTATGCTGATATAGAATCAGCAGTGTCATTTTTATAGGTAAAGGAACTCACACTGCCTTTCAGACTCACACATTAAAAACCCTGAGTTAAGAATATAACTTAACCAGAGCAATCTAAATTCTTTTGCTCAAAGGACAATAAGAGAAACCTACAAAGAAGTAATAATTACATATTTTGTTTGAATATAGTATTAGACATTAGTGGATTAAAGGCATATACCCCTCATATAAAGATATTTCAATAAATCTACATTTTAATTGTTGTATAAACTTTAGTTCAGTTAGATATTGATTAAAAAAAACACAACTTGCTGGTTATTCTAAGCACAAAATTCTTTGCTAACTTTTAAGGTACAGGAAAATATGTAACTACAGACTATACTTACTCAAAATCAAACTTCAGATGTTTAGGGAATAAAAGGATAATAAAATTAGTGTTTAAAAATATTCTTCATTTTAATAACATCTAAAATGAATGGTAAATTGAAAGTTTGAAACATTTTTATTTTTTGCTCTAATCATTATTTTCTACCTTAAGCTTCTTGATTTCTTTTCTTTTCTTTCTTTCTTTTTTTTTTTTCCCCTGGAGACAGAGTTTTGTTCTGTTGCCCAGGCAGGACTGCAGTGGCTTGATCTCATTTCACTGCAACCTCCACCTCCCAGGTTCAAGCAATTCTCGCACCTCAGCCTCCCAAGAAGCTGGGATTACAGGCATGCGCCACCACACCTGGCTAATTTTTTGTATTTTTAGTAGAGATGGGGTTTTGCCATGATGGCCAGGCAGGTCTCGAACTCCTGTCCTCAAGCAATCCACTGGCCTTAGCCTCCCAAAGTGCTGGGATTACAGGCGTGAGCCACTGTGCCTGGCCTTGATTTTATTTCTAAATAGAGATGCTGCTGTCCTTCATAATTGAAAATCAGTACTCATCTAAGCTATGAATCATGCTCACTTTAAAAGAGAATTTATCAATTACAGAATTATTCTTCCAGCAAATCGTTTTTAGAAGACTATCATTATTTTAGAACTTGAGTCTAGATATTGTCTATACTTCTTTAAATAGAATTTATGTACTATTTGACTTAGGCACTATTTTACTCAGGACAATGAAAGTCAAATATCCTAACTTTGTTCTTGAAAGACACTTCACTGTCATAAAGCAAGAGGAGTGAAAATCATTCCTCATTTCAGTCAGATTTCATTAAAAGAAAATATATGATATAAAAGAGAAATGACTTTTCCCTATATACAATATCATTTCAGCAAACAAATTTGCTGGAGAAAATGTAATCTACGAGAATTGTTTAGAAAAGATAATACACGGTTATCTTCATTAGGTTGTAATGAGGGTACCAAAAAAAGAAAAAGAAATCAAGACCTGGTATATTTTTATAGATTTTGTTCTCACTATAGCTGGAGAATCTTAAATGATCAATGCATAATTTAGGATGTTATATTGCAATATAGATATATTGCAATATTTATTATAATATTATACTATTATAATTGTTGACCTAAATAAATGGATTAACACATGCAGATGGACAGGAAGTATTTCAGCTTACATATGGCCCAATGATAAAAAGCTACAGAGGGAAAGGTTGGAACTGTTAGTTTTGAATCATAACTTGGTTATTCAACCCTTTGTGTTTTCATAAAGACTTGGTTAAGTGCTTCTGATAGCTATTTCCATAATATTATGTATTCTTGATAATCAATTCTAACATTTATTATACTTTATTTTAATTTTTAGTTGTCTGATCTATTTGTAGAAGTTCGAACATTGTCTCCTTGTTCACTGTTGCTATTCTACTACCAGGCAAAGACTTATTTAATGAGTTAATAAACACTGTTGTAGAGATAAGGATGGTCAGTCAAATAATAGACACAAAACTCAGTAAAGTTAAGTAACTTGCTTAATTTACTGTGGTTATGAGGTAGAGAAAAAAGCACTTCCATCCAGATCTTCTATTATCAAGTCAAGTGCTCTTTCTAGTACCGATCATTCAAAACTATATTGTATTTCCGATGTAGACAAAATACGTTTGCACATACATTTCTGTGCATGAAAATCTGTGCATGCCGAATTTGAAATGTAGAAAGGATTTCTATGGGATTTGGCTAACACTAATATGTACTAAGTTACAAATATCATAACCAAGATGCAGTAAAAATAAGAATTTCAAGCTCAAATTGTATTTCCAATTTTGTGCTGGATATCACTCCTTGGTTGTCTCACATATGCCTCAGGTTAAACACATTCCCAATCAAGATGCATCACACTCTTTTCTTTTACCCTCAAGACTTGGTACTTCTCTTTTATTCCTTAGTATAGTTAATAACATTATCGTCTACCCAGTATCTCAAATTTAAAACCCCGAAATTGCTTTTGGACTTCTCGGCCCCAAATTTTTATGCTAAAAAATTAAAATAAAGAATTCACCTAAAACAGAGCTCAGTGCTAAAATCTATGGTCTTGATATTTGACTCAGTGGGGAAAGGCAAAAAGATTCATTATTTTAAATAAAAAAGAACAGATATTTGAAATTGGCTGTTGACATCAGTGAATTAGACTATTCACATACTAATGAAGTTTTAGTGTAAGAGTTCTTGATTGGTGACACCTGCCTTTAAAGTGGTCATTATTGATCAATATAATTCCTAAAACCTCCACACAGCACAAAAGCTCACATTTGGCTTTCATTTATTCTTCATGCCCCTGGTGAAATGTTAGGTCTTCTCTACTCACCCTATCTAAATGAAGTTCCCCTGATATTATTTTCTACCATCATAACATTTTCATTTCTTCTTAGCATGTATTGTATTTCAATGATAATTATTAAATTAATATGAAATTATAATTATTAAAGTTATTACCTACCTGTTTATTTTACATGTTGAGCATCCCTATCTGAAAATCTGAAATCTGAGACTTTTTGAGCACAAAGGAAATGCTCACTGGATTATTTTGGATTTCTGATTAGGGATGTTCAACTGGTTTAAGTATCTGCAAATATTCCAAAATCTGAAAAAATCTGAAATCTGAAACACTTCTGGTCCCAAGCATTTGGATTAGGGATACTCAACCTGTAATATATGACTAAATTGTAAACTCCATGAAGACAAGGAGTGTATTTGTCACTGATATTAAAGCACTTATAAGAGCACCTAGTTTAGATTCTCTTTAAGCAGTCTTATGATTTATGAGACCTTTCTTACTAGAAAGATAAATTTCACTTCCTTCTGTTCTTTAATTTACTTTGTAAACATTATTTCCAGATGCCTAATTGGAATAGATTAACTCCTTTTAAAATATCAATATTCAAACTAGTTTCTTTTATTATATTAATATTCTAATTCAGCATTTAAAGTGTATATTAAAAATTACACCAGAGTGATAATTTTATCTTTGAGGTATACATTCTAGTGCTGATCAAAATTATTCAAAAGAAATATAATCTTATTCCTAGACAAAGATATAATGCTTTTATGAATTCACTGTCAATTTGAACATCTAAGTGTTAACTAAGGAAAAAATATCAAGACAAGCCACTTGCTATCCTAAAGTTCTGCAATAAGCAAATTAATTTAACGAATATTAACATTATTATTTTTCAGAATTTTACTTTGGTGAATTTGGAAGTAACAAGTGATTTTTCAAATTTTATTTAATATCTCTTTGTAACTAAAATATAATTACAAAGTTATAAAAATACTCAAGAACTACTATCTATAATTAAATTTAGCATAAAATATTTTCAAAAAATATTTATGATTTCAGCATATTATTAAGGAAAAGAGACTATGTCTTGAATAGTTCTGAATTCCCAACTTTTAGGTCTTAATATTCAGTGAACAAAACATCTTATAGTGAACTTAACTTTTAGTTTTAAATATTTTCCAGACTTTACAAGTGAGTTTAGCTGGTACAACTGGATTTTAATGCAGTCAAACTGTAAGTTACTTTGTTTTTATAATATAAAAGACATAGATGAGATTCTTCCATCTAATTCAGGTTTTAAGAATTCCTTGCTTTTATTCATTTGAAAATGTAGCTTACTGGCACCCAAATGGCATTGGCATATATTTAATGTCTACAATGTTCTTATAGTTTATCTTTATTGAAGATTTAGGACCTCAGTTTTTTAAATGATAAAATTAATATCAGTTTTTTGACACATATCTAAAAATAATGATATACAACAGTAACACTGGAAACATTGCTGAGAAGATTGTACCATGTAATGTAAAACAAACTGCACTATTCACATCAGAAACTGAGATCCCTTCTAGTCAAATTAAATTATAACATTCACAAAACTGATAGAAAAGATGGAATTGAGGAAGACGGCTATACAGGTCCTTAAATTTGATGACAGAGAAAAAACTATAATTTGAAAAATTAACTGTCAGAATCCTAAAACAAATTTAGTGTCTAACATCATGTCTTATTAAATAATAAGGAATGTTACTGTTAATCTTTTGATACCAATATTGCATCCATGACATAGATAACTTGAAAGCACAAATGACTAACTTAATCGGGAAAGGAGCATTCCAGGAGAAAGTAGTCACAGCAGTAATAATGTCTGCTAGTTAATTTATCATGTATACAAAGATGTGAGCAGCATGTAAGTGTCTCATCCTTTCCTCACCCTATACAATTCAGTGACAGATTATAAAAAAAAAAGACTAAGAAACTTCTTCCCTCTCCCAAAGGTTGGCATTAAAACTTTCTTTCTAATAAATTTAGATTTGTTTGCAAATGTTAGGCAGCAACATTCCAAGATGAATGTTTGAAAAAATTTGGAATGATACTAGAGCAGGGAGCTACCCCAGCCTGGACAAGTTTAAAGAAATCCCTTTGGTGACATAATTTTGTTAATCTTGCTGTTTACTGGCCAAAAGTACATTTCATCCTCAGCATAAACAAATAACTTTACATCTATAATGTTAAATATACTAAAAAATAACAAATCTACAACAAAGAAACAGGAGCTACAGAAAGTAATACCCTTAGCTATGATGTAGGAGTAAGACATTTTGAATGAAATCTGTATTGTCCTACTATTGGCCTAATATGACAATTTGTGACACAATGGGTGGGAACTATCTTACACTTTATTAATTTTTCATAGTGTAATCTTGCATGCAATCCAACCTTGACAAGCAGAAGGAAATATTGGTTAGTTTTCCCAGATTACTATAGAAGAGCAGGTGTAAGATGCGAAGGAACTGTACTTACTTTTGGTGTTGGGCAGGAAGCCGTAGAGAGGCGAGATGTAGCCTGAGCACGAGGCGATTCTGAAGGAGTAGTGCTGAGGGAGGCTGTGTCTCGTGGGAGCACCTGAACACCACGAGAAATGATGGAGTCTGGAATCTGAACAAGGGGAACAACTATGGTTTAATATTCTGAAAATGTCAATAACATGTAGAATCAAGACCCCCTTTGTTTTAGCATTCTTTGCTGCTCAGCTCTGACATATTTGGTGTCACTTACTGTTAGGTATAAATGCATCCAACAACTTGAGATAGAATAGAAACTTTCGGATTTAAAGTATTTTCCCTGGCAAGTACCATTTCATAAAACTTTTTAATATGAGAGGCAGTATAGTATTGTGGTTAGGAATAAAGGATTGGTCATTCATATACTTGCTATGCCATTTAATAGTTTGAAATCTTGAGCAAGCTATTTAATTCCTAGATATTTTACATTTCATTTTCAGATCAGTCTCCAACCATTTTCACCCTCTCTTCTCTAAGCTGACCTGTATGGACACCATCAACAAATTATTTTCTGTCCTGGCTTCCAGTTGGGTTTAGCCAGTGGAAGGCACTGGCAGAAGACTGAGTTGGGATAGGGTAAAGTCTGGCATTTATTCTCCCAGCTCCCTCTCTACCAGGTCATCAACAAAGGTTGGCTGTGTCACTCAACTCAAGATCATAGCTCGTGTCAGACTGCCCTTCTGGCTTACAGCTCCTTCTCTAGATTCTAATAGCACTCCTTCCCTTTGCCCCATTAGGTAGAAGCATTAATGGTTCCCACTGTTACTAGTCCCAGGCATTCCATGATGTCTTGTGGTTTTCCCTAAATTCTGTCCAAACCGTTGTACATCCTATAGGTTCTTATTGAACTCTCCTCAATTACCTATTTAAGCATGCTATCTGACTTCTGCTAGGATCCTGATGGATATACCTTTTGAATTGCTACTTCCTTTATCTGAAAATTGAGGATAACAATAGAATCTGCTTCACTGGAATACTGCAAGGGTTAAGTAAAATAATGTGTGTAGATTATTTAGCACTTTCAAGTGGTAAATATTTAATAAGTGTTGGTTATTATTACTGTTATTATACCTATCAACATAGTAAACACTGATGTAATTAACATTATTCTAAAAATACACAAACATAAAGACTAATACTGTAGATTATTTTTAACATTATTAATATATGTTGATTATAAATTTATTACTTTAGGCCTTGCATAATTTAGTTCATGTTCTGGGCTACCAGTAACGGGCATATGTCTTCTAAGAATGGGAACATGAGGACTTTCAAATTTTGTGCACAAGACTTGAAACATATGATAAAAAGACAAGCAATTAACATTTAATCAACAAATATCACTTACTACGTGAAAAGAAGAGAGAAACAGCCAGACTTTGTGACTACAAGGTATTCCTAATATTGTGCATAATTTCTGCCTCACAAAACTGATGCTATTTCTATAGAAGCTCCTTTATTTAGTTTCTATACCAACATCCTTAATTCCAAAGATATTGCTACCATTTCAGTGTTTGAAATTTTATGTGGTTTATAAACAATATAGTCAGAAGTAGTATGAAAAGCAGTAGGAATTTTGAGAAGCAAGATGACTCCATTTGCTAACATATTTGAGTACTGAATTGTGATAAATATTTCCAAGAAATAAAGAAAGATAGTCTAATTTTGAAGAGCTATTTGTTGCCACTTATCTAATTAAAAAGGCCATGTATTTAAAAGAAGGTCAAATACCCATTTTATACCTCACATGACATCACATCCCTCTCCTTCATAGCAATGACCATACTTACAGAAAGTATCACAACATTTATATGTGTGATACTTTGATCAATGTCTGTCTCCCATATTAGAATGCAATGTCATGATGGAACTGTGTTTTGCTACTATTGTATGTCCAGTATCTAATGAAGCAACTGCACGAATAATGTCTGTGTGTGATATATATCTCCAGACTTATACACATAACTGCATATATACATTACATATCTCTGTGTGCATACATGCCTCAATGTAAATTAAAAATCGGGATATTTGAGGGAGAAGATAAGTTTAAATTTTGTGGCTAGGTACTTTTGGGCTACTAGTCTGGAGCTATTTGATGAGGTATATGAGTCTGGAACTCAGGAAAAAGTTAGGACATATCATTTGGGAATTATCAATGGAGGTAGTAATTTGAGTCATTCAAATGTGTCAGATCACCTGCAGAGAATATGTGAAAGAACAAAACACGACGGCTGACAATTTGAGGTAACATTCATATTAAAAGTTAACAAAAGAAAACAAACTGAAGGAAGATAAGGACTCTAAGATAAGGATGTATGGGGTAACCATACATCTGATTTTTCCTTGAACAATCTGGTTTTATACCTATTATGCTGGCTTAATTATTAAACAGCACCTCTTTTCATTTTCAAAAGCATTCTGGTTTGGAAGATAAATTATTTGGTGTTCCTATAATAAGAAACTTTTAGAGAAAAAAGAGGTAAATCGAGATGGGTGAGTATCAAGGCAATGGAAAAATGAAGAAAGTTGCAAGATTAAAAAAAAACAAATATGAGAGAGAATAGGAAGAGAGAGAGAGCTGAAAAGAAGCCATTACATCCAGTTATTAAAGAAATTACCAGTTAAGTAAAAAGAATAGATACAAATTGAGGAATTGAGTAGGCATGATAAAGCTGCAATAAAAAGAAACCAGAGAGTAATTGTGACTGACATGAAGAAATACAGAACTCTACATAGGTAAACACAAAGGTCAGTATCTCACGTATATTTTTGTTTGTGAATCCTCTGACATGAAGAAATACAGAACTCTACATAGGTAAACACAAAGGTCAGTATCTCACGTATATTTTTGTTTGTGAATCCTCTTTTCTGCCCCATATAATTAAAAAAAACTACATAGTGCAATAATTATAGATCTATGTTGATGGGCATACAATATATTGATAGGTAATTTATGAAAATAATAACATAAGTAGGGGACAAGGTATGAAGTTGTTGTATAATATTGAAACTAAGTTGGTATTAATTCAAACTAGATTGTTATGAGCTAAGATGTTAATTGTAATTCCCAGGGAAACCACTAACACAATAACTAAATAATAGTTAGTAAAAGTAGCAAGGAGAATCAAAATGGTACCCCAGAAAATATCTATACAGAAAAAATGAAGTAATAGAGGAGATAAAAACCAAAAATGATGTAATATATATAAAATAGCAAAATGGAAGAAACCCTTCTTTATAGTAATTGCATTAAATGTACATAAACTATCCAATTCAAAGATGGAAACTGGCAGAATGAATTAAAAATACTATAATCCAACTAGAATCATGCATTGCATAATGACATATTGATAGACAACAGATGACACATACAACAGTGGTCCCATAATATTATACTATATTTTTCCGGTACCTTTTCTATGTTTAGATATGTTTCGAAACACAAATACTTACCATTATGTTACAGTTATGGTATTCATTATGTTACACTTATGGTATTCATTACAGTAACATTTTGTACAGGTTTGCAGCCTAGGACTAGGAACAACAGGCTATACCATTTGGCCTAGGTGTGTAGTTGGTTATACCATCTAGGTTTGTGTAATTATACTCACTCTACGACATTCGCATAAAAACAAAATCACTGAACAATGCATTTCTCAGAACATATCTCTGTTGTTAAGTGGAGTATGATTGTCTATGCTATCTACAAGAGATTCAAATTAGATCCACAGATGCAAATAAATTGAAAGTGAAGGAATGGAAAAAGATATTCTACGGGAGCTGTAGCCAAAAGACAGCTAGAGAAGCTACAATAATATCAGACAAAATCAACTTTAAAACCAAAACTGTTATGAGACAAAAAAGACGTTACATAATGATAAAAAGGTCAGTTAATCAAGAACACATACCAATTATTAAAAAAATACCTAAAGCAAAAACTGATAATAATGAAGAGAGAAAAAGTTCAAAAATAAGAGTTGGAGACTGCAATATTCCACTTTTAATAATAGTTAGAATAACTAGTTAGATCAACAAGTACAATAGAACAGTGGTCCTCAATGTTTTGGGCACCAAGGAGTGTTTTTATGGAAGACAATATTTCTACGGACTGGGGGTTGGTGGGGATGGTTTGGTTTGGATAAAACTGTTCCACCTCAGATCATCAAGGACTAGTTAAATTCTCATAAGCAGCACACAACCTAGATCCCTTGCATTCACGCTCCTATGAGAATCTAATGTTGCCACTGATCTGAGAGGAGGTAGAGCTCAGCAGTAATGCTTGCTTGCCCGCTGCTGCTAACCTCCCACTGTGCGGACCGGTTCCTAACAGGTCATGGACTGGTATCAGTCCTTGGCCTGGGGCTTGGGGACCCCTTCACTAGAAGACCTGAACAACACTATAAACCAACTAGACCTAACAGCCATATAGGAACACTGTATCTGATACCAGCAGAATACACATTTTTCTCAGGTGAACATGAGGATATACCATATATATTAGGCCACAAAATAGGTCTCACAAAATTTAAAAAGGTTGAAACCTTACAGTGTATTTTTTCTGACCATAATGGAAGGAAATTAAAAATCAGTAATAGAAAGAAATTTGGGGCCGGGTGCGGTGGCTCATGCCTGTAATCCCAACAATTTGGGAGGCCGAGGTGGGTGGATCACCTGAGGTCAGCAGCTCAAGACCAGCCTGGTCAACATGGCAAAACCCCATCTCTACTAAAAATACAAAAATTAACTGGGTGTGGTGACACATGCCTGTAATCCCAGCTACCTGGCAGGCTGAGATAGGAGAATCGCTTGAACCCAGGAGGTGGAGGTTTCAGTGAGCCGAGATTGTGGCACTGCACTCCAGCCTAGGAGACAGAGAGAGACTCCATCTCAAAAAAAAAAAAAAAAAAAAGAAAGAAAGAAATTTGAGAAATTTACAAGTATGTGGAAATTAAACACATTATTAAATAACCAATGGGTCAAAGAGGAAATCACAAAGGAAATAAGAAAATAATTTGAGACAAATAAAAATGAAAACATAACATATGAAAATTCAAGTGATGCAGAGAAACAGTGTTCAGAGGGAAACTTATAGCTGTAAACATCTACTTCTAAAAAGAAGAAAGATTTCATATCAATACACTAATCTTCCACCCTAACAAACTATAAAATAAAGTATAAACTAAACCCAAAGCAAACAAAAGAAAATAATAAGAATTATAGAAGATGGCTGAATAGGAAAAACTCCCGTCTACAGCTCCCAGCGTGAGCGACGCAGAAGATGGGTGATTTCTGCATTTCCATCTGAGGTACCGGGTTCATCTCATTAGGGAGTGCCAGACAGTGGGCGCAGGACAGTGGGTGCAGCGCACCGTGCGCCAGCCGAAGCAGGGCGAGGCATTGCCTCACTCAGGAAGCGCAAGGGGTCAGGGAGTTCCCTTTTCTGGTCAAGGAAAGGGGTGACAGACGGCACCTGGAAAATCGGGCCACTCCCACCCAAATACTGCACTTTTCTGACAGGCTTAGGAAACAGCACACCAGGGGATTATATCCTGCACCTGGCTCGGAGGGTCCTACGCCCACGGAGTCTCGCTGATTGCTAGCACAGCAGTCTGAGATCAAACTGCAAGGCAGCAGCGAGGCTGGGGGAGGGGTGCCCGCCATTGCCCAGGCTCGCTTAGGTAAACAAAGCAGCCAGGAAGCTCGAACTGGGTGGAGCCCACCACAGCTCAAGGAGGCCTGCCTGCCTCTGTAGGCTCCACCTCTAGGGGCAGGGCACAGACAAACAAAAAGACAGCAGTAACCTCTGCAGACTTAAATGTCCCTGTCTGACAGCTTTGAGGAGAGCAGTGGTTCTCCCAGCACGCAGCTGGAGATCTGAGAACGGGCAGACTGCCTCCTCAAGTGGGTCCCTGACCCCTGATCCCCGAGCAGCCTAACTGGGAGGCACCCCCCAGTAGGGGCAGACTGATACCTCACACGGCCGGGTACTCCTCTGAGACAAAACTTCCAGAGGAACGATCAGACAGCAGCATTCGCGGATCACGAAAATCTGCAGTTCTGCAGACACCGCTGCTGATACCCAGGCAAACAGGGTCTGGGGTGGACCTCTAGCAAACTCCAACAGACCTGCAGCTGAGGGACCTGTGTGTTAGAAGGAAAACTAACGAACAGAAAGGACATCCACACCAAAAACCCATCTGTACATCATCATCATCAAAGACCAAAAGTAGATAAAACCACAAAGACGGGGAAAAAACAGAGCAGAAAAACTGGAAACTCTAAAAAGCAGAGCGCCTCTCCTCCTCCAAAGGAACGCAGCTCCTCACCAGCAATGGAACAAAGCTGGATGGAGAATGACTTTGAAGAGTTGAGAGAAGAAGGCTTCAGACGATCAAACTACTCTGAGCTACAGGAGGAAATTCAAACCAAAGGCAAAGAAGTTGAAAACTTTGAAAAAAATTTAGAAGAATGTATAACTAGAATAACCAATAGAGAGAAGTGCTTAAAGGAGCTGATGGAGCTGAAAGCGAAGGCTCAAGAACTACGTGAAGAATGCAGAAGCCTCAGGAGCTGATGCGACCAACTGGAAGAAAGGGTATCAGCGATGGAAGATGAAATGAATGAAATGAAGCAAGAAGGGAAGTTTAGAGAAAAAAGAATAAAAAGAAACAAACAAAGCCTCCAAGAAATATGGGACTATGTGAAAAGACCAAATCTGCGTCTGACTGGTGTACCGGAAAGTGAGGGGAGAATGGAACCAAGTTGGAAAACACTCTGCAGGATATTATCCAGGAGAACTTCCCGAATCTAGCAAGGCAGGCCAACATTCAGATTCAGGAAATACAGAGAACATCACAAAGATACTCCTCGGGAAGAGCAACTCCAAGACACATAATTGTCACATTCACTAAAGTTGAAATGAAGGAAAAAATGTTAAGGGCAGCCAGAGACAAAGGTCGGGTTACCCTCAAAGGGAAGCCCATCAGACTAACAGCGGATCTCTTGGCAGAAATTCTACAAGCAAGAAGAGAGTGGGGGCCAATATTCAACATTCTTAAAGAACAGAATTTTCAACCCAGAATTTCATATCCAGCCAAACTAAGCTTCATAAGTGAAGGAGAAATAAAATACTTTACAGACAAGCAAATGCTGAGAGATTTTGTCACCACCAGGCCTGCCCTAAAAGAGCTCCTGAAGGAAGCACTAAACATGGAAAGGCACAACTGGTACCAGCCGCTGCAAAATCATGCCAAAATGTAAAGACCATCGAGACTAGGAAGACACTGCATCAACTAACGAGCAAAATAACCAGCTAACATCATAATGACAGGACCAAATATACACATAACAATATTAACTTTAAATGTAAATGGACTAAATACTCCAATTAAAAGACACAGACTGGCAAATTGGATCAAGAGTCAAGACCCATCAGTGTGCTGTATTCAGGAAACCCATCTCATGTGCAGAGACACACATAGGCTCAAAATAAAAGGATGGAGGAAGATCTACCAAGCAAATGGAAAACAAAAAAAGGCAGGGGTTGCAATCCTAGTCTCTGATAAAACAGACTTTAAACCAACAAAGATCAAAAGAGACAAAGAAGGCCATTACATAATGGTAAAGGGATCAATTCAACAAGAAGAGCTAACTATCCTAAATATATATGCACCCAATACAGGAGCACCCAGATTCATGAAGCAAGTCCTGAGTGACCTACAAAGAGACTTAGGCTCCCACACAATAATAATGGGAGACTTTAACACCCCACTGTCAACATTAGCCAGATCAACGAGACAGAAAGTTAACAAGGATACCCAGGAATTGAACTCAGCTCTGCACCAAGCAGACCTAATAGACATCTACAGAACTCTCCACCCCAAATCAACAGAATATACATACTTCTCAGCACCACACCACACCTATTCCAAAATTGACTACATAGTTGGAAGTAAAGCTCTCCTCAGCAAATGTAAAAGAACAGAAATTATAACAGTCTCTCAGACCACAGTGCAATCAAACTAGAACTCAGGATTAAGAAACTCACTCAAAACCTCTCAACTACATGGAAAGGGAACAACCTGCTCCTGAATGACTACTGGGTACATAACAAAATGAAGGCAGAAATAAAGATGTTCTTTGAAACCGACGAGAACAAAGACACAACATACCAGAATCTCTGGGACACATTCAAAGCAGTGTGTAGAGGGAAATTTATAGCACTAAATGCCCACAAGAGAAAGCAGGAAAGATCCAAAATTGACACCCTAACATCACAATTAAAAGAACTAGAAGAGCAAGAGCAAACACATTCAAAAGCTAGCAGAAGGCAAGAAATAACTAAAATCAGAGCAGAACTGAAGGAAATAAAGACCACAAAAACCCTTCAAAAAATTAATGAATCCAGGAGCTGGTTTTTTGAAAGGATCAACAAAATTGATAGACCGCTAGCAAGACTAATAAAGAAAAAAAGAGAGAAGAATCAAATAGACGCAATAAAAAATGATAAAGGGGATATCACCACCGATCCCACAGAAATACAAACTACCATCAGAGAATACTACAAACAGCTCTACGCAAATAAACTAGAAAACCTAGAAGAAATGGATAAATTCCTCGACACATACACTCTCCCAAGACTAAACCAGGAAGAAGATGAATCTCTGAATAGACCAATAATAGAAGCTGAAATTGTGGCAATAATCAATAGCTTACCAACCAAAAAAAGTCCAGGACCAGATGGATTCACAGCTGAATTCTACCAGAGGTACAAGGAGGAACTGGTACCATTCCTTCTGAAACTATTCCAATCAATAGAAAAAGAGGGAATCCTCCCTAACTCATTTTATGAGGCCAGCATCATCCTGATACCAAAGCCTGGCAGAGACACAACCAAAAAAGAGAATTTTAGACCAATATCCTTGATGAACATTGATGCAAAAATCCTCAATAAAATACTGGCAAACAGAATCCAGCAGCACATCAAAAAGCTTATCCACCATGATCAAGTGGGCTTCATCCCTGGGATGCAAGGCTGGTTCAATATATGCAAATCAATATATGTAATCCCGCATATAAACAGAACCAAAGCCAAAAACCACATGATTATCTCAATAGATGCAGAAAAGGGCTTTGACAAAATTCAACAGCCCTTCATGCTAAAAACTCTCAATAAATTAGGTATTGATGGGACGTATCTCAAAATAATAAGAGCTATCTATGACAAACCCACAGCCAATATCATACTGAATGGGCAAAAACTGGAAGCATTCCCTTTGAAAACTGGCACAAGACAGGGATGCCCTCTCTCACCACTCCTATTCAACATAGTGTTGGAAATTCTGGCCAGGGCAATTAGGCAGGAGAAGGAAATAAAGGGTATTCAATTAGGAAAAGAGGAAGTCAAATTGTCCCTGTTTGCAGACGACATGACTGTATATCTAGAAAACCCCATTATCTGAGCCCAAAATCTCCTTAAGCTGATAAGCAACTTCAGCAAAGTCTCAGGATACAAAATCAATGTACAAAAATCACAAGCATTCTTTTACACCAATAACAGACAAACAGAGAGCCAAATCATGAGTGAACTCCCATTCACAATTGCTTCAAAGAGAATAAAATACTTAGGAATCCAACTTACAAGGGATGTGAAGGACCTCTTCAAGGAGAACTACAAACCACTGCTCAATGAAATAAAAGAGGATACAAACAAATCGAAGAACATTTCATGCTCACGGGTAGGAAGAATCAATATCATGAAAATGGCCATACTGCCCAAGGTAATTTATAGATTCAATGCCATCCCCATCAAGCTACCAATGACCTTCTTCACAGAATTGGAAAAAAATACTTTAAAGTTCATATGGAACAAAAAAGAGCCCACATTGCCAAGTCAATCCTAAGCCAAAAGAACAAAGCTGGAGGCATCATGCTACCTGACTTCAAACTATACTATAAGGCTACAGTAACCAAAACAGAAAGGTACTGGTACCAAAACAGAGATATAGATCAATGGAACAGAACAGAGCCCTCAGAAATAATGCCACATATCTACAACTATCTGATCTTTGACAAACCTGAGAAAAACAAGCAATGGGGAAAGGATTCCCTATTTAATAAATGGTGCAGGGAAAACTGGCTAGCCATATGGAGAAAGCTGAAACTGGATCCCTTCCTTACACCTTATACAAAAATTAATTCAAGATGGATTAAAGACTTACATGTCAGACCTAAAACCATAAAAACCCTAGAAGAAAACCTAGGCATTACCATTCAGGACATAGGCATGGGCAAGGACTTCATGTCTAAAACACCAAAAGCAATGGCAACAAAAGCCAAAATTGATAAATGGGATCTAATTAAACTAAAGAGCTTCTGCACAGCAAAAGAAACTACCATCAGAGTGAACAGGCAACCTACAAAATGGGAGAAAATTTTCGCAACCTACTCATCTGACAAAGGGCTAATATCCAGAATCTACAATGAACTCAAACAAATTTACAAGAAAAAAACAACCCCATCAAAAAGTGGGCAAAGGATATGAACAGACACTTCTCAAAAGAAGACATTTATGCAGCCAAAAGACACATGAAAAAATGCTCATCATCACTGGCCATTAGAGAAATGCAAATAAAAACCACAATGAGATACCATCTCATACCAGTTAGAATGGCAATCATTAAAAAGTCAGGAAACAACAGGTGCTGGAGAGGATGTGGAGAAATAGGAACACTTTTACACTGTTGGTGGGATTGTAAACTAGTTCAACCCTTGTGGAAGTCAGTCAGGGATCTAGAACTAGAAATACCATTTGACCCAGCCATCCCATTACTGGGTATATACCCAAAGGATTATAAATCATGCTGCTATAAAGACACATGCACACGTATGTTTATTGCAGCACTATTCACAACAGCAAAGACTTGGAACCAACCCAAATGTCCAAGAATGACAGACTGGATTAAGAAAATGTGGCACATATACACCATAGAATACTATGCAGTCATAAAAAATGATGAGTTCATGTCCTTTGTAGGGACATGGATGAAATTGGAAATCATCATTCTCAGTAAACTATCGCAAGGACAAAAAACCAAACACCGCATGTTCTCACTCACAGATGGGAATTGAACAATGAGAACACATGGACACAGGAAGGGGAACATCACACTCTGGGGACTGTTGTGGGGTGGGGGGAGTGGGGAGGGATAGTATTAGGAGATATACCTAATGCTAAATGACGAGTTAATGGGTGCAGCACACCAGCATGGCACATGTATACATATGTAACTAACCTGCACATTGTGCACATGTACCCTAAAACTTAAAGTATAATAATAATAATAATAAAATAAGAATTATAGTGGAGATAAATGAAACAGAGAACACAAAAACATTGAAAGAATCAACAAAATCAAAGTTGATCCTTTAAAAGTATCAACAAAATTACTGTGGCACTATTCACAATAGCAAAGACTTGGAACCAACCCAAATGTCCATCAATGATAGACTGGATTAAGAAAATGTGGCACATATACACCATGGAATACTATGCAGCCATAAAAAAGGATGAATTCATGTCCTCTGTGACATGGATGAAGATGGGAACCATCATTCTCAGCAAACTATTGCAGGGACAAAAAACCAAACACCGCATGTTCTCACTCATAGGTGGGAATTGAACAATGAGAACACATGGACACAGGAAGGGGAACATCACACACCAGGGCCTGTTGTGGGGTGGGGGTGGGGGGAGGGATAGCATTAGGAGATATACCTAATGTTAAATGACGAGTTAATGGGTGTAGCACACCAACATGGCACATGTATATATATGTAACAAACCTGCACGTTGTGCACACGTACCCTAGAACTTAAAAGTATAATAAAAAAAAAAAGTATTAACAAAATTAACAAATCTTTAAGTAGGCTGACAGAAAGAGAAAAAGATTCAAATTACTAAAATCAGGAATGAAAGTAGGAACATTGCTGTTGAGCTTACCGAAATGAAATAACTACCAGATGATTATTTCATAATAATTAAATACTAAGAACAACTGTATGCCAAAAAAGTTGCATGACCTAGATAAAACAGATAAATATTTAGAAACACAGACACTACCAAAACCAACTCAAGAAGAAATAGAAAATCTGAATAGAACCACTAAAAAGGTTGAATCAGTAGATAAAAATACTTTCAACAAGGAACAGCCCAGGACCAGATGGCCTCATTAAGGAATTCTATTAAATGTTTAAAGAAGAATTAACAAAAATTATTTACCAACTCTTCTACAAAATATGAGGAGGGAACATTTCACAGCTCATTTTAAGTGGCCAGTATTACCCTGACACTAAAGACAATGACATCATAAGAACAAAAAAACTACAGGCTAATATCCTTTATAAATATAGATGCAAGTATCCTTAACAAAATACTAGGAAACAACAAATAGTATACTAAAATGATTATATATCAAGACCAAATGAGATTTATTCCAAAAATGTAAGAGTGGCTCACCATAAGATAATAAGTCAATGAAATACACCATGTTAACAGAATGAAGGGGAAAAAAACTTCACAAATGATCATCTCCGTTAATGTAGAACAAGCATTTGATGCAATACCCTTTCAGGATAAAACACTCGGAAAACTAGGAATATAAGGCAACTTCCTGAATTTGATAGAGGCATCTATACAAAACCCACAGCTAACATCCTCCTTAATAATGAGACTGAAAACTTCCCCTAAATTCAGGAAAAAGGATGTCTAATCAGGCCAATTCTACTTAACATTGTACTCAAAGTTCTAGCCAGGGAAATTCGGCAAGAAATAGAAATAAAAGGCTTCAAATTGGAAAGGAAGTAGAACTATATTCACAGATGACCTGGTTTTATATATATACATATTCCTGAAACATCCACAAAAAGAACAAGTAGAGCTAATAAACAAATTTAGCAAAGTTGTAGAATACATGAAGAACACACAAAAATCAGTTGTATACCAATACTGAAGTATTCAAAAATAAAATTAAGAAAACAATTCCATTTACAATAGCATCAAAGAGAATAAAATATGCAGAGTAAATTTAACCAAGAAATTATAAAACCTGTATATCAAAATTACAAAACATTGCTGAAAGAAATTAAAGGCAAATAAATAGAAAGACATATGTGTTAATGGAATGCAATACTTAATATTGTTAAGATGGTAATACTGCCCAAAGCTATCTACAGATTCAATGCAATCACTGTCAAATCCCACTAGTGTGTTTTGCAGAAATAGAAAAACCTATCCTGAAATTCATATGGAATCTCAAGGAACCTAATCACTAAAACATCTTGAAAAAGACAAAGAAAGTTAGAGGATTCATAATTCCTGCTTATTTTTTTTTTTTTGAGACGGAGTTTTGCTCTTGTTGCCCAGGCTCACGTGCAATCACACCATCTTGGCTCACTGCAACCTCTGCCTCCTGGGTTCAAGCGATTCTCCTGTCTCAGCCTCCCAAGTAGCTGGGATTACAGGCACCTGCCACTATGCCCAGCTAATTTTTTGTGTTTTTAGTAGGGACGGGGTTTCACCATTTTGGCCAGAATGGTCTCAAACGCCTGACCTCAAGTGATCTGCCCACCTCGGCCTCCCAAAATAATGGGATTACAGGTGTGAGCCACCGTGCCAGGCTAATTCCTGCTTTCTAAACTTACTTCAAAGCTATGTAATCAAAACAGTGTGGTACTGGGATAAGGCAAACGTAGGTTAATGGAATAGAATTGAGGTTCCAGAAATAAGCACTCTTAACTTTATACTTAATTGATTTGAGACAAGAGTGCCAAGGCAATTAACTGGGAAGGACAGTCTTTCAATAAATTATGCTAGAACAACTGCATATCCATATGCAAAAGAATGAAGTTGAAGCCTTGCCTTACACCATACACAAAAATTAAGTCAAAATGGATCAAATACCTAATTGTATTATAAGAGCTCAACTATAAAATTCTAAGAAGAAAACATAAAGGTAAATCTTCATGACTTTGGTGATGGATTTTTAGATATGACACCAAAAGTACAAGCAATAACAGAAAAATTAGATTAACTGGACTTCATTAAACTTAAGAACTTTTGTGCAAAGGACATTATCAAGACAGTGAAAAGACAAAATACAGAAAGGGAGGAAATATTTGCAAATCATCTCTCTGATAGAGTCCAGCATCCAGAACATATGTAAAAATCTCTTACAACTCAATAATAAAAAGATCAACAACCCACTTGAAAATGGGCAAAAGGTGTGAATAAACATTTTTCCAAAGAAGCTACACAAATCATCAACAAGTATATGAAAAGATGTTCAGCATCCTTAGTCATTAGGGAAATGCAAATCAAAACCACAATGAGATGCCATTTCACACCGATTCAGATGATAAGAATTAAGAAAAAAAGAAGGCCCAGTGCAGTGGCTCACACCTGTAATCCCAGCACTTTAGGGGGCTGAGGCTGGAAGATCATGAGGTCAGGAGTTCGAGACCAGCCTGGCAAACAGTGAAACCCCTTCTCTACTAAAAATACAAAAAATTAGTCAGGCATGGTGCCGGGCACCTGTAATCCTAGCTACTTGAGAGGCTGAGGCAGGAGAATCACTTGAACCTGGGAGGCTGAGGTTGCAGTGAGCTGAGATTGGGCCACTGCACACCAGCCCGGGCGACAGTGCGAGACTCTGTCTCAAAAGCAAAAAAGAAGAAAAAAAGCAAATGCTGGCAGGGATATAGAGAAACTGGAACCCTCATACATTGCTGTTGGGTATGTAAAATGATGCAGCTCTATGGATAATAGTTTGGCACTTCCTTAAAAGTTAACATAGAATTATCATATGACAACAAATCCCACTCCAAGGTATATATTCAAGAGAACTGAAAACAGGTGTTCAAATAAAAACATACATGAATGTGCATAACACCATTATTTTAATAATCAAAAAGTACACACAACCCGAATGACCATCAGCTAATAAATGGATAAACTAAATGCGGTATACCTTACAATGGAATATTGTGTAGCCATAAAAAGGAGTACTGATACATGCTACAACATGGATAACCTTGAAAACGTTGTTTATTTAGTGATAGAAGCTAGACATAAAGAGTTACATATTGTATGACTGCATTTATACGTTATGTCCAAAATAAGTAAACCTACAGAGACAGCCAATTAATGGTTGTCAGGGGTTGGGAGCAGAGGGAATGGAGAATAGACTGTTTAATGAGTAAGGTGTTTTTTTGGGGGTGGTGGTGATAAAATTTTCTGGAATTGGATAAAATAGTTGTACAACACTGTGAATGTAGTAAAAGTCACTGAATCACACACTTTAAAATGATTAGAATGGTGAATTTTATGTTATGTGAATTTTACTTCAATTCAATTAAAAAAGAAATCCTTTCTTAATCCAGCATAACAAAAACATTGTTCTGTAAAAATCTATAAAAGCTTTATAGTTTCCTCTTTCCTGTTTGGATCTCTAATACACCTGGAGTTGATTTTTGTATACTGTGAGATAGGGGGTCCAATTTCATTTATTTTCATATAAATAGCCTGTTGTCCCAGCAACATTTATTGAAAAAATAACTTCTCTATAATTCTGCACTATAAATTATCATACACTAAGTGACCATGTGTGTGTTGGTGTGTTTTGGGCTTTAAATTCTGTTCCATTGGTCTAAATATTAATTCTGGCACCATTAAGAAGTTACTTTAATCATATCATTATACTAAATCTTGATATTTGGTAGAGCAGGTCTTCCCACTTTGCTCTTTTTCTTGTTCAATACTATTTTGGTTGTTTTTTTTGCCCTTTGCAATTCTATCTATATAAATTTTAGAAGCAGCTTGCAAGTTTCTTATCCTTTCCTTTTTTTTTTTGAGATGGAGTTTTGTTCTGTTGCCAGGCTGGAGTGCAGTGGCGCGATCTTGGCTTACTGCAACTTCCGCCTCCCAGGTTCAAGCGATTCCCCTGCTTCAGTCTCCTGAGTAGCTGGGACTACAGGCATGCACCACCATGCCCAGCTAATTTTTGTATTTTAGTAGAGACGGGGTTTCACCATGTTGGCCAGGATGGTCTTGATGTCCTGACCTTGTGATCTGCCTGCCTCGGCCCCCAAAGTGCTGGGTTTACAGGTGTGAGCCACTGTGCCTGGCCCTTTATCCCTTTCTTAATTAAACACACATACACCACTTAAAAACTGTACTTTGGGAGGCCGAGGTGGGTGGATCACCTGAGGTCAGGAATTCGAGACCAGCCTGACCAACATGATGAAATCCCGTTTCTACTAAAAATACAACAAATTAGCTAGGCGTGGTGGCAGGTGCCCGTAATGCCAGCTACTCAGTAGGCTGAGGCACGAGAATCGCTTGATCCTGAGAGGGGAGGTTGCAGTTAGCCAAGACTGTGCCACTGCACTCTAGCCTGGGCAACAAGAGTGAAACTCCGTCTCAAAACAAACAAAAAAACAACAAACAAACAAACAAAAACCTTAGGATTTTATTTCCTATGTTTTTACAGAAAAGTACAGAAAACTTTTGAAGGATACCCTTCAAAATGATAAAAATGTTTACTTTTGGGAGAGTGTGATGGTAAATAAAAATGAATGAGAGGGTGGTCCAAAAAGGATATTAATCTTATCTATGTTTCATTTTCTTTTTTTAGTGAGTGTGTGCTCATGTGTCACTTGCCTAATTAAAGCATTTCAGTAATGAAAACCATGGTGGGGGACTGTTTCAGAAAATAAGTGGCCAACATACCCAACAACTAGGGAGAAATAAGGAATGAATACAGTGTCTCATACATAGATGATATCTAATAATAAGGAAGTAGAAGCAGCCACTGAGAATTACAAGCAGTTCTTTGAGACAGAAGGAATAGAGCAAAGTATTAATTCAGGAAAACTGTTTTAAATAGAAAGAACAAATAATTTAGCTCTGATGGCCTTTATTTTAATATAACAAGAAGAGGAGAAAATAGGGGAAATTGAGTCAAGAGCAAAGTCTGAAAATTGCAATTTGGCAATGTATATAAGGTTGTTAGTAAGAGAGATGAACCAAAGGCTTGCCATGGAGTAGTGAGGATCTACCTTGAGCAAGTGGAATTTGTAGTGAGTTAAATCAGAACAAATGAGAAGGAAAAATGCCAAATCACAAAAGAAATAACATTCCTACTTTTAGAGAAGTAATCTATTTCTACTATCTTATGCAACTCATAGCATGGAGGAAACAATTTGTCCCAGATAATCTCAAACTTTCTTTAGATATGCAATGTAATTTTGACTGTGAATTATTAAATAACAGAATTTTCCTCATTAAGGAAAACTGTAATGGGAACACATAATTTTCCTAGGAACTGTGCTGATTCTTTATCCATGTTTTTTTTTTTTCTGTCCTAAAGCTAATTTCACTGGTTGGGCAGACACTTTTAAAAGAAGAAATGGAGAGTTGTATTACAAAAATCAGAATACATAGTCAAAATATTGTTTCCCCTTTTGAATGCTGTAGTCCTTTGAAATGGCAGTATGAATGCCAATAAAGTAAACATACAAATTTATATTTGATGCCAAGAATATTCATAAATGAGCACACATTTTCTCTTCTAATAATTATTTTTGCCACTTAAAATTTTATTTTAAAGAAAAGTTTACACTTAAAGCAAAGCTGCAAGGCTGTACAATAGAAATTCTCTGTTATTTGAATTTAATGTTGGGTAGCTAGTGAGCAAATTTACAATAATCAGAGTGAGTCTCCCCAAGCAACCATGTACAAAGAAGTACAGCTTCAATAGCTACAATTTGTCAGTCTCTATGGTGGAGGTTTTTGGATCCCTTGACCAGCTTGAGGCCAAGTCCAAAATGTGCACCCTTTCTTTCCAACTTCTCTTTTTAGAGATCGTTAAGGTAGGCTGCATTTTCTATAAATCCTATTTGAGATCCAGGTGTGTGATACAGCACCTGAACTAACAATAATGATTGATTACAGGCTGGGCACGGTGACTCATACCTATAATGCCAGTACTTTGGGAGGTCAAGGCAGGCAGATCATGAGGTCAGGAGTTTGCGACCAGCCAGTTCGAGACCAGCCTGGCTAACATGGTGAAACCCCCTCTCTACTAAAAATACAAAAATTAGCTCGTGTGATTGCATGTGCCTGTAATCCCAACTACTCGGGAGGCTGAGGCAAGAGAATCGCTTGAACCCAGGAGGTGAAAGTTGCATGAGGTGAGATTGTGCCACTGCACTCCAGCCTGAGCCAGAGAGAAAAACTCTGTCTTAGAAAGAAAAACAAAAACAAGAACAAAACAGATTGATTACATATAATACCTAAATGGGTTATTTCAGAAAATACATATCATATGTCTTCTCAGAGCTTCTAATACTGATCCTTCAGAGGTTATAATTAAATGTTACAAAGTTTCATTAAAGAAAAAACTGTCTCTGTGCTCCCAGCTACTTAGGAGGCTGAGGCGGGAGGATTGCTTGAGCCCAGGAGGTGGAGGATACAGTGACTGTGCTGTTGCACTCCTGCCTGAGCAATAGAGTGAGACCCTATCTAAACAAACAAACAACCTCCCAAAACTTGTCAATGTCAATGCAATGTATCTTGAGTTCATTAAGGTATTTGATAAGTCAAGCATAAATGCCTTGTCGATAGAGAAAGTAGGTCTGTAGGTTTTGATGTGTTGAAGTAGAAATGTTAGTTAAGCAATTACAACCAGCAGTGTTTCTGGTAGTATGTGAAATGGCCTAGCCTATAAAAAAGTTTTATCAGTGACTTGAATGAAAGCATGCTTAACATATTTGCTGGTGACAGAAGCTACAAAAGACAAGTAATATACTAGACAGCTGATATAAATTTTAAAAATACCTCTTAGTAGACTGATGGGCTGAATCCAACAAAATGAAATTTAACAAAAAATATGAATATCTAAATTTAGATAAAAATTCATAATACAAAAATCTACAAAAATTCATGATTCATATTTATAATGAAAAACCACTTAGATGGCAAACATGAAGTATAACTATCAAGAGATCTTTTTTATAAACTTAAAAATTTAAATATTCATATAAGCTTGTTTTTTTTACAAGGAATATTTATACTTACTAAAGTTATTCTCTCATTGCTTTAAAAATTTCAGAATTTTTGTTGCTCTCAATGGTGGTAATCCATCCTTATTATTATTTGGTTTCCCGTGTAACTGCCTTTTAGGAAAATAAAAAGGTATACTCTTGCTGAAATCTGCATGCCAGTATTAATTTCTTATGGCACTTATAAAATGCATAGAAGAATGTTTGTTTTATGGTTAGCATTCAAAAATGATTCTCTATTATCATTACTATAGTCACTTAATATATTTACTTATTATAGGAACAGAATATGGTGACTACTTGTCTATTTCATGAAAGTTTCTTTTTTCCTTTTTGTGAGATAGGCCTTGCTCTGTCATCCAGGTTGGAGATCCATTGGTGTGATCACAGCTCACTGTAGTCTCAAATTCCTGGGCTCACACAATTCTCCCACCTCAGCCTCCCAAATAGCTAGGACAACAGGTGCACACCACCACACCCAGCTAAATTTACTTTTTGTAGAGACAGGGTTTCACTATGTTGCCCAGGCTGGTCTTGAACTCTTGGCCTCAAGCAATCCCCCCACCTCAGCCTCCCAAGTGGCTGAGATTACAGGTGTAAGCCACTGTGCCTGGCCATGGAACAATTCTTATACATCATGGGCATGGTGAAATATATCTCTTTTTAAAATGTCAGTCTTAAGAATTTAGTTAATAGACATCGATTCCATCAAGATGAATGATGCATCATATCTTTTCATGGGATACATTTACCAAAATTTATATAGTCTATACTATGTGCCAACCTGTGCTAGGTGCTGGATAGACCATATGAATAAAAGAGATGTGACTTGTGTCCTCATGGATCTTCCCACCTACAGTTCTACAGATAAGTAAACACACGAATAAGTATATAATTGTAACTATAAGTGCTATAAAGGAAAATAACAAGGTGCAATGATAGAGAATAACTGCAGGCATAATTTAGGTGGGCAGTGTGGATCACAGAATTCCTTCTGTGAGAAAGAGATGAACCATAACAGAAAGAATGCACAGGAGTTAGCCAGGCAAAGAGTGGGTTTAAGAACATTTTAAGTAATGGGGACAGCAAATTCCCTGAGGAAAGAAAAAGCTATATGGAGCTTAGTAAGCAATAAAGCACAAGAGAGAAATGGTAAGAGAAGAGCCTAGAAATCAGGGAGGAGCCAGATTATACAGAATTTAGCAGAACATGTCAAGGAGTTTTGGTAGCAATGAATGTGATGAGAATCCATTGAAGGGTTCAAGTAGAGAAGTGACATTATTTTGTTTTAAAAAGTCGACTCTGGCTGTGGGTTGAAGACTGAATTGAAGGCAGGCAAGGGTGGAACTTATGAGACCAGCCACTGAAATAATTAAGGTGAAAGATGATAGATGACAGTTGATTAGACCAAGTTGTTTCCTGGGAATTTATAATGCCAAGTGAATCTAGAAGAGTCACTAATAAGTCTCATAGGATTTCCTAAAATGGCATTTAGAGTAGTAGACTAGTTTTTTATCTATGAAAATACTAACAGTTATAATATACTTATAAAACTGGTTCATTGAAGAATATATTTTCTCAGCTGGGCACAGTGGCTCCTGTCTGTAATCTGAGCACTTTGGGAGGCCCAGGTGGTAGGATTATGAGGTCAGGAGTTCGAGACCAGCCTGGCCAACACATGAAACCCCGTCTCTACTAATAATACAAAAATTTGCCGGGTGTGGTAGTGCGTGCTTGTAATCCCAGCTACTCAGGAGGCTGCGGCAGGAGAATCACTTGAACCGAAGAGGTGGAGTTTGCAGCGAGCCGAGATTGTGTCCTGCACTCCAGCCTGGGCAAAAAGAGTGAGACTCTGTGTCAAAAAAAGAAAAAATAAATGCATTAACTTATCAACAAAGTTCAGTTAATTTTGATGGCTTTCTTGGCTGGTTTGGTGATTAATGCCTTTACCTATGATCTACATCATCTGCCTACATAGCAGAGATTCTGTGTCTTACCAGATTAATTTTCTCTCCTATATGTTAACTTTATTATGTATTTGGGTATTTAAGGAAAATACCCCAAAGAACAAAAGTTCCTCACTTCTTAACAACTGTATTACCTTTCATGCTTTTTAAAAAAATATTTCATTATCATTTTGATTAGATAATCAAAAATTATTTCTCAAGTATCCATGGTCCTATTTAAATCACATGTCTAAGTTTTCTCTGATAACTCAAAATTTGATCCCAAACATACAATAAATTGAAAAAAATTTCAGGGAATGTAAAACTATTTTGTACTTATCTACAAAGTCCACAGGCCCAGAAAAAAAGAAAAAGAAATACAACTATCTTTGACATTTCCCAGAAAGCCACTAGAAATCACAAAAGTTTGTTCTTTAAGCACAGATAAAGAGTTGCAATATCAAAAGAGAAGCCCAGTCTTCCCTAGGTTATATGTCTATAGGGAAAATTTTATTAATGTAAACATATTAAAAATTGTATGCTTTGTGTAAAGTCCCTGGAGAACTGTTAATGCTCTCCCTGTCTACACTGCTTTCTTTTTCCTTTTTAAAACTGTGGTATTCAAGATTTGCCATTTGCAAATCTTCTTTGAGAAATGTCTATTCGAATCTTTTGCTCACTTTTGTTTTTATTTATTTATTTTTAATTTCAATAGGCTTTTTGGGGGAAACAGGTGGTGTATGATTACATGAATACTTTCTTTAGTAGTGATTTCTGAGATTCTGGTGCACCCATCACCTGAGCAGTGTACATTGTACACAGTGTGTAGTCTTTTATCACTCAACCCCCTCCCACACTTTCCTCCCCCAGTCCCCAAAGTCCATTGTATAACTCTTATGCCTTTGTATCCTCATACTGATAGATGCAGGAGGTAGATAAGGTGGAGGTTCCCCAGAGAATCTCCAACTGGCCTGCACACTGGGAGGACGGGGTGGAACTATGGGAAGTTTAGAAGTTTGCACCATTTGCAGTGGGGAGGAGCCTGGGCTCTTCAGCTCGCATGTGTGGTGGCCTGCAATTCAATCTGTGAGGCGGGAAACCTGCTAGCAGGACTCTCTCTCACTTTGCTGAGGTTTCCTGTTTCCCTTTTTTTTCACACAATAAATCCCGTTCTACTCATCCTATAATGTGTCCGTGCAACTAAATTATCCTGGTTGTGTAACAAGAACTGTTTTTTTCTACAACATTTTTGGCACCCAACATGGGGCTTGAGAAAAGGTAAGTACCAAGCAAGTCTAAAAATCTTTTTTCCTTTCGCTTCTATGTCTCTTTCTCCTCAGACCTCTTCGGAGGGTAGAGGAAACTGTGCACCACCTCATCCCAACAGCTGCAGGCATGCGCAAGATGGACCAGAGAATGGCAGCTCCTGCACTCCTCTCCCTGCCAGGGCTGGGATGCATGGCCCAAGGGTGCCCAATGGCAGGCTGGCCAATGGTCTCTGCCTTGCATCCGTGGAGCCTTCCCCTCCCCAGGGAAAGGGGTTTCACTCTGTGGGAAAGTAATTAAGTTTTTCTCACTGGTGGAAGAACCTATTTCCATAAGAATATGAAGTTCTTCCCCAGGCATCTTTTTCTTTTCTCCACCCTATTAGCAGCTAATACAGCCCTGCATTTAAGCTGTCTTTTCCTTTTCTCCACTGGGTCAGGAGTTTATTTTTAAGTGAGGGTTTTTTTTTTTTCTCCTTTTGGAAGACATTTTGCTGGACCAGGAATAATGGGGATCACTGTTTATATTCTCTGTAGAGTTTTACTTGTGAAAAACGATTTGTTATTTTGGTCTTAAGCTGTAACCAATCTGGTGTGATTTGCATGACTTTCCGTATGGTCAGTAGCAAACTTTGCTGCCGGCCTCCATCTTGTTTTACGTCCTTGAGAGCAAAGCCTGTAACCATGTGGCAATGTTTTGCTCTAGCCTCTGCCATTTTACAATGGTGGCCTGGGATTCAGTGAGTCCTTTCCAGTTTGATATTTGTGTGACCTTTGCTAATTATTGATTCTCTTCCCCTCCATGAACTGCCTTGGATTTTCCTTTCTCTGAGTCTTTAGTAAAATTCGAAAGCCAGAAATATTGGCCACTTGGCATGGCTAAAGTCAGGTAGTAAGGGAATTAAAAGGACGTTCTTAAAAAGAGTGCTCGGCTTAATTAAAAGCGGATATTCAAATTATAGGTATATTTAAATGGCCTTTATGTTTTTCTTTTCTTGGATCTTGTTTTTCTGGAAAAAGGTTTTTTTCTCAGTTGATTGAATTATTTTTCTCCATTTGTCTTGCCACCTTCAATGCACGCATGAGGGGGAGAGACCTCTATTTTCTTCATGGAACCCCAAGAATTAAAAGTGGATAGATCCCTCTCAAAATCTGTTTTTGCCCCAGCTATGCCTGTTTATTAGGCTTTAGAAGCTGCATGTTTTCCTAGCCCTGTCTCTTAAAGGGCTATATCCAATAATCCAATTAGGAGATTGGTAAGCAAAAGATCTTATGGTGACTGGGTTTTCTTTTTTTTTTTTTTTTTTTTATTATTATTATTATTATTATTATTATTATTATTATACTTTAGGCTCTATGGTACATGTGCACAACGTGCAGGTAAGTTACATATGTATACATGTGCCATGCTGGTGCGCTGCACCCACCAACTCGTCATCTAGCATTAGGTATATCTCCCAATGCTATCCCTCCCCCCTCCCCCCACCCCACAACAGTCCCCGAAGTGTGATGTTCCCCTTTCTGTGTCCATGTGTTCTCATTGTTCAATTCCCACCTATGAGTGAGAATATGCGGTGTTTGGTTTTTTGTTCTTGTGATAGTTTACTGAGAATGATGATTTCCAATTTCATCCATGTCCCTACAAAGGACGTGAACTCATCATTTTTTATGGCTGCATAGTATTCCATGGTGTATATGTGCCACATTTTCTTAATCCAGTCTATCATTGTTGGACATTTGGGTTGCTTCCAAGTCTTTGCTATTGTGAATAATGCCGCAATAAACATACGTGTGCATGTGTCTTTATAGCAGCATGATTTATAGTCCTCTGGGTATATACCCAGTAATGGGATGGCTGGGTCAAATGGAATTTCTAGTTCTAGATCCCTGAGGAATCGCCACACTGACTTCCACAAGGGTTGAACTAGTTTACAGTCCCACCAGCAGTGTAAAAGTGTTCCTATTTCTCCACATCCTCTCCAGCACCTGTTGTTTCCTGACTTTTTAATGATTGCCATTCTAACTGGTGTGAGATGGTATCTCATTGTGGTTTTGATTTGCATTTCTCTGATGGCCAGTGATGGTGAGCATTTTTTCATGTGTTTTTTGGCTGCATAAATGTCTTCTTTTGAGAAGTGTCTGTTCATGTCCTTTGCCCACTTTTTGATGGGGTTGTTTGTTTTTTTCTTGTAAATTTGTTGGAGTTCATTGTAGATTCTGGATACTAGCCCTTTGTCAGATGAGTAGGTTGCGAAAATTTTCTCCCATTTTGTAGGTTGCCTGTTCACTCTGATGGTAGTTTCCTTTGCTGTGCAGAAGCTCTTTAGTTTAATTAGATCCCATTTGTCAATTTTGGCTTTTGTTGCCATTGCTTTTGGAGTTTTAGACATGAAGTCCTTGCCCATGCCTATGTCCTGAATGGTATTGCCTAGGTTTTCTTCTAGGGTTTTTATGGTTTTAGGTCTAACATTTAAGTCTTTAATCCATCTTGAATTAATTTTTGTATAAGGTGTAAGGAAGGGATCCAGTTTCAGCTTTCTACATATTGCTAGCCAGTTTTCCCAGCACCATTTATTAAATAGGGAATCCTTTCCCCATTGCTTGTTTTTCTCAGGTTTGTCAAAGATCAGATAGTTGTAGATATGTGGCGTTATTTCTGAGGGCTCTGTTCTGTTCCATTGATCTATATCTCTGTTTTGGTACCAGTACCATGCTGTTTTGGTTACTGTAGCCTTGTAGTATAGTTTGAAGTCAGGTAGCGTGATGCCTCCAGCTTTGTTCTTTTGGCTTAGGATTGACTTGGCGATGCGGGCTCTTTTTTGGTTCCATATGAACTTTAAAGTAGTTTTTTCCAATTCTGTGAAGAAAGTCATTGGTAACTTGATGGGGATGGCATTGAATCTGTAAATTACCTTGGGAAGGATGGCCATTTTCATGATATTGATTCTTCCTACCCATGAGCATGGAATGTTCTTCCATTTGTTTGTATCCTCTTTTATTTCCTTGAGCAGTGGTTTGTAGTTCTCCTTGAAGAGGTCCTTCACATCCCTTGTAAGTTGGATTCCTAGGTATTTTATTCTCTTTGAAGCAATTGTGAATGGGAGTTCACTCATGATTTGGCTCTCTGTTTGTCTGTTATTGATGTATAAGAATGCTTGTGATTTTTGTACATTGATTTTGTATCCTGAGACTTTGCTGAAGTTGCTTATCAGCTTAAGGAGATTTTGGGCTGAGACAATGGGGTTTTCTAGATATACTATCATGTCATCTGCAAACAGGGACAATTTGACTTCCTCTTTTCCTAATTGAATACCCTTGATTTCCTTCTCTTGCCTAATTGCCCTGGCCAGAACTTCCAACACTATGTTGAATAGAAGTGGTGAGAGAGGGCATCCCTGTCTTGTGCCAGTTTTCAAAGGGAATGCTTCCAGTTTTTGCCCATTCAGTATGATATTGGCTGTGGGTTTGTCATAAATAGCTCTTATTATTTTGAGATACGTCCCATCAATACCTAATTTATTGAGAGTTTTTAGCATGAAGGGTTGCTGAATTTTGTCAAAGGCCTTTTCTGCATCTATTGAGATAATCATGTGGTTTTTGACTTTGGTTCTGTTTATATGCTGGATTACATTTATTGATTTGCGTATATTGAACCAGCCTTGCATCCCAGGGATGAAGCCCACTTGATCATGGTGGATAAGCTTTTTGATGTGCTGCTGGATTCTGTTTGCCAGTATTTTATTGAGGATTTTTGCATCAATGTTCATCAAGGATATTGGTCTAAAATTCTCTTTTTTTGTTGTGTCTCTGCCAGGCTTTGGTATCAGGATGATGCTGGCCTCATAAAATGAGTTAGGGAGGATTCCCTCTTTTTCTATTGATTGGAATAGTTTCAGAAGGAATGGTACCAGCTCCTCCTTGTACCTCTGGTAGAATTCGGCTGTGAACCCATCTGGTCCTGGACTTTTTTTGGTTGGTAAGCTATTGATTATTGCCACAATTTCAGATCCTGTTATTGGTCTATTCAGAGATTCAACTTCTTCCTGGTTTAGTCTTGGGAGGGTGTATGTGTTGAGGAATTTATCCATTTCTTCTAGATTTTCTAGTTTATTTGCGTAGAGGTGTTTGTAATATTCTCTGATGGTAGTTTGTATTTCTGTGGGATCAGTGGTGATATCCCCTTTATCATTTTTTATTGCATCTATTTGATTCTTCTCTCTTTTTTTCTTTATTAATCTTGCTAGTGGTCTATCAATTTTGTTGATCCTCTCAAAAAACCAGCTCCTGGATTCATTTATTTTTTGAAGGGTTTTTTGTGTCTCTATTTCCTTCAGTTCTGCTCTGATTTTAGTTATTTCTTGCCTTCTGCTAGCTTTTGAATGTGTTTGCTCTTGCTTTTCTAGTTCTTTTAATTGTGATGTTAGGGTGTCAATTTTGGATCTTTCCTGCTTTCTCTTGTGGGCATTTAGTGCTATAAATTTCCCTCTACACACTGCTTTGAATGCATCCCAGAGATTCTGGTATGTTGTGTCTTGGTTCTCGTTGGTTTCAAAGAACATCTTTATTTCTGCCTTCATTTCGTTATGTACCCAGTAGTCATTCAGGAGCAGGTTGTTCAGTTTCCATGTAGTTGAGCGGTTTTGAGTGAGATTCTTAATCCTGAGTTCTAGCTTGATTGCACTGTGATCTGAGAGATAGTTTGTTATAATTTCTGTTCTTTTACATTTATTGAGGAGAGCTTTACTTCCAAGTATATGGTCAATTTTGGAATAGGTGTGGTGTGGTGCTGAAAAAAATGTATATTCTGTTGATTTGGGGTGGAGAGTTCTGTAGATGTCTATTAGGTCTGCTTGGTGCAGAGCTGAGTTCAATTCCTGGGTATCCTTGTTGATTTTCTGTCTCGTTGATCTGTCTAATGTTGACAGTGGGGTGTTAAAGTCTCCCATTATTAATGTTTGGGAGTCTAAGTCTCTTTGTAGGTCACTCAGGACTTGCTTTATGAATCTGGGTGCTCCTGTATTGGGTGCATATATATTTAGGATAGTTAGCTCTTCTTGTTGAATTAATCCCTTTACCATTATGTAATGGCCTTCTTTGTCTCTTTTGATCTTTGTTGGTTTAAAGTCTGTTTTATCAGAGACTAGGATTGCAACCCCTGCCTTTTTTTGTTTTCCATTTGCTTGGTAGATCTTCCTCCATCCTTTTATTTTGAGCCTATGTGTGTCTCTGCACGTGAGATGGGTTTCCTGAATACAGCACACTGATGGGTCTTGAGTCTTTATCCAATTTGCCAGTCTGTGTCTTTTAATTGGAGCATTTAGTCCATTTACATTTAAAGTTAATATTGTTATGTGTGAATCTGATCCTGTCATTATGATGTTAGCTGGTTATTTTGCTCGTTAGTTGATGAAGTCCCTTCCTAGTCTCGATGGTCTTTACAATTCGGTATGATTTTGCAGTGGCTGGTACCGGTTGTGCCTTTCCATGTTTAGCGCTTCCTTCAGGAGCTCTTTTAGGGCAGGCCTGGTGGTGACAAAATCTCTTAGCATTTGCTTGTTTGTAAAGTATTTTATTTCTCCTTCACTTATGAAGCTTAGTTTGGCAGGATATGAAATTCTGGGTTGAAAATTCTTTTCTTTAAGAATGTTGAATATTGGCCCCCACTCTCTTCTGGCTTGTAGGGTTTCTGCCGAGAGATCCGCTGTTAGTCTGATGGGCTTCCCTTTGATGGTAACCCGACCTTTCTCTCTGGCTGCCCTTAACATTTTTTCCTTCATTTCAACTTTGGTGAATCTGACAATTATGTGTCTTGGAGTTGCTCTTCTCGAGGAGTATCTCTGTGGCGTTCTCTGTATTTCCTGAATCTGAATGTTGGCCTGCCTTGCTAGATTGGGGAAGTTCTCCTGGATAATATCCTGCAGAATGTTTTCCAACTTGTTTCCATTCTCCCCGTCACTTTCAGGTACACCAATCAGACGTAGATTTGGTCTTTTCACATAGTCCCACATTTCTTGGAGGCTTTGCTCATTTCTTTTTATTCTTTTTTCTTTAAACTTCCCTTCTCGCTTCATTTCATTCATTTCATCTTCCAGGGCTGATACCCTTTCTTCCATTTGATCGCATCGGCTCCTGAGGCTTCTGCATTCTTCACGTAGTTCTCGAGCCTTGGTTTTCAGCTCCATCAGCTCCTTTAAGCACTTCTCTGTATTGGTTATTCTAGTTATACATTCTTCTAAATTTTTTTCAAAGTTTTCAACTTCTTTGCCTTTGGTTTGAATATCCTCCCGTAGCTCGGAGTAATTTGATCGTCTGAAGCCTTCTTCTCTCAGCTCGTCAAAGTCATTCTCCGTCCAGCTTTGTTCCGTTGCTGGTGAGGAACTGCGTTCCTTTGGAGGAGGAGAGGTGCTCTGCATTTTAGAGTTTCCAGTTTTTCTGCTCTGTTTTTTCCCCATCTTTGTGGTTTTATCTACTTTTGGTCTTTGATGATGGTGATGTACAGATGGGTTTTTGGTGTGGATGTCCTTTCTGCTAGTTTTCCTTCTAACAGACAGGACCCTCAGCTGCAGGTCTGTTGGAGTACCTGGTCGGCCGTGTGAGGTGTCAGTCTGCCCCTGCTGGGGGGTGCCTCCCAGTTAGGCTGCTCGGGGGTCAGGGGTCAGGGACCCACTTGAGGAGGCAGTCAGCCCGTTCTCAGATCTCCAGCTGCGTGCTGGGAGAACCACTGCTCTCCTCAAAGCTGTCAGACAGGGACATTTAAGTCTGCAGAGGTTACTGCTGTCTTTTTGTTTGTCTGTGCCCTGCCCCCAGAGGTGGAGCCTACAGAGGCAGGCAGGCCTCCTTGAGCTGTGGTGGGCTCCACCCAGTTCAAGCTTCCAGGCTGCTTTGTTTACCTAAGCGAGCCTGGGCAATGGCGGGCGCCCCTCCCCCAGCCTCGCTGCCGACTTGCTGTTTGGTCTCTGACTGCTGTGCTAGCAATCAGCGAGACTCCGTGGGCGTAGGACCCTCTGAGCCAGGTGCGGGCTATACTCTCCTGGGGCACTGTTTCCTAAGCCCGTCGGAAAAGCACAGTATTCGGGTGGGAGTGGCCCGATTTTCCAGGTGCCGTTTGTCACCCCTGGAAAGGGAACTCCCTGACCCCTTGCGCTTCCCGAGTGAGGCAATGCCTCGCCCCTGCTTCGGCTGGCGCACGGTGCGCTCACCCACTGACCTGCGCCCACTGTCTGGCACTCCCTAGTGAGATGAACACGGTACCTCAGATGGAAATGCAGAAATCACCCGTCTTCTGCGTCGCTCGCGCTGGGAGCTGTAGACCGGAGCTGTTCCTATTCGGCCATCTTGGCTCCTCCCTCTGGTGACTGGGTTTTCTTTTGCCTGTCTGTGTAGTTATATATGTGTTGTGTGTGTGATGCCTATAGAAAGAGCTCTAATTAACTGGCTTAAAGGAAGATAAGTGCTTGGATCAAAAAATTTTTTAAAGGGAGGATAAAAGTTGTGGTACCTTTCAGTTCATGTGACTTTAATCTTTGAGAAATAAAAACAACCCTTAAAGAATATTGGTAAAAAGCAGATGTCATTAAAATATAAACAGGTGGACTAAATTATGCAGGTCAGGTGCTAGGTTTGCTAAATGTTTTAAGTTTATAAACTGCTTTTTGGGTTTTAAGAACTATTTGACTTGCCTGGTCCATAAATGGTAAGGCCAGGGACATGTAGTATTAACCACATCTTTAATTATGCTGGAAGGAGTTAAACCTTGGCAGCACCTAGCACATAATGAAAATAACTTATCAGGTTTTACATTAAAGTAAAAAATTTCAAGGAGTTACCATTATAACATATAACTGAAACTACTGGAAATAAATTTACATGTGAGGCATGTAAGACTAATAAGATGTGTTTTTAGTAAAAGATTATAAAAAGGCATAAAAATGTAAATTATTGCCTAGTGTTAAAGGGTTGTTTTGAATTAGATAAAATAAAGCTCAAAGTTCAAACAAGTGGTAGAAGGACTGTAAAAATCTTGAAAAAAATTCCATGTGTAAACATATTGACTAAATTCAAAAAGGTATTATATGGTTTTTCAGTGAATTGGGCATTGAAATGAAAGCACAAGATACTCTTAAGGCACTAATGTGCTCTTTTGCAAAATTTGTAAAGGGTCATAATAGGTTTTTGCTTTTTTAAAGTATCTGAGTCATTATTTTGGCAAAATAAATAATTCACGGTAATCTGGAATTCTATTTCATAACAATAGTTGTTTTAAACCTCTAATATATTTATTAGGCTTCCCAAAATCAAACTGCAGTTTCAAAATTGTTTTTCCTGATACCTGGCTTTTTGAGTGCTACAGAGGTCCCCTGGGGCATCCAGAAAAGAAGTAAACGGATTATTTGGAATATTTAGTTACATGGGATTGCCAAATGGTGTTTAATCTTCTTTAGGTTATATTTTGGGGAATAATACTAATATATGTCCCAAAATTGTATGAAATTTCCAAAATTCTAATGTCTAAAGTATATGCTATCTATCATAATTAAGGTTGTTATGTCAAGTTATTATAAACCACAGAGATAACCAAACTTCTCTGTCAATGGTGATTCTAACTGTAACTACCCTGGACATTTTGTTATTCAGACAATTTTTGTTTTGTTTTGATCCTTTTCAAAAGATGGTTTATAATCACCTATAGGACTCTAACAGGTGCTCTCAAATGCAGGTTTCTAATAACTTTGGAGATTGTGACATTGGAATAAAGGAAAAACACACAGGACTCATAAAGAAATAAAATGTTCATCAATATTAAGCAACACAAGAGTTAACTGAATGGGGCCAGGCGTGGTGGCTCATGCCTGTAATCCCAGCACTTTGGGAAGCTGAGGTGTGTGGATCACCTGAGGTAAGGAGTTTGAGACCAGCCTGGCCAACCTGGTGAAATGCTGTCTCTACTAAAAATACAAAAATTAGCTGGGTGTGGTGGCAGGCACCTGTAATCTCAGGTACTTGGGGGGCTGAGGCAGGAGAATCGCTTGAACTTGGGAGGTGGAGGTTGCAGTGAGCCAAGATCATGCCATCGCATTCCAGCTTGGGTGACAAGAGCAAAACTCTGTCTCAAAACAAACAAGTAAACAACAACAAAAAGAATTAACTAAATGGACTAAATGCAGAAAACTGAAGCAATCTTTTTGAGTTTTTTGAAATATTGCTGATCCTTGTTTTATTTTTCAGATTCATGGAAACTGATTTTGAACTATTTACAGCCCTTAATAATCAAGTAAGGTATACTGTGAACAAAATTTGGAGAACGTGTGTTTCTCTCTGCCTGGTTTCTCTAGAATTTGGAAAGTATCTGTGAGTATTCTTAACTCATGGCAATACAGTTGTTTGGATCAGTGCAATAAAAGTCCATTTTCTTTTGCAACAGGATGCAATTGGAGAAACTAGTTTTTTTACCAAGGCTTTGACTGGAAGGGTGTGTTTCCCTTTCAGGAGTCAAGCTTGACTTGCAGAGCTGATAAAAGCCAATTGAGAAAACTGGCCTCATATCCTTGTTTACCCAGTCCCTGTACAGGGTTCCTGACCTGTGGTCAGTAAAGAATGTCTCTTTCTAACAGGCCCAGGATCTCCAAGTTTATCCTGGGACCTTAAGAGCAGAGGATCACCCAACTCACAGGTATTTGAGGATACAAACCCATGGCTGGGCTTCGCTTTAAAAGGTCTTATCTGAGATTCCTTGTGGAACAGAGTTCCATCAAAGCTAGTCTAAAAGGCCTATTTAGAAATAGTTATTCTTGCTGTACTTTTTGCAAATAATCAGGCCAAATATAAGACTAAGTCTATTTTGCAAACAACTCAGTCCTATCATGATTTTTTTTTTTTTTTAACAAAAATAAGGACTGGAGAGAGAGAAATTATGTTTCACAATTTATACATTTGTCATTACATTCTAAACTCCTAGTTGTTTTTAAGTTGTAACCTACATTATAGACTAACCCTGCATGTTCCAGCAATCTCCAGCTGTAGCTCAGAAAGAACAAAAGGGATGGGTAATGTAGAAATTTGGATCGACATTCTAGTTCTGAGCAATTATCCTGCAAATCCTGCCAGGTGATGGCAATAAATAGGATGCCCATCACCTGTAGGTTTCCTTTTTGGGAAAGTAAGACCAAGGGAGGTAACCAAAGCCAAGCACCATGCACCCAAATCTTAGCAAGCATGAATATAGCCACCAGTTATTTGGGCGTGTCATGAGACATCCTTTTCTCTCCCTTGTTGGAGGAGGACTAAATTCCATAGCTTCACCTTAGCATTCAGCTTATGATAAGGAGTCCATGCAACTCCTCCCCACCCCGAGACACATTTTTGTCTCAAACTCAACTCCAAGCTATGGGTCAAAGCCCTAGGAAAGAACACTAGATCCGAGGGATCCAGAGGCAGATGGTAATGGAAGTTAAAAGGCACAATGCAGGTGAGCGTGACTGATTCCTGCTGGTTAAGCCAAGCTTCTTGTTTCATGAATAAAGGTCATGCTAGTGTCCATCGCATAAATGGGGTCTAGGGAATTCAAGGCTACGGACAGCAGTGGAGATAGGGTGTATGTGGTTAAAAGCTGATACCTCTCACCCCTTAGGTCCCTCTGTTAACATGGGTGAAAGCCACTTTAAAACCCATGGGTGGCACCCTGTTGCAGTCACTGGGATATAAGGATGGAGGAAAGAAAGAGGAACACCTCACTTTCCCTCTGTCACATACCCCAGGTATATGCTAGGAAGAAAAAGGAACCGGGGACACCTGCTCCCCTCTTTCTACATGAGTAGTCATTCATCTTCAGTCTGTATCCCTTTCAATTGCATCCTGAACCACTGGGACTCCTCTGAAAAAAAAACAACAACAAAATGCCTTCTTTTTTTTTTTTTTTCCTTTTTCCTTTCCTGTCCTCTCTTCACAGATAGGTAACTGTGTCTCCATACTATGGGACACTCTCTTTGCATACATCTTCCAAACTGAGAAGAGTTAATTTCCCAAACCTTAAACTGATTGGCTTAGGATTGAGGTCAGGGGACAGGAACCCAGAAGCCTGACATGCTAGCAAAAGGGTAAAAGTTTTTCTTACCAGTCAAGCTTTTGGTCCCCCCTCCCCCTATACAGACTGGTCAAAGGGCATGAGATTTTTGAGCTGTCCTCACCTGCTCCTTGTTTCATTTTGATACAAGTTTTCTAATAACCTGGTTTGTCTCTTGTCACATTCAGGCCATCAACCTCCAAACGGTCATGCAACTGGAGGCTTGGCCAATGGTCCCTTTTGCTGGGGACCCTTAGATAGGCCTCTGAAGGAGATCTGACTGCTGCTTACCAAAACAGTGCCGCTTACCAGCAGGAAGCAGTTAAGATTGGTATTCATCCTTATCCTTATTTTAACGGCAGTTAAATGTATGTCTTCAGTGGGGGAATGATAGATGAAGGAGGCAGATAAGGCGGAGGATCCCTGGAGAATCTCTGACTGGCCTGCACATGGGGAGGATGGGGTGGAGTTACGGGAAGTTTGGAATCTCACACCATTTGCAGAGGGGAGGAGCCTGGGGTCTTCAGCTTGCGTGTGGGGTGGCCTGCAATTAAATCTGTGAGGCAGGAAACCTGCTAGCAGGACTCTCTCTCGCTTTGCCAGGAGTTCCAATTTCCCTTTTTTTTTCCTTTTCACCCAATAAATCCTGCTCTACTCACCCTACAATGTGTTCACATGCCTACATTATTCTGGTCTTGTGACAAGAACCTGTTTTTTTTCTACAACAATACCTTTGCTCATTTTTGAATCAGGTTGTTTTTCTGTTGAGTTTTAGGAGTTCTCTGTATATTCTGGATATTAATCTCTTTTCAGGTATATAATCTGCAAATATTTTCTCCCATTCTGTGGACTGCCTTTTTCTCTGTTCATAGAATCTTTGGATGTGCAAAGATTTTAAATTTCCATGCAGTCTAATTTGTGTACTTTTTGCTGTTGTTGCCAGTGCCTTTGGTGTCATGTCCAAGAAAATCATTGCCAAATCCAATGTCATAAAGTTTTGACTCCAAGAGTTGTATTGTGGGTCTTAGCTTTAGGTCTCTGATCCATTTTGAATTAATTTTTGTATACTGTGTTAGATAAAAGTCCAGATTAATTCTTTTGCATGTGAATATCCAGTTTTCCCAGGACCATTTTTTGAAAAGACTGTCTTCCCCACTGAATGGTCTTGGTTCCCTGGTCAAAAATCATTTGGCCATATTTGTAAGAGTTTTTACTTTAAGAGGATACTGATCAAAACTCTTTTGAAATAGTTATCCCCCAGTGGAAATAATTTTAACCTCTTGCATTTTGATATTATTGGTTACAATTAACAATAGTCTGTCATCTATGAACAAATTTTGATGCTTACCTGAAGATTATGCTTATTAAGCTACAGGCCAGAGTTTGCGTGTTCAACAGAGATAGTTTCAAAAGCCTCATGAAAAGAACTGTACCAAATACTTCAAAGTACTAATACTTGAAAGAATAGACTCATGAGTAGACTTCTGCTTGGACAACTGTTAGACCTAAACAGCGGACTGAGTTAGAATTTCTAAAACTCTTTCAGGCCAGAAGCAGAAAGTTTCATGAAAGCAGACTGCTAAGCCAAGGCTTATTTGAATAATAATTAATTATCACAGGACTGAATCAACACAGAATGAAAAAGGAATACAGAAGGAAATTTCTTTTCCTATTTGTTTGGAGTATTATTGACATTGGTTGTTTTAAATGTTCTATTTTCTGGATACATGAGGAAGATCTTTTTCTTCTTTTTAAGCTATATGTAACCCACACAATTTAGTAGACCCTGATTTCTTAAACTAATATGAAACATTTCAAAATAATATTTGATTCTGACCTCCTCCAAATTCAGAAACTCTTAGTAATTTCCTAACTTTTCTTGACAGTATAGTTATTTGCATTCCTAATAAGAATGTCTTCCTTTTAAACAAGATATTATTGTACAAAATGATTGTGCAACCAAGGCCTTACCTGGAGATATATTTGAGAATGATGGTCATCTAATCAAATATCACTACCACTTTGAAGAAAAAAATATTGGCTGTACTCCTGAAGCCAATGCTGACAGTGCCCTCCCAGAAAAACCAACCTAGTGCCTGGAGCAGGTTTCAGCCTTTTATGTGGTAAGGAAGATCACTTACATGTGGGAATAAAATATTGGTGACCTGGAGAAGAGAGGAACTTACCAAAATGATGATGATGGTGAAGTTTCTTGGGCATAGTTTACTAATCTTGGGTTGGCAAAAATAGAGACCTTTAAAAGTATTAAGTAATGGCAAAAACCGCAGTTACTTTTTTAACAACCTAATAGAATCTGAGATTCCCTAAGAAAATTTCCAGACAAAAATTAATTTTGTGGTCTTCTTATTTGTAAAACAAACTTAAGGAGGATATCTGGTTAATTAATAATCTTGCGGCCAGGAGCAGTGGCTCACGCCTGTAATCCAGCACTTTGGGAGGCCAAAGCAGCCGGATCACGAGGTCAAGAGATGGAGACCATCCTGGCCAACATGGTGAAACCCTGTCTGTATTAAAAATACAAAAATTAGCTGGGCGTGGTGGCACATGCCTGTAATCCCACTACTCGGGAGGCTGAGGCAGGGGAATCACTTGAACCTGGGAAGTGGAGGTTGCAGTGAGCTGAGATTGTGCCACTGCACTCCAGCCTGGCGACAGAGTGAGACTCAGTCTCAAAAAAAAGAAAAAAAAAAAATTGCTCCAGTTATGTAACGAATCAGCCCAAACCTAATGAGATCAAACACATTTTTTGTGGTAAATAAAAACTATCTTAGAGGCCAGGCTCTGTGGCTCATGCCTGTAATGCTAACACTTTGAGAGGTTGAGGAGGGCGGATTGCTTGAATCCAGGAGTTTGAGACTAGCCTGGGCAACATTATGAAACCCTGTCTTTACAAAAAATACAAAAATTAGCTGGGCATGGTGCTGTGTGCCTGTAGTCCCCAGCTACTTCTGCAGCTGAAGCAGGATAATTGCTTGAGCCTAGAAGGTAGAGGCTGCAGTAAGCTGTGATTGTGCCGCTGCACTCCGACATGGCTGACAGCAAGATCCTGTCTGGAAAAAAAAATTATCTTCACAATTACAAAGATTACTAGAATGCCCTGACTTGTATATCCTTCTGAGTTATCTGCACTTTTCATTGTTTTACACAATTTTACAACTTTGCAAGTGAAGAAAACCAATAATAATGTAAGTAATGATTCCTGCCCATAGAAATGCAAATAAGTTTAGTCCTGATCAGGAGCAACTAATCATTGGCCTGTATATCTTGCACGAATTTTCTATTTATAAATTAAATCCAGCCTTCATGACTGTTGACATATGTCTGTGTCCTTTCCATTCTTGTTTGAATTGGTGTAACAGCTTACTAGTTCTCTAATTAATTAATAAGTTAAATAAAATCTTTGGCACATATTTATTTTATACTTCTAAGTGTTATAACTCAACCTTTATAAAACTACCTTTTAACATGTATCACACTGTATTCTCCAAAGTATTTCATTATATTGATTTATCTATATATTTTTCTTACTCCACAGATATTTATAGCTTAAAGCTTTTTTGCTTGGATCAGTAAACTTCCAGAGTAAACACATTCGATTGTTTACAATTCTTAGATTGGGCAGTGCATCTTATCACTTAAGTATTTCAAACCATGGTAAAAAATCCCATTTCTTTTTCTTTCTTTCTTTCTTTTTTTTTTTAAATGGAGTTTCTCATCACCCAGGATAGAGTGCAATGGCACAATCTCTGCTCACTGTAACCTCTGCCTCCGGGGTTTAAGTGATTCTCCTGCCTCAGCCTCCCCAGTAGCTGGGATTACAGGTGCCCGCCACCACGCCTGGCTAATTTTTGTACTTTTAGTAGAGACGAGAGTTCACTATGTTGGCTAGGCTGGACTCAAACTCCTGACCTCAGGTGATCCGCCCACCTCAGCCTTCCAAAGTGCTGGGATTACAGGCGTGAGCCACCGCACCTGGACCCCAATTCTCATTTTTGAGGAGAGTTTGTAATTAGTTTGTCACTTCCCAAAATGTCTTCTTTTACTTTTTCTTTTATGAAAGGTGCTATAGCAGAGTAGTCAAGAATTCCCATCTTAGAATCAGACTGCCTAGACTTGAATACCCGTTCAGCCACTAAGTAGTTCCATGTTCTTAACTACCATGAGCTTCAGATTTCTTACAAGCAAAATGAGGATTTACGTAAAGAGCTGATATATATAAAATGCTTAGAAGAATGATTGGTATTCAATTAATATAATTATTTTAATATCTCAAAATCCTCATGGATAAAAGGAAACAATAAAACTGTATATATATAGTTTTAATATATATGTATACGTATACATAAACACATATATACGTATAAACACATGTATACATGTACATAAACACATGTATACGTGTACATGTATACATATAAACACATGTATACGTATACATAAACACATGTATACGTATACATGTGTACGTATACATAAACACATGTATACATATATATGTTAAGTGATTCTCCTGCCTCAGCCTCCCAAGTAGCTGGGAATATAGGTGCCGGCTACCATGCGGTGGTGTATACATGTATATGTATATGTTTGATAAACATACAGCATGTTTGTTTTATATATATATAAAACACACACATATACATACATATACACATACACATATATATATTCACACACACACACACATATATATATACAAATGATATGGATAAAAATATTGTTTTTTCCGTATCATTTACCAAGAGGAAATCACCAACTCTTTTTCTTCCCAGGGCAATCAGTAGATGTTCTTTCATACAATACAGCTTAGGGAGCATCATTATTGTTTTGGATTTCTCCGGAAGATATAATTTCTGTCAGTGAAATGAGATTTCCTATTACAAATCTCCAAGGATATCTTCCCTCTTTGTCTTAAATTCTTTCTTTGCCTGTTGTTAATATTATTGAGTTTTGAACCTGTCAGTTGCCTTGAGGCTGCAAAGCATATTGTCACCTTCAGATTTGGATCCAGTCTCTCTGAAAATATCTTCATTTATTTTATAAATACAGAGGAGCAGGATTTATTTTCATCCTCTTCCTCCTTTAAGTCACATTTTCCAACCCTCTATCCTCTTGAATCAGGTTTTTTACTCAAATATGAAACTTCAGGGATTCCTATTTGATACATTTTAGTCATTATTAGGAAAATGTCTTATTTCTTTGATGATACAGTACATATTGAGGTATATTATAATAGTTAAGATACTTTTTAGTTATGGACAACAGTAATCTCTATTAGCTTATTGGCTCATGTAACCAAAAAGTCAAGCAGTCTGTATAGTTCAAGAAGGGCTTGAATGAGTGGTTCACAAAATGTTACTGGGACCCAGTATCTCTTTTAAACTTCTGTTTCTCAGGATTGTTTCTTATTGCTAGTTCCATCATAGCAGGCATTCCATTCACGGACCCAAGATGTAATTCTTGGGGTTGTATATTTCCTCATTCATGTTCAGCAGGAAACAGAGAATCTGTGTCCCGCAGTAGTTAAATTAAAATCTAAGAGATGAAATCCACTGGCTCTGACTGCTTTGAATTACATGATCCTTTAACTAATGACTGTGGCTAGGTGAAATGGGTATGCTGATTATACAGTATTAAGCCAACCTACCCTGGAGGTTTAGTCAATTCCACCCAAACTACATGACTGGGAAATGTGGCATAGTGCTAGGAAGAGGGAATGGAAAATGACTGCTGGACAGATAACGAACAAATGTCAATTACAAGAGGCATTTCTTAAGTCTCTATCTCCTGAAATAGCAAGCTGATTAATTTTGCAGTAAGTAGCAATGACCTCATTAGTAACTACTGAACAGTCAGTACATTGACCAAGTTTCACTTTTTGATTACTAGAAGTAGATAATTGAGTTAGGAAGGTAAAGAAGTAATTTAAAAAAGCAACTCTTCAGCTAGGCTGTGAACTCTCTCTCTTTTTTTTTTTTTGAGACAGAGTCTTGCTCTGTCACCTGGGTTGAAGTGCAGTAGTACGATCACAGCTCACTGCAACCTCGACCTCCTGGGCTCAAGTGATTCTTCCACCTCAGCCTCCCAAGTAGCTGGGACTACAGGCATGTGCCACAACGTCTGGCTAATTTTTGTATTTTTCAGTAGAGATGGGGTTTTGCCATGTTGCCCGGGCTGGTCTCAAACTCCTGGGTTCAAGATATCTGCCCACCTCAGCCTCCCAAAGTTCTGGTATTACAGGCATGAGAAACTGCACCCAGGCCCTAGACTGTTAACTTTTTATGGGCTGGAACAACCTGTTCATATTTGTATTCTGAGCAGTGAGCATAGTGTTTGATACCTTGAAAGAATTCTGCAAATACTTAATTCTTAATTTATAAAGTTTATAAAAATTTCTCATACATGTCATCTCCTGTACTAAAAATAATAATCTGTTGTGAGATACAGGATAATTATTATTTCCATTTTATAGATGAGAATTGAAGCTTAAATTTTAAGTAACTTGTCCGAATTATTAAGTGGCGAGGTAAGGGCTTATATCCAGGTTTTCCGTCTCTAAATACAAGATTTTAACATTATTCCACATTGCTTCACATACCTCAGATTGTGACCAGCTGAGGGAAATTGTAATTTTTCTTTCTAATAGGTAATCAGGTGCTCCCTTTCAATATTAATTTTACATAGGTAGAACTTGTAAAAGTAAGCCAAATAGTATATATAGATATTCCAAATGACTGTTCTCACATAGAGGTCTTCTGACACACTGACAACACACCAGGTCATTCAGAACCAATGGGACTCATTAATAAAGTTAGTGCTAGAGAAGCATTCAAAGTTAACATAACTTCTTTAGAAGCATCAAGGCCTTTCTTTTCATTATTTTCTGTTATCTATTTCTTCCTTTTCATTCTACTAGATAGATGCCCATGCTGAAGAACAACATTATACTCTTTGATATATTGTTAACTGTCATCTGTCACAGGAAACATAAACATGTCAGTCTACTTATAAAACTGAACATCTGTCAAAAGATCAATTACTATTTACAAAGGACTGTTAAATACCAGCTAATAAATAGTTAATCAATGAGAAAGTCTTTGCTGATGCTATATGAGAACATCCAGTTAGAACAGTTTTACAATCATTCTCAACTAGTTCCTCCAAAGAATTAAACCCTAATAATTAACTTATCTCCTATGCATCTAGAATGGTATTAGTTATGTACAATCCTTGGGAGAACTGAAAAATGGGCCACTCAAATAATTTTTGATGTACTAATCTTAACCTTAGCTCCTGGAGGGCATGTCTAGACTTGCCTTGGGCCAGAAAGGCATTCACTGTCCTGAAGGGAGAGATCCAGGCCTGGCAGGACTCACCAGTGCTGACTAAAAAGCCCTTGGGTCTTGAATAAACATCAGTGGCAGCCAAGCAGTAGCTGCCATGAGCCTAGAGTGATAATGGCCATAGGGAGAGACTTCTGCTTGAGGAAAGGAGAAGGAAAAGTAAAGAGGACTTTGTCTTGCAACCTGGTAAAATAAACACCAAGAAGATTCCTAAAGCCTCCCATCCCAGGACCTGCCTAGCTCTTGGACGGCATTTCTAAACCCACCTTGGGCCAGAAGGGGACCTGCTGCACTGAAAAAAAAAAAAAAAAAGCCTGGTCTTGGCAGGATTCCCCACCTGCTGACTAAAGATCTGTTGGTCTTTCAGTAAACACAAGCAGCAGCCAGAAAATAGTTGCCACAGGCCTTGGGCAAGACCCAGTACTGTGCTGGTTTTAGGAGTGACCCAACACAGTACCAGTGGTGGTGGCCACAAGAGTGCTTGCATTAACCCTTCCCCAACTCCAGGCAGTTCAGCACGAAGAGTTTGTTTGGGGAAAAGTAAGGGAAAAGAACAAGACTCTGCCTGGTAATCTAGGGAATTCTCCTGGATCTTATTTAAGATCACCACGGCAGTACCTCTATAAGAGTCAGAGTACCTCTGCAAGAGTCACAGCATTACTAGAGTTGGGGTGCCCCCTAATGAACATATGGACTCAGTGACCAGACTTAGATCACAACATTTAATTCCCTTTGAGTATTTGGAAAGCCTTCCCAAGAAGGATGGGTACAAACAAGCCCAGACTTCAAAGATTAGAATAAATATTCAGACACTGATGAACAGCCACAAGCATGAAGACCATCCACAAAAGCATGGCTTTGCTAAATGAATTAAACAAGGCACCAGTGACCAAGTCTGTAATGACAGAGATATGTGACCTTTTAGACAGAGAATTAGAAATAGTTGTTCTGAGGAAGCTCAGCAAAATGAAAGATAACACAGAGAATGAAATCAGAATCATATCAGATAAATTTAACTAAGAGACTGAAATAATTAAAAACAACCAAGCAGAAATTCTGGAGCTGAAAACTGAAATGACAAACTGAAGAATATACCAGAATCTTTCAACAGCATAACTGATTAAGCAGAAAAAAATCAGTAAGCTTGAAGACAGGCTATTTGAAGATACAGTCAGAATAGTCAAAAGAAAAAACAATAAAAAATAATGAAGCACACCTATAGGATCTAGAAAATAGCCTCAAAGGGCAGTAAGAGTTATTGGCCTTAAAGAAAAGGTAGAGAGAGACAGAGAGATCAGGGCAGAAAGGTTATTCAAAGAGATATTAACAAAGATCTTTCAAAACATAGAGAAAGATATCAATATTCAAGTACACGAAGGCTATAGAACACTAAGCAGATTAACCCAAAGAAGACCACCTCAAGACATTTAATAATCAAGCTCCCAAAGATCAAGGATAAAGAAAGGATCCTAAAAGCATCAAGAGAAAAATAACAGATAACATATAAAGGAGCTCCAATATGTCTGGCAGCATATTTCTCAGTGGAAACCTTACAGGCTGGGAGAGAATGGCAAATTTTAAAATGCTGAAGGAAAAAAACTTTTACCCTACAAAATTATATCCTGTGAAAATATCCTTCAAACATGAAGGAGAAATAAAGACCTTCCCAGATAAACAAAAGCTGAGGGGTTTCATCAACACCAGACTTATTTTACAAGAAATGCTAAAGGGAGTTCTTCAATCTGAAAGAAAAGAATATTAAAGAGAAATAAGAAATCATCTGAAGGCCCCAAACTCTCTGGTAACAGTAAATACACAGTCACAGAATATTATAACACTGTTAAGTGTGATGTATAAATTACTCATCTCATATCTTGAGTAGGATGACTAAGAGATGATCTAAAAAATAATAACTATAGGTATGGTGGCTCATGCCTGTGATTTAGCACCCAGACAGGGCAAGGTGGGTGGATCACTTGAGCCCAGGAGTTTGAGACAAGCCTGGGCAAAATAGTGAAACCCTGTCTTTACAAAAAATACAAAAATTAGTTGGTCATGGTGTTGCGTGCCTGTAGTCCCAGCTACTTGGGAGACTGAGATGTGAGGATTGATTTAGCCCAAGAGGCCGAGGCTGCACTGAGCTGTGATTATACCACTACACTCCAGCCTGGGCAACACAGTGAGACCCTGTCTCAGAAAAAAAAAAAAAACCTACAACTTTTTGAGACATACTATTATAAAATATAGATAGAAAAAATAAAAAGTTTAAAACTGGGGGGATGAATTTGAAGTGTAGAGTTTTTATCAGTTGTCTCTTTGCTCTTAACTCCTAGCAATCAAAGTTAAGTTGTCATTGGTTTAAAATAATGGGTTATAAGATAGTATTTGCAAGGCTCATGGTAACTTCAAACCAAAAAACTAACAATAGTTTCACAAAAAATACAAAGTAAGAAATTAAAACATACCACCAGAGAAAATCACTTTCACAAAAAGAAAGACAGGAAGGAAGGAAGAAAGAGAAGACCACAAACAACTAGAAAAAAAACAAAACAAAACAAATAATAAAATGGCAGTAGTAAGTCCTTACTTATCAATAATAACACTGAATGTAACTGAACTTAACTCTCCAATCAAAAGACACAGAATGGCTGAATGGATTAGAAAACAAGACCTAACAATCTGTTGGTTGCAAGAAATACACTTCACTTATAAAAACACACACAGATGGCTGGGCGCGGTGGCTCACGCCTGTAATCCCAGAACTTTGGGAGGCCGAGGCAGGCAGATCATGTGGTCAGGAGATCGAGACCATCTTGGCTAACACGGTGAAACCCCGTCTCTACTAAAAATACAAAAAATTAGCCGGGTGCGGTGGCGGGCGCCTGTAATCCCCGCTACTCAGGAGGCTGAAGCAGGAGAATGGCATGAACCCGGGAGGCGGAGATTGCAGTGAGCCGAGATAGCGCCACTGCCTGGGTGAAAGAGCGAGACTCCATCTCAAAAAAAAAAAAAAAAGAAAAAAAAGCACACACAGACTGAGAATAAAGGGATGGAAAAAGATATACCATGCAAGTGGAAACCCAAAAAGAGTAGCAGTAGCTACACTTACATCAGAAAAAATAGATTTTAAGACAAACACTATAAAAAGAGACAAGGAAGGTCATTTTATAATGATAAAGGGATCAATTCAGCAAGAGGGTATGACAAATCGTAAACATATATGCAACCAACACCAGAGCATCCAGACACATAAAACAAATATTATTATATTATTAGAACTAAGGAGAGAGACAGACCCTAATATACCAATAGCTGGAGACTTCAACACCCCACTTTAAACACTGGACAGATTCTCCAGACAGAAAATTAATAAAGAAACATTGAGGCTGGGCGTGGTGGCTCAGGCCTGTAATTCCAGCACTTTGGGAGGCGGATCGCTTGAGGTCCAGGAGTTCGAGACCAGCCTGGCCAACATGGTGAAACCCCGTCTCTACTAAATATACAAAAATTAGCTGGCATGGTGGCGCGTGCCTGTAATCCCAGCTACTCGGGAAGCTGAGGCAGGAGAATCGCTTGAACCTTGGAGGTAGAGGTTGCAGTGAGCTGAGAATGCCCCACTGTACTCTAGCTTGGGCAACAAAGCAAGACTCTATCTTAAAAAAAAAAAAAAAGAAACGTTGGACTTAATCTCTATTACAGATCAAATAGATCTAATAGATACTTATGGAATATTTCATCCAATGGCTGCAGAATACACATTCTTCTCAGCACATGAATCATTCTCAAGGACAGACGATATGTTAGGCCACAAAACAAGTCTTTATAATTTCAAAAAAACTGAAATCATATGTATCTTATCTAACCCACAACAGAATAAAACTAGAAATCAATAAAAAAAACTTTGGAAATGATACAAACATATGGAAATTAAACAATATGCTCCTGAATGACCAGTGGGTCACTGAAGACATCAAGAAGCAAATTAAAAATGTCTTGAAGCAAATGAATATGGAAACACAAAACACCAAAACCTATGGGATAGGCAAAACAGTACTAAGAGGAAAGTTTATACCAATAAGCATCTACATCAAAAAAGTAGAAAAACTACAAATAAACAACCTAATGACACATAATAAAGAACTAGAAAAGCTAGAGAAAATCAAGCTCAAAATTAGTAGAAGAAAAGAAATAAAGATCAGAGCACCAATAAATGAAATTAAAACAAACAAAAAACAGTACAAAAGATCAACAAAATGAAAAGTTGTTTTTTTAAGAAAGATAAACAAAATTGCCAAATCTTTAGCCAGACAAAGAAGAAAAGAGAGAATACCCAAATAAATAAAATCAGAGATGAAAAAGGAGACATCACAATTATACCACAAAAATTCAAAGGATCATTACAGACTACTATGAGCTACTATATGCCAATAAGTTGGAAAACCTAGAAGTAGTGGATAAATTCCTAGATGCATACAACCTACCAAGATTGAACCATGAAGAAATCTAAAACCTGAATACAGCAATAAGTAATGAGATTGAAGCCATAATAAAAAGTCTCCCAGCAAAGAAAAGAACCAATAGCTTCACTGCTGAAGTCTACAAAATATTTAAAGAAGAACTGATACCAATCCTACTCAAACTATTCTGAAAAATAGAGAAGGAAGGAATAATTCTATACTCATTCTACAAGGTCAGTATTACCCTGATACTAAAACCAAAGACACATCAAAAAAAGAAAACTGCAGGCCAATATCTGATTAACATTGATGTAAAAATCCTCAACAAAATGCTAGTACAGCAAATTCAGAAACACATTAAAAACATCATTCATCATGACCAAGTGCGATTCATCCCAGGGATGGAAGGATGGTTCAACATATACAAATCAATCAATGTGATACATCATATCTACAGAATGAATGACAAAAACCATATGATCACTTCACTTGATGCTGAAAAAGCATTTGACGAAATTCAATTGCTTCATGATAAAAACCCTAAAAAAACTGGGTATAGAAGGAATGTTCCTCAACATAATAAAAGCTATATGCAACAGACCCACATCTAGTATCATACTGAATGGGGAAAAACTGAAAGCCTTTCCTCTAAGATCTGGAACATGACAAAGATGCTCACTTTTACCGCTGTTATTCAACATAGCATTGGAAGTGCTAGCTAGAGCAGTCAGACAAGAGAAAGATATAAATAGCACCCAAATTGGAAAGGAAAAGATCAAATTATCCTAGTTTGCAGATGATACAATATTTGGAAAAACCTAAGACTCCAGCAAAAAATCATTAGAACTGATAAGCAAATTCAGTAAAGTGGCAGGATACAAAATCAACATACAAAAATTAGTAGCATATTTTTTTCTTTTTGAGATGGAGTCTTGCTCCATCACCCAGGCTGAAGTGCAGTGGCACGATCTTAGCTCACTGCAACCTCCGCCTCCCAGGTTCAAGCAATTCTCCTGTCTCAGCCTCCTGAGTAGCTGGGACTACAGGGGCCTGCCACCACACCAGGCTAATTTTTGTATTTTTAGTAGAGACGCGGTTTCACCTTGTTGGTTAGGCTGGTCTCGAACTCTTGACCTTAGGTGATCCAACCACCTCAGCCTCCCAAAGTGCTTACATGTGTGAGCCACCACGCCTGGCCAATTAGTAGCATTTCTATATGCCAACAGTGAACAATATGAAAAAGAAATTAAGAAGGTAATCCCATTTACAATAGCTACAAAGAAAACACATAGGAATAAATTTAACCAAAGAAGTAAAAGATTTCTATGATGAAGTATAAAACATTTTTGCAAGAAATTGAAGTGGACACACACAAAAAGGAAAGACATTCCATATTCATGGATTGGAAGAATCAATATTGTTAAAATGTCCATACTTCCCAAAGCAATCTATGGACTCAATGCAATCCCTATCAAAATACCTTCACAGAAACAGAAAAAATAATCATAACATTTATATGGAAGCACAAAAGATCCAGAATAACCAAAGCTATCCTAAGCAAAAATAAAAACAAAACTGGAGGAATCAAACTACCTGACTTAAAATTATACTACAGAGCTATAGTAGCTAATACATCATGGTACTGGCATAAAAACAGACACATAGACCAATGGAATAGAATAGAGAACCTAGAAACAAATGCATATATGTACAGTGAGCTCATTTTGACAAAGGGGTCAAGAACATACATTGGGGAAAGGACAGTCTCTTCAATAAACGGTGCTGGGAAAACTGGATATCCATATGCAGATGATTAAAACTAGACACCTATCTCTTGCCATATATAAAAATCAAATCAAAATGGATTAGAGACTTACATACTTAAATCTAAGACTTGAAACTATGAAACCACTACAAGGAAACATTGGGAAAACTCTCCAGGACATTGGACTGGGCAAAGATTTCTTGAGTAATACCCCACAAACACAGGCAACCAATGAAAAAATAAACAAATGGGATCATATCAAGTTAAAAAGCTTCGCATAACAAAGGAAACAATCAAGAAAGTGAAGAGAATCCAAGGAATGGGAGAAAATATTTGCAAACTATGCATCTGAGAAGGGATTAATAACCAGACTATATAAACAACTCTATAGGAAAAAACATAAAACAATCTAATTTAAAAATGGGTAAAAGATCTGAATAGATGTTTCTCAAAGGAAGACATACAAATGGTAAACAAGTATATGAAAAGGTGCTCATCATTATTGATCATCAGATAAATGCAAATCAAAACTATAATGAGATATCATCTCTTCCCAGTTAATATGGCTTTTATCCAAAAGACAGGCAATAATGAATGCTGGTGAGGATGTGGAGAAAGGGGAACACTTGTTCGCTATTGGTGGGAATGTAAATTGGTATAGCCACTACGCAGAATAGTATGGAGGTTCTTCAAAATACTAAAGACAGAACTACATATGATCCAGCAACACCTCTACTAGGTATATATCCAAAAGAAAGGAAATCAGTATATTAAAGAGATATCTGCACTTCCATGTGTATTGCAGCATTATCAACCTGAGTGTCCATCAGCAGATGAATAAAGAAAATGGGGTACATATGGAGTACCGATCAGCTATAAAAAAGAATGAGATCCTGTCATTTGCAACAACATGGATGGAACTGGAGGACACTGTTAAATGAAATAAGCCAGGCACAGAAAGACAAACTTTGCATGTTCTCACTTATTTGTGGGAGCTAAAAATTAAAACAATTGAACTCACGGAGATAAAGATGGTAGAATGATGGTTACCAGAGGGTGGAGAGGGTGGGGAGGAGGAGTGGGAAATGGGGATGGTTAATGGGTACCCCAAAATATAGTTAGATACAATGGATAAGATCTAGGTAGCACAACAGGGTGATTACAATCAGCAATAATTTGTTGTACATTTTAGAAGAAATTAGGGAAGACAATTGGAATGTCTGTAATACAAAGAAATGATAAATGCTTGAAGTGATGGATACCCATTTCCCCTGATGTGATTATTACCCATTGTATGCCTGTATCAAAATGTCTCACATGCCCCATAAATATATCCACTACTATGTACCCCACAAAATTAAAATTTTTAAAAAGTCTTCATTTGGTAGTATCTTCTAAGAGACTATGGATGCTAAGTTGTTGGTTTTTTTCTCTCCAAATTTTGGGTGTTTTGCTTCCTAAGTATTTAAAACCAAATTTCACTTTATTATTTCTTTTTCTTCTCTGCCCCTCTCATTTTATATCCATATTAGGGACTTAGATCGTTTTTTTTTTTCATCCAATGTCTAAATTATCACTGTTTAATGATTTTTATGTATCAGTTTAATCTTTTACAACCTGGCATTTTTTTTGCAAGCTATCATTCAGCCACTGACTGAATAAACAAATATGCACCTAAAAAGTTTACTTATGATGAGGAATCACAGAATTTATATCAAAATTCAACTCTGCAATGGTTGTAATGAAAGCTCAATGAATGAAAAAAAAATGAGATGCAAAATCATGAGAAAAAACAGGAAGGTTAATACAAATCAACTATTTGCTTGACCAATCTGTCTAGATTTTAAGACTCAAAGTGATTCTCTTAAGAGGTAATTTTAAGCCAGGCAATTTGTTTAAAGATATCTGATGAAATTGGTAAGACAAAAATAACTTCTGAGCAATGACTTTCTTGCAAGTAATTTGATAAAAGTTCATTGTCACAAATGACAGAATCTTAATGATAGCAGAGTACTTTAGTCACAGGAGAAACTCTATTAAATTCCTTGATGGATATACTCAATGGCACTTACACTTTCACAAGAAAGCAATGCTGAAAATCCATCAGAATAAAACAACACATCTTCCATATGTTACAGCCTATCTCCAAGGAGAGGAAGTAGAATACATATTTGGAAAACCATTAATGCAAAAGCCTCTTGTCTTACCCGTTCATCTGTTGAATGATGGGAATAATTGATGAGACCAGGGATGGGCTGTTCACCGTGTGCCATGACAACAGCAGGACTGGTGTAGAATGGATGCTTCTAATGCACAACACATAACAACTATGAATATAGTGACAGGAAAACATGAAACTATACAAGCAAAATGACTAAAAAGGAAAAAAGGTAAAAACAAATGGAAAAATGAAATGCTAACATTTTCCAAATGTAGAATGACAGAATCAGCTTAGATTTTAAATGCCATAAGCTTCTCTCCTAAAATTGAAATTTATGGCACTTCTTACTCTTAATTCAGAGTAAAGGAAAAGGAACATATAATGATTTTAAAACGCACCTGTTTCACCAACTGGTTTCATAAAAAAAAAAAAATCACACAAAACTTAAATACTTACTAGCCTTAAGTAAGCACTTACTGGATCACTGAATGGACACTTCAAAAGGATTTCTCAATGATTCTAATCTATATATTATTTAAAAAAAACCTCACAATGCTCATAGCCAAAATAACTGGATAATCCATAAAATCTGAGAATAACTTCACATAGCAATTAAATTTTCAATCTTTATGCTCTTAATGAAAAATCATAATTTCCAGAATTGATATGCTACTTTCTGAAGATATTAAGGCATACTAGGTGGACTTTAGTAGGTATGAAGAATAAACCATGTTCTATAACTTTAAGACAGTTAAATTTACTCAAGTAACTCATGGTAGTATATTTACCCACAGAGTTGCCCAAAGAGAATTTGTAATACTTTGATATTGTCCTAATAATATTTCTTAAAGTAAAAATGCAAATATATCCATTTCCTATCTTTACCACTAGGGTAATTTGTGTCAAGCAATGTTTAAATAAGTTATTAGTTAAAAAAATTCAACAATTGCTGAAAAGCTTTGTCCCTTTAAAAATCTTTATTAATCTTTCCCTACTCATTTCTTGAATCACCTAAGGTCTTTTACCTTCGGTTTGCTGTTCCTTTAAGAATTTGTGAAGTTTTGATATTTTGAATATATAAACATTATATATTTAATATGTCCACAAAAATGACATCTCCAAAGAGTTCTAAAATGTCACATTGTTTATCATTGTAGCTGTTACTTCAATAGGCAACAGCTCATCAGTAATGCCTCAGAACTCAGAATTAACTTCAGTGCCTTCAAGGAATCTATATCAAGAAGGAAACATAGTAGTGGAGTGTCATGGACATCCCAGTTATTTTTTTAGGGTTCTCTGAAGAAGTATTAAATGTAGGGAGGGATGGGATGGAAAACAGATGAAACCAGTACATTTACCTGTGGGTCCTTTAGGCCTCTGAGTATCTCTCATCAGACTTACCTTGGCAGCAATGGCTGCTGCAGTTATATGTGATGAGGAACTATCTTCTGTTGAAGCAACACCACTGTCTTTCTTCTCTTCTTCCTCTTCCTCACATTGAACCCCTTTGTCTTCTGTCTGTTTATGGGGGCTGGTAGTAGGAGGAGGGGAAAGAGGGGGTGGTGGGGAAGGCAAATCTTCAAGTTCATCATGCACCTCCTTTACTTTTACAATGGCATCACGTAAAAGGTCAATGGCATGAGGTAGAGCTGGCAGTATGAATTGAAAGCATTCCTGTATGCAAAAGAAAGAAAAAAAATTAAGATGAAGCACTTTTGTAATTATATAAGATGGTGGCAATCAAATTGTTTCGTGATTTTGGATCTGCATTTTCCTCCATCAATCTCAGAATGAATCACATGTAAAACATTGTCTTAGCAATATGCCATGAAGTAAGCATAACATATATTACAGTATTCTCCATAAGCTAAGGAACTACAGTGCTACAATGTTGGTTATATCAAACATTAAAAATGACCACTCTTTTAATTGAAATTAACTTTTAAATGTTTATAGGAGTATGTGCTGTGAAATGATCTAAAATTTGTAATATTTTTGTCATGAACTGTACTACTCCTAATTATTGTGATGTAATAAATATAGTTACAGTGACAAAAAAAAAAGCATACACTCTGCTGACTATTCCTTTTGCTATGCAAAAAGCTCCTTAGTTTAAATTAGGTACCAGCTATTTATCTTTGTTTTTATTGCAATTGCTTTTGGGTTTTTGGTCATGAAATCCTTGTCTAAGCCAATGTCTAGAAGGGTTTTTCCAATGTTATCTTCCATAATTTTTATAGTTTTAGGTCTTAGGTTTAAGTCCTTAATCCATCTTGAGTTGATTTTTGTATAAGGTGAGAGTTGAGGATCAAGTTTCATTCTCCTACATAGGGCTAGCCAATTATCCCAGCGCCATTTGTTGAAAAGGGTGTCCTTTCCCTACTTTATGTTTTTGTTTGCTTTGTCGAAGATCAGTTGGCTCTAAGTTTTTGATTTTATTTCTAGGTTCTCTATTCTGTTCCATTGATCTATGTGCCTATTTTTATACCAGTACCATGCTATTTTGGTGACTATGGCCTTATAGTGTAGTTTGAAATCACATAATGTGATGCCTCCAAATTTGTTCTTTTTGCTTAGTCTTGCTTTGGCTATGTGGGCTCTTTGTTGGTGCCATATGAATTTCAGAATCGTTTTTCCTAACTCTGTGAAGAATGATGATGGTATTTTGATGGGAATGGCATAGAATTTGAAAATTGCATTTGGCAGTATGGTCATTTTCACATTATTGATTCTACTAATCCATGAGCATGGGATGTGTTTACATTTGTTTGTGTCATCTATGATTTCTTTCAGCAGTGTTTTGTAATCTTCACAATCTACTCATCTGACAAAGGGCTAATATCCAGAATCCACAATGAACTCAAACAAATCAGTAAGAAAAAAAAAAAACAATCCCATCAAAAAGTGGGCTAATGACATGAACAGACAATTCTCAAAATAAGATATACAAATGGCCAATAAACATATGAAAAAATGTTCAACATCACTAATGATCAGGGAAATGCAAATCAAAACTGCAATGCAATACCACCTTACTCCTGCAAGAATGGCCATAATCAAATAATCAAAAAACAGTAGATGTTGGCGTGGATGCGGTAAACAGGGAACACTTTTACACTGCTGGTGGGAATGTAAACTAGTGAAACCGCTATGGAAAACTGCAGAGAGTCCTTAAAGAACTAAAAGTAGAACTACCATTTGGTCCAGCAATCCCACTACTGGGTATCTACCCAGAGGAAAATAAGTCATTATTCAAAAAAGACACTTGCACACACATGTTTATAGCAGCATAATTCACAATTGCAAAATTGTGGAACCAACCCAAATGCCCATCAATCAATGAGTGGATAAAGAAACTATGAGATATATATATATGATGGTATATTACTCAGCCATAAAAAGGAATGAATTAACACCATTTGCAATGACCTGGATGAGATTACAGACTATTATTCTAAGTGAAGTAACTCAGAAATGGAAAACCAAACATCGTATGTTTTCACTGATATGTGGGAGCTAAGCTATGAGGACGCAAAGGCATAGGAATGACACAATGAACTTTGGGGACTTATGGGAAAGAGTGCGGGGGGTGAGGGATAAGACAACAAATATGGTGCAGTGTAAACCTCTCGGTGATGGGTGCACCAGGATCTCACAAATCACCACTAAAGAACTTACTCATGTAAGCAAATACCACCTGTATCCCAATAACTTATGGAAAAATTAAAAAAAATAAGATTGAGGACAGGCATGGATGGTCAGAATCAGATTCTCTAAAAAAAAAAAAAAGGGCATGCACTGCCTTTTTTAAAAAGTAAAATTTCTATATACAACTTGGTAGTTTAAAGATGCATTATGAGAAAGACAGGAAAGATAGGAAAGAAGCCCAAGAGTTTGAGGCTGCAGCGAGCTATGATTGTGTAACTGCATTCCAGTCAGGGTGATACAGTGAGACTCTGTCTCTAAAAATAAATAAACAAATACATTTTAAAAACTTGTATACTACCCTCTTTTCCATCCCTTCCTCCCAAGAGAAAACCTACATACTCACACACATACACATTTAATTCTTGGGTTATTTCTATAACTCTTAAATGATTTATGCAAAAATCCTGAAGAAACTAGGAGCCCTCCATCCCTTGTTCCCAACCTCCTGAGTCAAGACCATTTCTTGATGTGATTCATGCCAAACACTTAAGACACTGCTGTATTTTGGATGGGTCAAATCTACTTAACCTTTTTTTTTTTTTTTGAGACAGAGTCTCACTCTGTCACCCAGGCTGGAGTGCAGTGGCGCCATCTTGTCTCACTGCAACCTCCGCCTCCTGGGTTCAAGCAATTCTCTGCCTCAGCGTCCTGAGTACCTGGCATTACAGGTGCCCGCCACCATGCCCGGCTAGTTTTTTTTTATTTTTAGTAGAGACGGGGTTTCACCATCTTGGCCAGGCTGATCTTGAACTCCTGACCTTGTGATCGGCCCACCTCGGCCTCCCAAAGTGCTGGGATTACAGACTTGAGCCCCAGCGCCTGGCCAAATCTACTTAATCTTTAATCCAAAAGTAGAGAGAAGCAACTGGGGGCCTTCCATGCAGAAACTGGGCTCAGGAGGCTAAGTAAAAGAATATGAATATTTATATCCAAGGCACTCAGGAACTTTTACACAGGTGAAAGAAACTTACGTCAAAGTGGCCACAAGATTGTTTAATAGGAGACAGACAAATGAAACTCTATGTTTACTGCTAGACACCAAACCTTTGTGTGAAATCTTGAATTTATGGGGAGGGAGAGTAGCCTGTACCTGTCTGTTACTTTCCTAATCCCGACCCCTCATTCTTGAACTGCAGGAGATTGAGCCCCTTTGGGCTTCGGTGACCTCACCACTGGGGTATGTTTATTTGATGGTTGATTTTGCTGTATTGTCTACTTCTTTTCCCATCTTCTAATCATTTTTTTAACACACATGCTGACTCTTTTCCTAACTACCATCATGAAATATAGCTAGGTAACATTGTACAGCAAGCAAAATATAAAATAAGCTTGTAAAGAGCACTGCATAAAGTTAATATAATCTGCTGCTGAGGTGCTCACTATTATCTATAACGTATCACCAAAAGAGAATCGGTAAGAACCTAAAAATCAGAATATGAGGCCAGACATATCTGCAGAAGAGGTGGACGTCTTTCTCTTTCACATTTGAAGTAACAGCTTAAAATCTAAGATTAAAAAAAAAATCTTAAAAATTTTTGGAGGGTTACATAATATCGGGAAAGATGTCTAATCTTTCGTCCTATCTTTGTATGGCTCAATCAGTTTACTCTTTAAAGATTGTGTAGTAAAGAATTTAACCCTGACTGAGGAGAGGTCTGGTCTTTACACTCAGCCTCTGGGAGTGATCTCTAGGTCCTTGGAATTTCATGCCTAATAGGAATGTCTTTGTTGCCTATGAACTTTGGGCACCAGAGACAGTCTAACAATGTTAGACTGCAGTTCAGGAATGAGGGAAAGGGATCAGGAAAAGAAGAGACAGGTATAGGCTACCCTCCCTCTCTCCCCATTAATTCAAGATTTCACACAAAGCTTTGGTGTCTAGCAGTAAACTGGACTTTCATTCATCTGTCTATTAAACAATCTTGTGGCCACTTTGACATAAGTTTTTTTGCACCTGCATAAAAGTTCCTAAGTGATTTGGGTATATATTCATATTCCCTTTCTTGGCCTTCTGACCCCACTTTCTACATGGAAGGCCCCCAATTGCTTCTCTCTACTTTAGGATTAAAGATTACAGGTCAGCCACACTGGCAGTAAGTGTTTGAGTCCCAGTAAAAGCTCTGGATACCAAAGGCTCAGGTGACCATCCCCAGCTGGCATTACTCCATGTGTGGTATCACAGACTGATGCCAGAAGGGTGACATGTCCATGTCTCCAAAGAGAGAGGACAACAGAAGTTCCTCATTTGTTACTTCTGTTAGACTCTGCCCTATGCACTTTCTCCCTTGGCTGACTTTAATCCGTATTCTTTCCTTGCAATGAACAATAATCATGAGTATAACGGCTTTCTGTAAGTTCCATGAATGCTAGTAAATTATTAAACCTGAAGGTCATTTTAGGATCTCCTGAATTTGCAATTAGGGTCAGAAATGAGCAATTTTGTGGAGTACTCCACATTTGTAGGTGGCTATTTTTTGCAGTTGGCTAAAACTCCTTACAGTTGGTGTCAAAAATAAGATTTTCTAGAAAGACCCTGACTCACTGAAATACATGGCTTAGGAAGTGAAGAGAGGGTGTGGGATGATGAACCTTTGATCCCTGAGTGAAGACAGTGTCAACCATAGCATGGAATTGCTTCTGTACTGTGATTAGTTAATGGAGATAATTCCCAAAAAGTTATCTCACTGGATGTATAAGGAGATGCAAAATATAAAGAAAGAAGCTAAACACACAATCTCTTGGTTATTGTTATCTATGCTAGCTAAAATGAAGGTAAGGGATACAATCCTACTCTAAATGAATAGGAATAGACTGTGCAGGAGGAACTTGCTAAACTAGTATTACCAACGGCAATCTGAATCAGCACAGTGGCCAAACCTTACAACTCTTTAAAAGGTGGAAAAGTTTGGGTATAAATAGAGAGAAGGAAGAATGGTAGCTGAGGGTAAAGGAATGAATGGATAGGTTATGCAGTAAGGGAAATAATACTGCATTGGTATCTCCAAAGAGGTTCAGAACAAGAGATGACATTGTTTCTTAGCTCAACTGTAACAGATGCTTGAAAGAGTGAAGTCATAGGTTGCTGAGACCACTCCTATTTTTGGAATCCAACAAGCCTGCAAACCTGAGTAGCATCATTCTGGGAGACATTCTGGTCTGTTAATGTCTGAGAAGGACTCTAAGAATGTGCCAGTATCTTTTGACTTTTATTTTTTAGGTTATGGCTAAGTGTATTGGGAAATTCAGTTAAAGCCTCCTCAGGATATAACGTCAATAGAAAATGACTGGCCTGAGGAAGAACTGCACTTAGGTAACCATCAGCTAATTTCTATGATATACAGTTCTGTACAAACATATCAATAGTAGTAGATTAAGGTGAGAAATTAGTAACTTAATACAAAATTATGAAAATGTATGTAATGGCTTCAGTGGATGGATTAGCTATTTCTCTAAATATATCCATACCCTACACTGCCTTGGCCAAATCTTAGGCATATTCACACTGATACTACTGCTGTGTCTGTCACATAAATACCACAGTAAATATAGATGCCCAGACAAACATGACTGTGTTGCTATACAATAAAAAAAGCCTTGGCCAAAGGCCAGGGGGTAGCTTGTACAGCAAAGAATTAACAGTACCCAAAGAGAGTCTGAGAGTAAAAGTAGTTGCCCTTAACTAGTTGGAGGAGATCTCTAGGTCCTCAGAATGTCATGTGTGACAGCAGTGTCTTTGTTTACCTGATGGCTTTGGCCACCATACAATCTAACAATATGACTTATGATGGGGACTTTTGGCCACATGGTGTCAGTACTGGAACGTACTGGAGACTAATGCTATCATTCCAATCTCTGGGAAGCGCTAAAGACTAAAGGTCATTCACATGGGCAAAATATAATGAACCGCAAAAAAACAAAAACAAAAACAAAAACCTCTGGACATCAAAAACTCAGGTGAGCTTCTCTGATTGGAAATACTACAAGTATATTATTATACACGAATGCCAGGAGAGTAAAGCATTCATGACTCTACAGGGAGAGGACAAGGGAAGCTCTGTGTTTGGTAGTATTCCTGGATATTGTCTTATGCACTTCTTCTCTTGGCTGATTTTAATCTGTATCCTTTCCCCATAATAAACCATAACTGTAAGTGTAATAGTTTTTAGTGAGCTCTATGTCTTTCCATTGAATTACTGAACCCCAGAGTGACTTTGGGAATCCTGCAGTTGGTATCAGACATGAGGGCAGTCTTGTGGAGTGCTCCAACTTTTTGGCTGGCTAACTTTCATGGCTGGTCAAAAGCTCTTACACTAAATCATTAATACGTCCAGGTGATTTACCTGAGATCCTTTCTTGCTACCTGGCAGGTTAATTATGAGCGTTTTCCCTCTGATTCCACATACAGGCCTGAAAAAAAAAGAGAAAGTAGATTAACACTAAATTGCAATGAATGCCCGGTTTAAATACATTAACAACAAAGAATAATCATTTTACTTTACATGTGAACAACTGTTTTAGGAATAAAAGTGTTATCTTAAGACATTCACTGCTTGCTATACAAATTAGGCATTCTGGTTGAAGTTTTTACATTATGGTTAGTATGGCAAATTGGAAAAAATGTACTGAATGTGGAATCAGAATAATTTACCTACTTTTAAGCAATCTGACTAAGTCTAATTACCTATTTTGTCTAACTTCAGCTTCTTCATATTTTATACAATTGTTTAAGAGTTTGAGATAGTGCATTAAAAATTCCTAGTGATATTTATGTTCAAAAGTCTAACACAAAAAGAACTTAAGATTTAGATTTGAGCTCTTGCGTCTCAGGAAGTCTATAAGTTTTAAAGTAAAACAAGGGTTTTCACAAGTGAATGGCAGAAGGGAAGAGGTTGGAGAGCTCATTCATTAATAGACCCATTGATAATCGCAGGCATTTTACGCTAGAAACGTCTTTCAGAGATAATTGTCAATTTCCAGGCCACATTTAAACTAACTGGTTAAGAAACATAAAAAAATGGAAAAGCAGTGGAAGACTGGAGTCAAGGAGCAAAGGCCTAGATTTTCATATGAGAGCTGGAATTATGCTGTCATTGACTGGTTATGTTACTTTGATCTGGCAACATTATCTCATTTTCATCATTTGAAAACAAACAGATTATGCTATTTTTAAAATTTTACAGTATTTTTAAAGTAATGTAAGAATACTCTTCCCCAAATGTCTTGATTTTTTCTTTAACCACTCTTATTCTCTGAAATAACCTAAAACTGTCCTATATTTTATTACTTTTTCTTCTTGTCCTATTTACAATCTGAAAGAGAAGACTGCCATTTATTTACAACTTTCCATATATCTGAAAATGTTTACTGAATCACCTGCTGGCCTTCTTCTTACTAGAAAAACTATTCATTGTTTCATTAAAAACTTTAAGGCTATTTTCTGACCTTTAATCTTAATGATATTTCTTCAAAATCTGTTTTAGTTCTGGCAGTCAGAATTGGATAAAGTACTTTAGTGACAAAATGGCACTGGGTAAATTATATAGTTCTTAATATGTTCCTGTTTACTTAGGAATTTTGTTTTTCTTTCCAAACTAAAATGCTACATTTTAGCTTTTTGTCAATATGATAGCTAATTGATTATAATATCACCAGTAATATGATTGGAATGTCATCAATATTAAGTTCTCTATTTTCATGTAAGCAAATCTAGCAATATATTGAATAAATCTAGAATTTTAACTAAGAGCACAATAATCCCTCGTAGAATACAGTATTAGCTACATCCGGAAGTTTGTAGCACCTTTCCTTCTAAAAACTAGAAATATTACCATAACAATTACTGCATATTATCCTCTCAACATTTCTATGAAGGAAAGACAAATATAGTTACCTACAAAATATGGAAAAATAATTTGGAGTACAAAGAATTTGATTAATACATAGCTCTGGGATCTTTGTAATTTTCTACAGTAAGTTCATTCCATCTTGTGTTTATTAACGTACATGAACTTATCCTTACTGACATCACTGTAACAATTTTATCACATATTACGAAATGTGTTGGATTTTATTTTCCAAGAAGGTTGTAACTCCCTCCATTAGAAGGTTAGTGGCAAGTGAAAACTTAGTTAATTCTTTTTATTCCAATTTTTGGTAATCAAATACAGGCTTTTTATGTCTCCAATAATACTTCACTTGCTCTAGGCTGACACCTTAGCAGCAGTGCTAATATAACCAACAGTTATATCTAGACCACTATTTTTCTGTGTGTGTATATGTATGCATATGTGATATAATTAAAGGTTTTGCTATATAGCCAGATTACATTTGTTATTTCCCATCAATTTTTTTTTTACTTTTTATTTTGTCAAAACATTAGATCAGAGATTTATTTATTCTTTCTCATTTCCCTGATCTCTTTGAAGTGTTTAAAAATTAATTTTAAGATATACTTTTTCATCCATAGAATGTCCAGAGTCACTGCAAGAAGAAAGTACTCCTCCTCTATATAATGCTTTAGGATTAATAAAGTATTTTTACAAACATTATATCATTCAATAATTTAAAAACTATAAGCACCAAAGTTTTAGCATATTCCAATATTTATCAAATAGCTAAAGATCTGTACTAAGTGTTATGGAATAAATGCAACCCAAATGCTTAAGAAGTTTATAATTGTAAAACACAGAACATTAAAGCATATAAACAACTACAACACAAGATAGTAAGCAGTAATACGAATTGGTATAAAGTACCATAGGTTAAAAAAAAAGTAGCCAGTGTGGTGGCTCATGCCTGTAATCCTAGCACTTTGGGAAGCCGAGGTGGGAGGATCACAAGGTCAGGAGTTCGAGACCAGCCTGGCCAATATGGTGAAACTCTGTCTCTACTAAAAATACAAAAAATTAGCCAGGTGTGGTAGCAGGTTCCTGTAATCCTAGCTACTCAGGAGGCTGAGGCAGAAGAATCGCTTGAATCCGGGAGGCGGAGGTTGCAATGAGCAGAAATTGTGCCACTGCACTCCAGCCTGGGTGACAGGAGTGAGACTTAGTCTCAAAAAAACAAAACAAAACAAAAATCAAAAAGAAGGGCAGTTTAGGGGAGGGGAAAAATAATGCAAAAGCACAGAGTTAAAAAAAGCACCAAGTGCATTTTGAGTATATTGTCTCTCACCAGCAAGCATCCACTTGCTTACTTATAGAGGAGTAACGTGAGGTAAGAAGGACCAGTGGAAAGATGTTGCTGTCTGATAGATTAGTATTTTTCAATTTGTGGTCTCTGGACCAGAAACATATACATCATATAGGAATTGGTCGGAAAGGCAAAATTTCCCATACCACCCTTATCCCCTCCTCTCTGTTGCTGATATACTGGATAAAAAACTATGAGGGTGGGATCCAGTAATCTGTATCTTAACAAGTTCTCTAGTTGACTCTCATCCATGGAAAAGTTTGAGAACTGCTGTGATAAACTGTGCTTGAGTTTTCGTACTACTATTTACTATTAGTGTAATCCTGTCTTCATTACTAAACTTCTTTAATCCTTAGTTTCCATAACCTGAGTTGTTAAAAGGGTTAACATAATCTTTGAAATATAAGGTACAGTATAATCTAGTACATAATAGGCATTAAATAAATATTTGGTCCATCTTTCCTTAAAAAGTCCATTAGAATTAAGACAGTAGAAGTCATGAATTCACTGTAAAGAGCTAGAATGTATTCTTAAGGCATTGGGGACGATTCATGGATTCTGCTATTACTAATATTACCAAGCACTATTTCAGGAATAATAGTCTAAGATGAACTGAAAGGGGATGACAGAAGATATAAAGAAAAGAAAGTCTGATAACAAAAAACACTAAATATGAGTTGACTCATTCTTGGTTTATTTTCTCTCATGTATCTGATTCAGTATGTTACATAGTGCATTGTTTTTGTTTATGTATATAAAATATAAAGCATATTTTAAATAAATGTAAATGTATATTAAGCAAAAATCCTTTGGGAACAATAGGAAGGGCATTTTAGTCTTGGGTAAGGAAGGGTAGAGGTAGTTAAGAGAAGGCTTCTATAAGGAAGGAAAAAAATCTAAGCTTCTGCCTGAAGAACTGGTAGGTGTTACAGAGGTGAAGAGAGAAGGAAGAACATTCAAGGCAGAGAAAAGGGCATGTACAAAGTACTCAGAAGCTAACAATAGAACCTGATATGTGTGGTAAAAACAACAACAAGTGTGGGTGGAAGCTGATGCAAAAAGCAGCAGTGACAAATTATATAGGCCCTGGAAAGTAATCTTAAAGAATTCAGTCTTTATCTACAGTGGAGAGTGAGATTTTGCTAAAAAATTTTGAGCAGAGAAATAACATACTAATATCTGTATTTTCAAAAGATATTTCTGGCTGCAAAGTAGAAAATTGTTTGGAGAGGTGCAAGACAGGAAACAAGGAATACAGTTAAGAGAATGTCGAAAAATGTGACAGGTGAATTAGGGTGGCTGCAAAGGTGATGAAGAAAAGGGAACAGGTTATAGTTAAGAATATTCTGACCCACAGACTATATAATGGGATAGTTACCTTTTTATTCTAATTTTTTTGAAATTTTAATACAAAAAGAGTAATTTTTAAAAACAGGACATATTTGGATGAAAACTGGTCCTAATCTAGATTTACACTAGAAGTTCAATATTCTATGTTAAACTTGATCACAACAGGCATGATAATAGAAGAATATGAAAAATATTGCTTCTCTTAAAATTTCTGTTAAATATTAAATACACAACGAGGTATGACATGTGTATAAAACAGACAATAACAATAAAAATCCCACGATGTGCCTACTACCTAGGTGAAAAAATAGACTATCACTGATACCTTCAAAGAGTACTGTGTGCCTTGCCTTGATCTCAAGTCCCTTCTTCTCCAAATAACTATTATCCTGAATTTTAAAACATTCTCTCACTTTTTTGTAAAACAGCTCTATCAATATAAAATTCATATACCATACAACTTACCCATTTAAAAGATACAATTCAATAGTTTTTAAAGTATATTCTCAGAGTTGTACAATCATCCCGGTAATCAATTTTAGAACATTTTCATCACCCTCCACAAAAAAATCCCATACCCATTAGCAGTCATTCCACATTTTCTTGCAACTCCCAGCCCTAGGCATTCATTAAGCTATTTTCTGTCCATACAGATTTGCCTATTCTAGACATTTCATATAAAGGGAAACATATAATATGTCACCTTTTGTGACTTGCTTCTTTTTCTTAACATGTTTTCAAGGTTCATCCATGTGGTGCTTATATAAATCATTCACTTAAAAAAAAACTTTTCCACATATGTTTATCTAAATATATTTTCATTTTAGCATGCTTTTGAAATTTATATACAAATGAAATCATACTGTGTATATTTATACAACTTGGTTTTCTCACTCAACACTGTGTTTGTGAGACTCCTCCATGCTGATATGCATAGCAATAGTTCATTTTCAATGCTGTACAATATTACATATGTGCACAGCTTTCTCTAGGACAGTGTTCTTCAAACTGTAGGTCACGACCAATTAATAGGGCAGTAAACTGACTTCAGTTGCTATAACTAGCATTTTTTAAAAAAAGAACAGAATAGAAAATATCAGAATGCTTTCCTGGTAGTTAGGATAAATATTGACTCAGAAAAGTTTGTGCCTTTTGTATATGTATGTGTGTGCATATTGTTTATGTACATATATATGCATATATGCATACCCACATACATAGAGGCATATATATACATATGTGTGTGGGTACTGAATTACAATGTTAAGTACATTTGGCTTATGGTCAAAAACATTTGAAAGCTAATGTTCTAGGGTAAATAGCTAGAAGCAGATTTTATGAGTCACAGGAATAAGCAGATGTGCAGTTTTACTGTATAAAAGTAATTTTCCATAGTGTTTGTACCAATTTACATTCCTATCAACACACTGTTGCTGCTTCTCCTGACAATGCTAGATGTTGTCAGTGTTTTTCTTTTTTAATTTCTTTTGGCCGAATAGATGACAGATATAAAGCAACTACAATAAAATGTTAATAGTAGAATCTTAAGTATTCATTGTAAAATTCTTTCAATTTGGTATATGTTTGAAATTTTTCATAATAAAAAGGTTGAGATAAAGTTGTCTATTTGTAATTTTAAACTTAAATCTAAACATTTTAGTGTTCATATATGTATTGGCTTATTATTTCTGTTCTGCAGTTAGTGTATTTCCATCTGTTAGTGCAGGGTGCCCCAAAATTATAAACTTCTAGAGGGTCGATTCTGCATAGAACCTATTGTATAGCACCTAATACAGTATCTTCACCAGTTAGACATTTATTAAATCCATTTTGATGAAATGAGGAATGCTCAGAAACTGTGCTACAGTTACAATCTCTACATCATGAAATAAACAGTAAATATGAAATTCGGTCCCTTTAAAAAATACACCTTGGGTTTATAGGACAGCAACTGATGTATCCTGATGTTCTATCCAACAAACTTGATGAACTCTTCCATTACTTCTAAAAGACTACTGATTTTTTAATAATTCCCATGTAGTAATCACGGGAGATTACTTGTCCTTTTCAATGCTTGTATCATTTATTTTTTTTTTACTTTGTACAATATTGGACAGAAGTATACTTGGACTCTCTCTTATTCCTAACTTTAAAGAGAATACTAACAATATCTAATTATTAACTATATTTGCTTTTTCAAATTAAGGAAGTTCCCTTCTAATCATTGCTTGCTAAGAGTCGTTATTCATAAACAGGTTTGGAATTTTATCAAATGCTTTTTCTGCATCAATTGAGAAGGTCATATGATTTTCTCCCTTAATCTGTTAATGTAGTGATTCATGTTAATCAGTTAACCATCTCTGTGTCCCTGAAATAAATCTATCTTTATCCTGATGTATCTTTTAAAAATATACTTTTAGATTTGATATGTTAGTATCTTATTTTTTTTTTTTTTTTTTTTTATAGTTACATCAGCTTTATTTTGGTATTTGCCTGCTACAATTTTTCCATCCTTTTGTTTTCAACATTTTGGTATCTTTTTAATAGTATACAGTTGGATTTTTTTTATTTTATACAGGTTGATAATTTCTGCTTCTTTTTTTTTTTCTTTTATTATTATTATTATTATTATTATTATTATTATTATACTTTAGGTTTTATGGTACATGTGCGCAATGTGCAGGTAAGTTACATATGTATACATGTGCCATGCTAGTATCTTATTTTTGAAGTTTTCACATCCATGTTCACAATGAATATTAACCTACATTTTCCTTTTTTCCTACTACCATTTTCTAGTTTTGTAATAAGATTATCCCAGACTCATAACATGAATTGAGAAATGTTTACATTTTCCTACTCTCAGGAACAATTTAAATAATATTGAAATCATTTGCTCCTTGACAGTTGTACAGAATATCCCGTTATTATTTGATTAAATTGACTTCATTTTTAAGAACAGTTTTGGATTTACAGAAAAATGCAGAAGATAGTATAGGGAGTTCTCATATTCTCTGTACCATGTTTCCCCTACATTTAACATCTTGTATTATTATGGAAACTCTGTGGCAATTAATGAGCCAATATTGACACATTATTATTAACTAAAGCCCACAGTTTATTCATGCTTCCTACTTTGTACTTAATACCCTTTTTCTGTTTCAGGATCCCATTCAGATTACCAAATTACATTTAGCTGTCATGTCTCCTTATGCTTTTCTTGGCAGTGATAGATGCTCAGGCTTTCCTTGTTTTTGATGACCTTGATAGCTTTGGTAAGTGCTGGTCAGTTTTTTTTTTGCAGAATGCCCACTTCTGGTGTCTGTCTGATATTTTCTGATGATAAGATTAGGGTTATGGGATTTTTGGAAGAAGACTATAGAGGTATAGAGCCATTTTTATTACATCATATCACAGGTATATGCTATCAATCTGACTAACGAATGTTGATACTGATCTTTATCTCTTAGCTGAGGTATTTGTCAGGTGCTCCCCACAGCAAAGTTACTCTTCCCCAACCCGCCCCCAGTTCTGTACTCTTTGGAAGGAAGTCACTGTATGTAGCCCATGCCTAAGAAGTGAGGAGTTATGTGCCCCTTCCTTGAGGGTGGAACATCTATATAAATTATTTGGAAATCTTATGCACAGGACATTTGTCTCTTCTCCCTCATGAATTAATTTATGCAAAAGTTATTTGTATAAGCATGGAGTCATGGATGTTTATTTTATACTTTGGATTATAATAAGATACTGCTTATTGCTTATTCTGTTGCTCACATTTTTACATCTTTGGTCATTGGGAGATGTCAATTGACTCCTATGCCCCTTTAATATATACCCGCCAATATGTGTTTTGTTGCAGTTTGTTTTCTTGAGCGCTTCCTTACTTTTAAGCACTACGAGATATACCAGGTTGATCTTGTATATTTCCTGCCTTGGTCCCAGAATCAGCCATTTCTCCAAGGAACCCAGGCTCCTTTTATTGCCAAATGGTAATAAAAACTAGGATTTCAGCATTAATTATATCATTTCATATTGATATGTCATTTATTTTAGACCCTCTCTGCTGACAAAGCAAAGGAATACGTGTGTAAACTAATCTGTGTGTGTGTGTGTGTGTGTATATATATATGCACATATTTGTGTATGTAACCATTTGTATCTATGTTAAAGCTAGATATGAATTCATACTGATGTCTCCAACTCTAATTCATTACCTAGGATCACATGGATCATTCTAGCCTCTTCCCCTTGCTTGTACATATGTAATTTCCCACTCTGACAGTGAGAAACCTGTCTCTCACTACCTGCCATCCATTTATTAACTGTTAAATTCCAGTATACATATATATTAAAATTAGAATTGTTAACCCATACCTCCATGGGATACAACTTTATCAACTAAAGCGCTTATGTGCAGTTGCTTTTACCTTTAGTCTTACAGACTCCACTCATATCCAAAGTTATTTAGGTTAGTACTTTTCCCCTCCACCCCCTTCCATGAGGTTGTTTCATTTATTTTGTAATGCATTAAAATTCTCTTGGCAGAGTCCTCATTGCTTTCTGGGATCCATCAAATGCAATTTGCATATATTAAGCCTTCCTTGTGATAAAGTTCTATGAGTTCTGACAAAGGTATAATGTCATGTTTCCGTATTTCTACTTCATATCAAATAGTGTTACTGCTCTAAAAAATCCGTTCGGCTTTATCCATTCACCTATATCTTTCTTTTCAAAAACTCTGGGCAACCACTGATCATTTTACTATTCTTATAATTTTACTTTTACTACAATGTCATAAAGTTAGAACCATATAATACGTATTCTTTTCACACTGGCTTCTTTTACTTAGCAACATGCATGTAAGGATGTCTTTTTTGGTTGCTTGATGGCTCATTTCCTTTTATTATTGAATAAGAGTCCACTGTATGGATGCAGCATAATTTGCTTATCCATTTACCTATTGAAGTAAATCTTGGTTGATTCCAACTTTTGGCAATTATGAATAAGGCTGTTATAAACATTTGCATGTGGATTTTTGTGTGGATGTAAGTTTTCACATAAATTGGTTAAATATCTAGAAGTTCTCTGTATATTTTGGATACAAGTCACTTTAATGGTATATGACAGAATGACTACAAAGACAATTAGCAAGCATATAGAAGAACTAAGCAACACAAATCAACAGGATCGAATTGATATTTGTAGAACACTCCAGCTGACAGAATAATACACATTGTTTTTACCAATATAGACCATATCTGTGACCATAAAAATAAACCTAAACAAATTTAAAAGAATTGAAATTATAGAGTAACTTCTCTGACCACAATGGAAGCAAAGTTGAAATCAGTAACAGAAAGATAACAGGGAAAATTCCTATACACTTGGAAACTAAACCATAAACTTCTGAATAATCTATGGATCAAGGAGGAAATCTCAAGAAACCAGAGACTTCTGGTTTCAAAATGGCAATGTAGAAGCAGGCTGGCTTCACTCCTCTCAACAGGAAACCAAAAGCAAATGAACAGCGCAGAGATTATCAATAGAAATATCCCAGAACTCAAATATGAAGATAAGATGTGGCCCTGGGGCCAGAAAGAAGTGAAAAAACTCCGAACAGACAGTATCAGATTTCCACATCCATGATGTTCCTCCTCCCCATCCTGCCTTGCATGAAGCATGTAGAAAATTTTCCTCCAACTTACTGTTTTAACATTGGAAAAAGTGAGATCAAGGTGAACAGCCAGCTTCCCATCATTTTGCATGCCCTGGCAGTAGACCTGTCCCTGCCTTAACCCATGGGAAGCATCACAAGTGTCTGAAGAACAAATATGCCTGAGGATAGGCAGAGACAAAGGGAGGAGGTGGGATTACAGTCTCTGACCCTGGAAACTCTGCTCATAAACTCAGCCAAAGGAGATGCTAAATCATGGTGGCTGTTCAGCAGTACCACGCTGTAGGAGGTGCATCCCACAGGTTCCCTGGGCATGAAACACTGGCCTAGCTTTCCTACACTGGAAGGATATGCCATGTTTCACCTCCCTCACCCAAGAAGGGTAGCATTCTGATCATTTACTAGAACTTAGGTGAACCTGGGGATAATGTGTCACCTAGGACTGAAAATGGGGAAGTGGTAAAAAAAAAAAAAAAAGCCTCGAATCAAATACATCCTGAATTGAATAAAGAAAACATGATACATACACACCATGGAATACTATACAGCCATAAAAGGAATTAAATCATGTCCTCTGCAGCAACATGGATGTACCTGGAGGCCATTATCATAAGCAAATTCGTGCAGGAACAGAAAACCACATACTGAATGTTCTCACTTATAAGTGGGAGCTAAACATTTGGTACACATGGACATAAAGATGGGAACAATAGACACTGGGGACTACCAAGGTATGAGAGACGGAGGGGGGCAAGGGCTGAAAAACAACCTTTTGTATACTATGCTCATTACCTGGGTGATGGGATCATTTGTACCACAAACCTGAGCATAATGTGATATACCCATGTAACAAACCTGTACATGTACCCCTGAATCTAAAAGTTGAGATTATAAAAAACACAAAAAAGCAAAACAAGCCAGACAGAACACTGGAATAAATATAACTAATCCTCCAATGCAAAGACATGTACATACATCCAAAAGAAACAATAGTAAACAGGAAACCATGATCTTCCCAAGTGGACAGAGCAATGAAACAGTAACTGGCCCCAATGAAACAGCAATATGTGAGCTCCCTAACCAAGAGCTCAAAATAGTAGTTTTAAGAAAACTCAGTGATCTCCAAGATAACACAGAAAAGCAATTAAAAAATTTATGACAGAAATTTAATGAACAGATTGAAATAATTAAAAACCAAACATTAACCTTGGAACTGAGATATATATTTGTTCAACTGAAAAGTTCATTAGAAGCTCTCAACAGTAGAATGGATCAAGCAGAGGAAAGAGTCAGTGAGCTCAAAGATAGGCTATTTGAAAATACACAGAGAAGAAAAAAGCAAAAAGCATGAAGAGCAATGAAGATCACCTGTAAGATACAGAAAATTACATCAAAACAACAAATCTAGAAATTATTTTATTGATGTTCAAGAAGGAGTTGAGGAAGAGCAAGGGGTAGAAAGCTTATTCAAAGAAATAATAATAGAACTTTCCAAATCTTGACAAGGATATAAATATTCAGGTATAGGAAGGTCAGAGAACACAAATGGATAGGACTCAAATAAGACTGCTCCAAGGCATACAATAATCAATCAAAGGTCATGAATGAAGACAGAATCCTAAAAGCAGTAAGACGTCTTACCAATGGAACCCCAAATGAGCTCAACTAACAACTTCTACCAAGGACCCCTGGACCACCCACTGACCCTTTGGCTGGCCTAGAGAGTTCCCCTCTGGAGGACACTATCACTGTAGGGCCCCTTCTTTGCCCCTTTCCAGCAGGAAGTAGCTAGAGCAATCATCGCCCAATTCCCAACAGCAGTTGGGGTGTCCTGTCTAAAGGGGGCATTGAGAGGTGAAGCCAGCTGGACTTCCTGGATCAAGCAGGGACTTGGAGAACTTTTATGTCTTACAAGACGATTGTAAAATGCACCAATCAGTACTCCGTAGCTAGAATTGTAAAATGTACCATCAGTGCTCTGCAGCTAGCTAGAGGTTTGTAAAATACACCAATCAGTGCTCTGTAAAAACGCACCAATCAGCGCTCTGTGGCTAGCTAGAGATTTGTAAAATGGACCAATCAGCACTCTGTAAAATGGACAAATCTGTGCACTGTAAAATGGACCAATCAGCAGGACATGGGCAAGGACAAATAAGGGAATAAAAGCTGGCCAACCGTAGTCAGCAGGGGCAACCTGCTTGATTCCCTTTCCACCCTGTGGAAGGTTTGTTCTTACACTCTTCACAGTAAATCTTGCTGCTGCTCACTCTTTTGGTCCACGCCACCTTTAAGAGCTGTAATACTCACTGCAAAGGTCTGCGGCTTCATTCTTGAAGTCAGTGAGACCACGAACCCACCGGAAGGAACCACCTCTGGACACACAATCATAACTCCAGTATGAAGGTGAATAGATAAATATATTACAAACAATAGGAGCTACAACAACCTGTTAAGAGATAGGTAATATAAAATATGCAAATTGAGACAACTACGAGTCTAAATGTGGGGAAGATGGAAGTAAAGTGTAAAAGATTTTTCCCATTTTTTCAGTTTCTGTTTCCATTTCTGTGATCTAAGTTGTCATCTTTTTTAAAATAACTTTTTTATAAGGTATTTTTTATAAGCCTCATAGTAACCACAATGCAAATACCTACAATAGATTAACTAAAAATAAAAAGCAACAAATTAAAAGATACTACCAGAGAAAATCACTTAAACCACATGTGAAGAAAGTAAAAAAGGGAGAAAGGAGTTATAAAACAACCAGAAAACAAATGACAAATGGCAGGAGTAAGTCCTTACTTATCAATAATAACATTTAATATAAATTAACTCATTTCTCCAAGGCAAAGACATAGAGTGCCTGAACGGATAAAGAAATAAGACTCAACTATATGTTACCTACAGGAAATCCACTTCATCTCTAAAGACATATATAGACTGAAAGTGAAGGGGTGAAAAGTGATATTCCATGCAACTGGGAGCCAAAACAGAGCAGGAGTAGTTATACTTAGATAAAATGGACTACAAATCAACAACTGTAACTGTAACAACTGTAACTGTAACAACTGTAGCCATAACAACTGTAAACAACTGTAAAAATAGACAAAGGAGGAGATTATATAATGATAAAGAGGTCAATTCAGCAAAATGATATAACAATTATAAATATCTGTGCACCCACCACTGGAGCTGCCAAGTATATAAAGCAAACATTAATAGATCTTAAGGGATAACTGCAATACAATAATAGTAGGGGACTTTAATACTCCACTCTCTGTAGTGAACAGGTCATCTAAACAGAAAATCAACAAAGAACCATCCAAATTAAACTATACACCAGACCTAATATGCCTAACTGATATTTACAAATCATTTCACCCAACTGCTGCAGAATACACATTGTTTTCTTCTTCCTGGTTTAGTCTTGGGAGGGTGTATGTGTCCAGGAATTTATCCATTTCTTCTAGATTTTCTAGTTTATTTGTGTAGAGGTATTTATAGTATCTCTGATGGTAGTTTGGAAATACTAGCAATTCTAATCAAACTTTCTAAAAAAAATTGAAGAGGAGGGAATACTTTCAAAGTCATTCTATGTGGCCAGCATTACCCTGACACCAAAACCAAAAAGGATAAAACAAAAAGAGAAACCCAGGCCACCCTCCCCAATGAATACAAATGCAAAAATTCTCAAGAAAATGTTAGTAAACCAAGTTCAACAACACATTGAACAGATCATTCACCATCATCAGGTGGGATTCATCCCAAGGATGGTTCAACATATGCAAATCAATAAATGTGATATGCTACATTAATAGAACCAAGAATAAAAACCCTATGATTATTTCAATATATGCTGTAAAAGCATGCAATAAAGTCCAACATGCTTTTATGATAAAAACCCTCAACAAACTGAGTATAGAAGGAACATACCTCAACATAATAAAGACCATAAATGACAAACCCACAGCTAATAGCATACTGAAAAGGAAAAAAATTGAAGGCCTTTCCTCTAAGATCTGGAACAAAACAAGGATGTTCACTGTCACTACTTTTTTTCAAAATAGTACTGGAAGTCCTGGCCAGAGCAATTAGGCATGAGAAAGAAACAAAGGGCATTCAAACTGGAAGAGAAGAAGTGAAAGTAGCCTTGTTTGCAGATGACATGACCTTATAGTTAGAAAAATCTGGAGACTCCACTAAAACGCTGTTAGAATTGATAAACAAATTCAGTATAGTTATAGGACACAAAAGCAACATACAAAAAGCAGTAGCATTTCTGTATACCAATAGTGAACAATCCGAAAAAGAAATCAAGAAAAGCAACCCCATTTATAATATCTCCAAAGATATAAAATAACTAGGAATCAATTCAACCAAAGAAGTGAAAGATCTATACAAGAAAAACCATAAAACACTGATGAAAGAAATTGAAGAGCACATAAAAAATGGAAATATATTCTATGCTCATGATAGGAAGAATATTGTTAAAATGACCATAGTACCCAATGTAATGTAGACACTCAGTGGACTCTCTATCAAAATATCAATGATATTTTCCACAGAAATATAAAAACAATCCTAAAATTCATATGGAACCACAAAAGAGCCTAATATCCAAAGCAATCCTGAGCAAAAAAATCAAAGCTGGAGGTATTACATCACATGACCTGACTCCAAAATATACTACAAAGCTATAGTAACCAAATCAACATGGTACTGACACCAAACAGATACGCCAGACCAATGGAAGATAAGGAACTCAAATATAAATTCATGTATTTATAACCAAGTCATGTTTCACAAAGGTGCCAAAAACACACAATGGGGAAAGGCCTGTCTTTTCAATTAATGATGCGGGGAAAACTGGATATTCACTTGTAGAGGAATGAAATTAGACCCCTATCTTTTACCATACACAAAAATCAAATCAAAATAAAGACTTAAATCTAAGACCTGAAACATGAAACTACTAGAAGAAAACACTGAGGAAATGCTCCAGGACATCTGTCCAGGCAAAGATTTTTGTCTAAGACTTCAAAACCACAAGCAACAAAAGCAAAAATAGACAAATGGGGTTATATAAAACTAAAAAGCTTCTGCACAGCAAAGGACACAATCAGGAAAGCAGAGACAACCCACAGAATGGAAGAAAACATTTTCAAACTACCTGTCTGACAAAGGATTAATAACTAGACTATCTAAGGAGCTCAGATAGCTTGACAGAAAACAACAACAACAAAAACAACAAATAATTCTATTAAAAAATGAGCAAACTATATGAATAGACATTTCCCAAAGAAGGCATTCAAATGGCCAACACCCCTAATCATCAGATAGATGCAAACCAAAACTACAATTAGATATCATTTTACTCCAGTTAAAATGGCTTTTTATCAAAAAGACAGGCAGTAACACATGCTGGTACAGATTTGGAAAACAGGAAACATTTGTATGCTGTTGGTGGAAATGTAAATTAGTAGAGCCACTATGGAGAGCAGTATGGAATTTCCTCATAAAACTAGAAATAGAATTACCATACGATCCAGCAATTGCACTGATGGATATATATCCAAAAGAAGGGAAATCAACACATCGAAAAGACATCTGCACTCTCACATTTACTGCAGCACTATTCATAATGGCTAAAATATGGATTCAACCTAAGTACCAGTGAACATACAAATGGATAAAGAAAATGCAGTATCTATATACAATGGAACATTATTCAGTGATTAAAAAATGAAATCCTATCATTTGCAGGAACATGGAAGGAACTAAAAGTCATTATGTTAAATGAAACAAGGCAAGCACAGAAGGAAGAATGTCGCACGTTCTCCCTCATAATGTGGGGGCTAAAAAAGTGAATCTCATGAGGATAGGTAGTAGATTGGTTGTTACCAGGGGCCAGGAAGGGTAGTGGGGGGGAGGGAAAGATGAGAAGTTGATTAATGGGCACATATGAAGTTTGATAGAAGAAATAAGATCTAGTGTTAGATAGATTAAAAAGAAAGAAACAATCTCAAAAAATAAAAAGATACATTAAGATGAATAAAAATGCAAATATAACATATCAAATTCATGGAATGCACCTAAATCAGTGTTCCTAAAGTTTACATTAGAAAAGTCTCAAATCAATAACAAGCTTCCACCTCAAGAACTAGATAAAAAGCAAAATGAACCCCAAACAAGCGGAAGGAATGAAATAATAAAGAGCAGATAACAGTGAAATTTAAAACAGAAAAATAGAGAAAGTCAATGAAACAAAAAGCTCGTTCTTTGAAAAGATAAATAAAATGGAAATATCTTAAGCAAGACTGAAAAAAAGATGGAAATTACCAATATCAGGAATGAAACAGGCGTATTAATACAGACTCTCAAGACAAGAAAGTAACAGTAAGAGAATACTAGGAGCAACTCTATATACATAAATTAGACAACTTAGATGAGATGGACAAATTTCTCAAAAAGCATAAAATACTACGTTAACCATACATAAAATAGATAAAGAGCTCTGTAACTTTTAAGAAAATTCAATTTATAGTAAAAAACTCTAGAAAAATAAAGCTCTAGGACAGATGGTTCCACTAGTGAATTCTCTGAAATGTTTAAAGAAAAATTAATATACATTTTACGTAAACTCTTCCAGAGAGTAAAAGTGGAGGGAATATCACAACTCATTTTATGAAGCCAGTATTAACTTGATACCAAAATCAGATGAAGATAGTATAAAAAAGAAAAATATAGACCAGTATCTCTTATGAATATAGATATAAAAATCCTTACTAAAATATTAGCAAATAGAAGTCAGGAATAAGTAAAAAGAACTATATATTAGGACCAAGTGGGTTTACTCCAAGAATTAAAGACCGGCTCAATATTTGAAAATAAATCAATATATTCATCATATCAACAATCTAAGAAGAAAAAGTAGATCATGCAATCATATCAATTAACACAGGAAATTCACTGGACAAAATCAAACACTGATCCATGATAAAAACTCTCAAAAAAAGTAGAAATTAAGGGATGGATTTCTTTAATTTGAAAAAGAGCTTTTATAAAAAATGTACAACTAACATACTTAATAGTGAAACATTGAGTGCTTTCTCCCCAAGATCAGGAAAAAAGCAAGGATATCCATTTTCACCATGGCTATTCAAAATAGCACTGGAAGTTTTAGCTAGGGCAACAGGTAGAAAAAGAATAAAAGGCATATAAATCACAAAGAATGAAGTAAAACTACGCCTATTTGCAGATGACGTGATTGTCTATACAGAAAATCCCGAAGAATAAAACAAAACCCACAAACAAACAAACAAACAAAAAAAAAGAAAAAGCCCTCCTAGAATTAATAGTACTAGCAATTAAGCAAGGCTGTAGAATATAAAATCAACATCCAAGAATTAATTGTATTTCTATATATATTAGTAATGAACATAAGGTGGACACCTAAATTAATAATAAAATACCATTTACAATAACTGAAAACAAAATTAAATACTTAAGTGTAAATCTAACGAAATATGTTCAGACTTTCTATACTGAAAACTGCAATAAAAGAAATCAAAGGCAATCTAAAGGAAGAGACAATGTGTTCACGGAGGCTCAACATGGAAAAGATGTCAATTCTACCCAAATTTACATCCAGATTTAATGTAATTCCTATAAAAATCCAAACAATTTTTTTGTAGATACAGACAAACTTATTCTAAAATTTACATGGAAAACAAAAGGGACCAAAATAGCTAAAAATTTTGAAAAAGACAACTAAAGTGGGAGGAATCTGTCTATGCTATTTCAAGACTTATTGTTTAGCTACAGTGATAAAGATTATGTGGTACTGACAGAGGGACAGACATATAGAACAGAACAGAGAAACCAGAAATAGAACTAAACAAATAGGCCAGATTAATTTTCAACAAAGGTGCAAAAGCCATTCAACAGAGGAAAGGTAGCTTTTTTTTTTTTTTTTTTTTTTTTTTTTTTAACAAGTAGCACTGGAGCAAGTGGTCGTTCATACACAAAAACCAACCAACCAACCAAACGAAAAAACACCTCGACCTAAACTCACATCTTAGAAAAAAATCAACTCAAATGGATTTAAAGGTAAAATGTAAAATTATAAAAGTTTTAGAAAAAAACACAGGAGAAAGTCTTTGGACCTTTGCCTAGGTGAAGGGTGCTTAGACTTTACATCAAAAAAAATACAACTGCTAAAAGAAAAAGATGATAAATCGGACCTCATGGAAATTAAGCAGTTTTGCTCTGTGAATGACACTGTGAAGAGGAAAAAAGACAATGTATTGACTGGGAGAAAACAATTGCAATCAACATATCTGACGAAGGACAGGTTTCTAGAACACATAAAAACTCTCAAAAATCAGGGATAAAAAAACTAAAAAATACAGTCAGACAATAGGCAAAAGACCTGAACAGATGCTCAAAATTACTAGTCATTAGGGAAATGTAAATTAAAACTATTTATAAAACTATCAAAATGGCTAAAATAAAAATAGTGACAACTCCAAATACTGGCAAGGTGTGGAGACACACTCATATATTTTTGGTGTGATTGTAAAATGATACAGTTGCTCTGGATAATAATTTGACAGTTCATTTAAACAGAAAACCTGAAACTGCCATAGAACCTAGATACTGCATCGTTTGGTGTAATGTTCATCATAATTAAAAACTGTAAACAACCCAGATGTCCTTCAACAAAAAATGGTTGAACAAACTGTAGTGCATATATAGTATGGAATACTACTCAATAATAAAATGTAAGGAATTATTGATTCATGTAACAATTTAGTCAAATCTCCAGGAAATTATGCTTAATGGAAGAAACCAATCCCAAAAGGCTACATACTATATGGTTCTAATTATATTCATTTTTGAAATACCAAAATACTGAACTAGAAAATAGATTAGTGGTTGCCAGAGTTTAGGAAAGGGGGGGCTGGGTGACAGACAGGTGGTGTGGCAATAAAAGGGCAATGACAATAAAAAAGCAATAGTACAGCCACTATGGAGAGCAGTATGAAATTTCCTCATAAAACTAGAAATAGAATTATCATATGATCCAGCAATTGCACTACTGGCTATATATCTAAAAGAAAGGAAATCAATATATCAAAAACACATCTGCACTCCCACATTTAGTGCAGCACTATTCACAACAGGCAAAATATGAAGTCAACCTAAGTACCCATGAACAAATGAAAGAATGAACAAATTGTTGTGTCATGATGTTATCAATGTCAACATCCAACTGTAATTTTGTACTATAGTTTTGTAAGATGTTACCACTGGAAAAAACTAGTAAAGGGTACATAGGACTTCTCTGGATCATTCCTTATAACTGCATGCCAATCTACAATTATATTACAATCTTAAAAGTTTAATAAAATTTTTTTGAAAGTTTACTGAATTTTTCAGATATAAATATAAAATTTTCATATGTATCAGCTGAAGCTGTTTTTCAGATAAACATGAAGGTATACATGTTTATCAAGTTTGAATATGAGAGCAGTGTTCTACGGGAAAATTTTAAGTGGAAGATGTTCTGGGAATTTGTATTATAACTTTTTTTAACCAATATATATGCCTTCTACTTGTCTTTTTTTTTTGTTTATTTGTTTCTTCCTTTCTCCCTTTCTTGTCTTACTTTAAGTATTTTCCTCATTAATTTCTTCCCTCTATTTCTGGAAGTTGTATACTCCGTCCATCCTTTTAGTGATTACCCTAATAAGTTTAATATGCATACTTAACTTTAAAAAACTATAATCAATATTTAATATCTTCCTAGAAAGTAGGACTACATTTTTTTTAAGAGAGGGTCTCACTCTGTCCCCCAAGGGAGTGCAGTGGCACAACCATGGCTCACTGCAGCCTTGACCTCCTAGGCTCAGGTGATTCTTTCACTTCAGTTTCCCGAGTAGCTACAGGCACGTGCCATCATGCTGGTCTAATTTTTGTATCTTTTTGTAGAGAGAGTTTTGCCATATTGCCCAGGCTTGTCTTGAACTTCTGGACTCAAGTGATCAGCCCACCTCAGCCTCCCAAAGTGCTGGGATTACAGGGATGAGCCACTGTGCCTGGCCTGTTAGAATACTTAACTATAATCACAGTATCTCAAATTACATGCTGTTGTTTTCAAGAATTCTAGCATATTTTTTCTTCCCATAATTGAGACATTATTTTTATTGTTTTATATAGTTACCATTGTCTAAATGTTTTGTTTACCCGAAATTCATATGCTGATATCTAATCCCCAGTGCAACAGTATAAAGTGTTGAGGCCTTTGGGAGGTGATTAACTCTGTCCTCATGAGTGGTATTAACGTCCTTATAAAAGAAGCCGTCAGGAGCTAGTTTGCCCCTTCTACCATGTGAAGATGCAGCAAGAAAGGGCCATCTTTGAAGCAGAAAACAAGCATTCACCAGACGCTGAATCTGCAGGCACCTTGACTGTGGACTTCCCAGCCCCCAGAACTGTAAGCAATAAATTTCTGTTGTTTATAAATTACCCAGTCTAAGATATTTTGTTACAGCAGAAGAATGGACCAGAACAACAGTCAATTTTTTTTTAAAAAGATTTGTTCAGATATTTACCAATCTTTGCTCTGTTTTCCCTCTTGTATCCTCAACTCTCCATCTGAGATAATTTTTCTTCTGCCAGAGTATATCTTTAAAATTCTTTACGTGAGGTTCTTTTGGTGATAAAATGTTCCCATTTTTGTTTGTAGGAAAATGACATTTCATCCTCCCCCATTCTTGAATAGTAACTTTGCTGAGTGTAAAATTCTTGATTAAATGTTATTTTCTTTCAGCACATTGAAAGTATTATTCTAGTATCTTCTGTTTCAAGTATTTTTCATCAATAAATCATTTTACTTTAAAAATATATCTCAATTTTTTATTTAAAATAAACATATTTTTAAAATTTATACTTTAAGCTCTAGGGTACATGTGCACAATGTGCAGGTTTGTTACATATAGTATACATGTGCCATGTTGGTTTGCTGCACCCATTAACTCGTCATTTACATTAGTTATATCTCCTAATGCTTTCCCTCCCCCCTACCCCGACCCCACAACAGGCCCCAGTGTGTGACGTTCCCTTTCCTGTGTCCAAGTGTTCTGTTCAATTCCCACCTATGAGTGAGAACATACAGTGTTTGGTTTTTTGTTTTTGCGATAGTTTGCTGAGAATGATGGTTTCCAGCTTCATCCATGTCCCTACAAAGGACATGAACTCATCCTTTCTTATGACTGCATAGTATTCCATGGTGTATATGTGCCACATTTTCTTAATCCAGTCTATCACTGATGGACATTTGGGTTGGTTCCAAGTCTTTGCTATTGTGAATAGTGCTGCAATAAACATACATGTGCATGTGCCTTTATAGCAGCATGATTTATAATCCTTTGGGTATATACCCAGTAATGGGATGGCTAGGTCAAATGGTATTTCTAGTTCCAGATCCTTGAGGAATTGCCACACTGTCTTCCACAGTGGTTGAACTAGTTTACAGTCCCACCAACAGTGCAAAAGTGTTCCTATTTCTCCACATCCTCTCCAGCACCTGTTGTTTCCTGACTTTTTAATGATTGCCATTCTAACTGGTGTGAGATGGTATCTCATTGTGGTTTTGATTTGCATTTCTCTGATGGCCAGTGATGATGAGCATTTTTTCATGTGTCTTTTGGCTGCATAAATGTCTTCTTTTGAGAAGTGTCTGTTCATATCCTTCACCCACTTGTTGATGGGGTTGTTTTTTTCTTGTAAATTTGTTTGAGTTCTTTGTAGATTCTGGATATTAGCCCTTTGTCAGATGAGTAGATTGCAAAAATTTTCTCCCATTCTGTAGGTTGCCTGTTCACTCTGATGGTAGTTTCTTTTGCTGTGCAGAAGCTCTTTAGTTTAATTAGATCCCATTTTTAAATTTTGCTTTTGTTGCCATTGCTTTTGGTGTTTTAGACATGAAGTCTTTGCCCATGCCTATGTCCTGAATGGTATTGCCTAGGTTTTCTTCTAGGGTTTTTATGGTTTTAGGTCTAACATTTACGTCTTTAATCCATCTTGAATTAATTTTTGCGTAAGGTGTAAGGAAGGGATCCAGTTTCAGCTTTCTCCATATGGCTAGCCAGTTTTCCCTGCACCATTGATTAAATAGGGAATCCTTTCCCCATTGCTTGTTTTTGTCAGGTTTGCCCAAGATCAGATAGTTGTAGATGTGTGGTATTATTTCTGAGGGCTGTGTTCTGTTCCAGTGGTTTATATCTCTGTTTTGGTACAAGTATCATGCTGTTTTGGTTACTGTAGCCTTGTAGTATAGTTTGAAGTCAGGTAGCGTGAGGCCTCCAGCTTTGTTCTTTTGGCTTAGGATTGTCTTGGCAATGCAGGCTCTTTTTTGGTTCCATATGGACTTTAAAGTAGTTTTTTCCAATTCTGTGAAGAAAGTCATTGGTAGCTTGATGGGGATGGCATTGAATCTATAAATTACCTTGGGCAGTATGGCCATTTTCACGATATTGATTCTTCCTATCCATGAGCATGGAATTTTCTTCCATTTGTTTGTATCCTCTTTTATTTCATTGAGCAGTAATTTCTAGTTCTCCTTGAAGAGGTCCTTCACATCCCTTTTAAGTTGGATTCCTAGGTATTTTATTCTCTTTGAAGCATCTGTGAATGGGAGTTCACTCATGATTTGGCTCTCTGTTTGTCTGTTATTGGTGTATAAGAATGCTTGTGATTTTTGCACATTGATTTTGTATTCTGAGACTTTGCTGAAGTTGCTTATTAGCTTAAGGAGATTTTGGGCTGAGACGATGGGGTTTTCTAAATATACAATCATGTCATGTGCAAACAGGGACAATTTGACTTCCTCTTTTCCTAACTGAATACCCTCTATTTCTTTCTCTTGCCTGATTGCCCTGGCCAGAATTTCCAACACTATGTTGAATAGGAGTGGTGAGAGAGGGCATCCCTGTCTTGTGCCAGTTTTCAAAGGGAATGCTTCCAGTTTTTGCCCATTCAGTATGATATTGGCTGTGGGTTTGTCAAAAATAGCAATGCCTCACCCTGCTTCAGCTCACACTCAGTGGGCTGCACCCACTGTCCTACCCCCACTGTCCAACAAGCCCCAGTGAGATGAACCCGGTACCTCAGTTGGAAATGCAGAAATCACCTGTCTTCTGCGTTGCTCATGCTGGGAGCTGTAGACTGGAGCTGTTACTATTGCCCAGAGTTCCTATTTTATAAGTTATAACAAATAAGATCCAGCTATCACAAATCTGTTATGAAGCTATGATATTTAGGAAAATACAAAAGTTGGGTGAGAGAAGGAGAAAGGTGGCAGCTCTCCTGTGTTGAGGTGGTCCTCACACCATCTGTGTCACTTGTCTTTTGAAACCCAGTATACCTCCTGTCATACTGGAGTCTGGAAGTTAGGCCTGAAACATTGCAGAAATGTTTCAAGAGAATGTACATTTTATGTATGTTGCATTTCCTGTCCTATAGCTATAAAAGGAACTCTGGTAAAATATACATAACATAACCTTTACCAGTCTAACTGATTTTAAGTATATAATTCAGTGGCATTAGGTACATTCACATTATTGTGCAACCATCACCACTGTCCATCTCCAGAACTTTTTCATCATCCCAAACAAAAACTCTCCATTCTCTTCTCCCTATCCACTCATAAGCACTGTTCTATTTTCTTTATGCATTTGGTTATTCTAGATACTTCATGTAAGTGGAATCACACATTTGTCCTTATATAATCTGTCTTATTTCATTTAGCACAATGTTTTCAAGATTCATCTATGTTGTAGCAAGTGTTAGAATTAACAATAATTTTTAAGGCTGAATAATATTTCTTCCATGTATTTAACCCATTTTGTTTATGCATTCATCAATCAATGGACATCTAGGTTGCTTCCAACTTTTGGGTAAGGTGAATAATGATGTTATGAATATTGGCGTGCAAATATCTATTACAGTCCCTGCTTTCAATTCTTTAAGAGACAGTCTCACTCTGTTGCCCAGACTGGAATGCAGTGGCATGATCACAGCTCACTGTAACCTCGAATTCCTGGGCTCAAGTGATACTCCTCCCTCATCCTCCTGAGTAGCTAGGATTATAGGTGTGTGTCACCAGGCCTGGCTAATTTTTTTAAACAAGTTTTGTAGAGATAGGGTCTCACTATTTTGCTCAGGCTGGTCTCAAACTCTTGGCCTCAAGTGATCCTCTTGTCTCAGCCTCCCAAAGTGTTGGGATTACAGGTTTAAACCACCACACCCAGCCCCTGCTTTCAATACTTTTGGATATGGAACTCGGAAGTGGAGTTCTTGGGTCATATAATTCTATGCTTAATTTCTTGAGGATATGCCATAGTTTCCCATAGCAGTTGCACAGTTTTACATCCTCACCAGCAATGCACAATGTTTCTAAACATTCTGCCACCACTTGTTTATTATTATTTTCTTGATAACAGCCAACGTAATGGGTGTGAAGTTGTATATCACTGTGGTTCTGATTTGCATTTCCCTAATGAGTATTGATGCTGAGGATCTTTTCATGTTCTTATCAGTCATTTGTGTATCTTCTTTGAAGAAATATCTATTTGAGTCTTCTGCCTGTTTTTAAATACCATTTTCTTTGTTGAATTGTAGGAATTAAAAAAAATATATATATATATAGAATATTAATACCTTGCCAGATATGTGATTGTGAATATTTTCTTGATTCCATGGGTTGCCCTTTTACTTTGTTCAATGTGCAAAGATTTTCAACATCGATAAAGTCCAAATTATCTAGTTTTTTGTTTGCTGCCTATGCTTTTGGTGTCATATCGAAGAAATGACTGCCAAATCTAATGTCATTAAGCTGTCCCCCTATGTTTTTTTCTAAGAGTTTTATAGTTTCAGCTCTTGTGTATAGGTGTTTGATCCATTTTGAATTAATTTTTATATTCAGTAGGCAAAGGTCCAACTTCATTCTTTGGCAAGTGGATATCCAATTTTCCCAACACCATTAGTTGAAAAGACTATTCTCTCCCCCATTGAATTGACACCCTTGTTGAAAATTACTGCATCCTATATGCAAGGGCTTATTTCTGGGCTCTTGTTTCTATTCCATTTTCTTGATTTTATTTTGGATAGTTTATTGTCATTGTATAAAAATACGACTGATTTTTGCAGCCTGATTTTGTATTCTGCAACTTTGCTGAACTCATTTATTAGTTCTAATGGTTTTGTGTGTGGAGTCTTGGGTTTTCTACATATATAATCACGTCAGAAAAAAGATAGGTTTACTTCTTCCTTTCCAATTTGGATACCTTTCATTTCTTTTTATTGCCTAAGTGTTCTGGCTAGAAGTTCCAATACTATGTTGAATGGAAGCGGAAAAAGTGGGCATCCCCATCTTGTTCCTGATTTTAAAGGAAAAGCTTTCAGTCTTTCACCACTGAATATGATGTGACCTGTGGGTTTTTTACATAAGGCCTTTTTCACATTAAGGTAGTTTCCTTCTTTTCCTAGTTTGTTGAGTGTTTTTAACATGAAACTTGAATTTTTCCAAATGTTTTTTTCAGCACCCATTGATGCTGAAAACCCATCATCAAATAATCACATGGGTTTTTTTTTTCCCCTCCATTCTGCTACTGTGGTATATTACAATGATTTATTTTCATATATTGAACCATCCTTGTATTCTAGGGTCATCTTGTATAATTCTTTTTAATATGTTGCTGCAATCAGTTTGCTGGGGGGGTTTTTTTGAGCATTTTTGCATCAACATTCATTAAGGGATATTGGCGTGCAGTTTTGTTTTGTTTTTCCTGTCTTTGGTATGAGACCAATGCTGCCATTCATAAAATGAGTTAGGAAGTGTTCTCTTCAATTTTTTGGAAAAGATTTTGGAAACAACCAGTGTCAGTTGTTCTTTAAATACTTGGTAGAATTCATCAGTGAAGCCAACTGGTCCTGGTATTTTGTAAATAGAATGATAGAAAGGTTGTTGTTTTTTTTTTTTTTTTTTTTTTTTTTTGAGACAGGGTCTCACTCTGTTGCCCAGGCTGGAGTGCAGTGCGCACGATCAGGGCTCACGGTGTGGCCTCTACCTCCTGGGCTCAAGTGATCCTCCTGCCTCAGACCTCTGAGTAGCTGGGACTACAGGTGTGTGCCATCACACCTGGCTAATTTTTTGAATTTTTAGTAGAGATAGGGTTTCGCCATGTTGCCCAGGCTGGTTTTGCTGTGCTCAAGTGATCCACCCGCCTTGGCCTCCCAAAGTGTTGGGATTACAGGTGTGAGCCACCGCACCCAGCTGAGAGGTTGTTAATTTCTGAGTCAATCTCCTTCCTAGGTATAGGTCTATTCAGATTTTCTATTACTTTGTGATTCAGTCTCAGTAGGTTTTGTGTTTCTAGGAGTTTGTCCACTTCGTCTGGGTTATTCAACTTGTTGGCATGTAATTGTTACGCTATACTCTTCTAGTCCTTTTTATTTCTGTGGAATTGGTACTAATGACTCCATTTTCATTACTGATTTTAGTAATTTGAATTTCTTTTTTTTCTTAGTCTATCTAGCTAAAATTTTGTGATTTTGTTGATCTTTTTGAAGAACCAACTTTAGCTTAGTTGATCTTCTCTATTGTTTTTTGATTTTCTAGTTCATTTATCTCTGCTCTAATTTTTATTATTTCCTTCTTTCTGCTAGCTTTGGGTTTAGGTTGTTATTCTTTTTCTAGTTTCTTAACTTATAGTTATACATGAGACTGCTGTTTTTGAGGTTTTCAAAAATGTAATTATCTTTAAATGTTTACAGCAATATCAGTGCTGCTTTTTCTGCATGCTATTAAGTTTTGGTATGTTGTATTTTTGTTTTAATTCATTTTTAAATATTTTCTAATTTCCCTTATGATTTCTTCTTTAACTTATTGGCTATTTGAGTGTGTTTAATTTTCACATATTTGTAAATTTTCCAGTTTTCCTTCTGTCATTGATTTCAAACTTCATCCTCTTTTTGGAGATACGCTTTGAAGAATATACTATTTTGCAATATACTTTTTATGGCATCTATTTTAAAAAACCTATCGAAACTTATTTTATGGCCTAATGTGCTCTATCTTGGAGAATGTCCGATGTGTACTTCAGAAGGTGTATGCTACTGTTGTTAGGTGAAGTGTTTTATATATGTGGGTTGTATCTAGTTGGTTTACTGTGCTAAGTTCTTACATTTCTTTACTTACCTTTTGTGTGGCTGTTCTATCCATTATTGAATGTGGGGTATTGAATTCCTCAACTATTCTTGCATAGCTCTCTATTTTTCTCTTAAATTCTGTCCATTTTTGCTTCATCTATTTTGACAGTCTATTATTAAGTGCATAAATATTTATAAGTATAATATTACTGTGCAGAATTAAACCTTCTAGTAGCATATATCCTTTGTCTCTTGTAAACTTTTTGGATTTAAGATATTTAAACATTTTTTATTTAAAATTTATTTGATATTATTATAGCCACCATGGTTCGCTTTTGGTTACTATTTGCCTGACTATCTCTTTCTATCCTTTCACTTTCAACTTATTTATGTCTTTGGATCTAAAATGAGTCTCATGTAGACAGTATATAGCTGGATCATGCTTTCCTATCCAGTCTATTAATCTCTGTCTCTTGATTAGAAAGTTTAATCCATTTACACTTAAAATAATTAGTGACAAAAAGGGAATTCTACCATTTAGTTAAGGGTTTTCCATATGCCTTATAGCTTTTTAACTCCTTATTTCCTACATTACTATCTTCATTTGTTCTTAATTTTTTTAGTGAAATATTTTAATTCTTTTCTCATTTTTTTAATGTACATCCTGTACCTATTTTCCTTGTGGCCACTATGAAGATTACATTTAACATCCTAAAGTAATAATTTGAATTTATACCAGCTTAACTTCAATAGCATACAAAACCTCTGCTCTTATACTGCTCTGTCCTCACCCCTTTTAGTTATTGATGTCATAAATTACATCTTTATGTACTGTATGCCCCAAATCATAGACTGATTTTTTAAATGCATGTCTGAGGACAAGTTGAATGTAATTCTTATCTTTCTTCCTCTATAGATATGGAGTTTTTTTTCCCCTCTGGACTCTGTCATGATTTTTTCTTTATTTTTGATTTTCTCTAGTTTGAAGATGTTATGTCTAGGTATAGTTGTTTTTGTGGCATCTGACATTAATTTGGGGAAATTCTTGGTCTTTGTTTCAAATATTTCTTCTTTTTCTCTCGTTCTTCTCTTTTGGGTATTTGCATTATGTAGATGTTCTACCTTTTAGAGTTGTCTCAAAATTCTTTGATATTCTGTTTTTTTGTTTCTCAGACCCTGTTCCCTTTGCTTTTCAGTTTTGGAGGTATGCAGTCAGAGATCCTCATGCTCAAGAGTTTTTTTTTCCTCAGCTGTGTCCATTCTACTAATAAGCCCATCAAAGGCACTGTTTATGTCTGTTATAGTGTTTTTGATCTCTAGCATTTATTTTTGGTTCTTAGGAGTTTCATCTCTTTGATTACATTACCCATCTGTTCTTGCATGGTATCTATTTCATCCATTGGAGCACTTAGCATGTTAATCACAATGATTTTTAAATTCCCAGTCTGATAATTCCAACATTCCTGCCATGTCTACTTCTGATGCTTACTTTGTCTCTTTAAATTGTATTTTTTTGCCATTTGATATGCCTTGTAATTTTTCTTCATAGCCAAACATCATATACCAGGTAAAAGGAACTGCTGTAGACAGGCCTCTAGTAATGTGGTGGGGATGTGTGGGGGTGGGGAAGTATTCTATAGTCCTATCATTAGGTCTTGGTCTTTTTATTTTTTGAGATGGAGTCTCGCTCTGTCGCCAGGCTGGAGTGCAGTGGCATGATCTCAGCTCACTGCAACCTCCACCTCCCAGGTTCAAGCGATTCTCCTGCCTCAGCTGGGACTATAGGCATGTGGCACCATGCCCAGCTAATTTTTTTTATTTTTTAGTAGAGATGAGGTTTCACTGTGTTAGCCAGGATGGTCTCAATCTCCTGACTTCATGATCCACCCGCCTTGGCCTCCCAAAGCACTGGGATTATAGGTGTGAGCCACCATGCCTGGCCAGGTCTCAGTCTTTTAGTGAGCCTTTTAGTGAACTTCACGAGTTTTTCTGAATTTTTCCTCCCCTGTTACATGGGAGAAGATGGCTAGAGTGAGCTGAAGTTGGGTATGAGCTGAAGTTGGGTATTTCCCTTCCCCTAGGTAAGTTACTATTTGATTATACTCCAGCAGGGTAGGCTCAGGTTAAGTAGTTTCTCCTGGTGTTAGGGCTCATTAAGAAGAACAGAGTACCCTGGTGTATTTCACAATAGTTCCCTTTCCTTTTCCCTGCTGAAACATGAGGGAATTTTCCTCTAATATTACTGTGAGAACCTGGTTGTTCTGAAGGACTTGTTCCACAGGTCCCTTAGGTTCCATTCAGTTTTCACAAAAGTGTAGCGACTGAGTTTCCCTGAAGTTTTTAACTCTCATAGTGGTCTGCACTGAACCTCTAGCAATTTGTCAATTATAGTTTAGGTTTGCCTACCTGACAGTTTCCCACGCTTATTAGTGTTCATGAGTCTTTGCTCTGGTGAGCCCCTTTCTCCCTCACTAATCCATCTTGAATCCCCATAATGTGTATGCTGGTCTGCTTAATGTTGTTCCATAGGTCCCTTAGGCTCCGTTCAGTTTTCTTCCATCTTTTTTGTTTCTGTTCCTCAGATTTGTTAATTTCAATTGTTTTGCTTTTAAGTTTGCTGATTCTTTTTTCCGCCTGCTGAAAACTGCTTGTGAATCCCTCTAATGATTTTTTTTTCAGCGATTGTACTTGTCAACTCATTTCTTCATTATTCTTTTTTTCTTCTTTATTTTTTTAAAGGATACATATTTTTCATCCATGATTCACTGGAACTGCTGCAGGATGCTCATCATGACTTAGAACTCCTGAGTACATTGTCATGATGAACATGTGCAGAGAGATTTACTAGCGTACAATATGAATCTTCACGCTCATGGGGAAAAAGTATTTTCTAGTCTGGACTGAATATATTTGCAAGTGTTTTTATACCTGTTCTCTGTAAATAATCTCAGGGTGGCCTGTTGCTGTACAAAAAGGGAGGGCTGTTAATAGCGGCCACTTCCTCCTGCATACAGTGGAGAGAAGCCTGATCACAGACAGTCCCATCATGGCCTTAAAAGATGATATTAAACTGATAACGTCATTTTAGCTGCCTGATCGATTCTTTTTTAATGTTTTTTTAATATATTTATTGACATTTACTTTTGCTCACACATCATTATCTTGGCATTATCAATATCTTTCTTTAGTTCTTTGAGAATCTTTAAGATAGTTGTTTTAAAGCCTTTGTCTAGTAAGTTCTCCATTTCATCTTCCTCATGGATTTTTGTCAATTCATTGTTTTCATTTGAATGGATCATACTTTTTCTCTGCTTTGTCATTTTATTTTTGTTGAACTCTGAATATTTGAATCTTATAATATGGTAATTCTGGAAATCAGCTTCTTTCCCTTCCCTAGGGTTTGCTTTTTTTTTTAATTGTTATAAAGTGTTCTGTGTAAGAAATAAGCCTGAGGTATAAACTTAAGGCCTTTCTCTTTTTCTCAGCCTGCTTTTTCCTCTGGGCATGCACAGTGACTTTCTAAATTCCCCCATATATGTAGCTGCTTTTGAATTTTCTAATCCTATAATTTCTGGGTCCCAAAAGAGAAGAAGAAAAATGTAGGGGAAAATGTAGGTACTGTCCTTATAAATCCCTTGAAGATACTTCAGCCAGTGTGGGTTGCAACAGTGGCAGCCTGTCTTTGCCTCTGCACTTCTACAACCTAAAGCAGTAATCCACAGTAGAACCTGGATCCCCAATATTTGGAAGATAAGGTCCTTAATTACCCATTCTGTCTTCTACAAGCTGTCCTATAAATCCTAGTACCTGCTAGCTGGAGCACTGGAGAATGGTTGACTAGTAGCACACTAGGTTAAAATTGACCCAAATTAACCAAAATCTACTAGTCAAGTCTTTTCCAGTAAGCTGTAAGCCTTTGAATAGACTACAAAGTTCCAAAATAGTTATATCAGAGAGATCTTGCCAGTTGTCCAGGTGGAGAAACAGGTGGAGAAACAGATTCCTATATATACTACTCTGCCATCTTATGCTCCCTTACAGACTTTTATAAGCTAAGTATATTTGGTGTGGGTTAAAAAAACAGAAACTCTTCAAGATGATAATACTGTTACTTTAAATGACCCATGTTACTTTAATATTATATAAATAATACTAAGAATAATTTGATTCATTTCTATAAAAAATAAGTTTTGTGTTATTATTTCCTGAAATTTTTCTTTTAATCAATATTAGTTATAAAACCATTTTTGGCAGCAAGTGGAAAATATTATCTCCTCCCTAAAAGCAGTGCATATGTTTATTACAGTTACAGAACTGAAAGATGAGTCACTGAAGATTACAATGATAAATCTCTTTATACTAAAATGGAAAACTGGCAATCAATTTCTCTTCTTATGAATTAGATATTTCTTATTATATATATACACACACACACAGACAGACAGACACACACACACATATGTGTGAGTAAATCTTTAAAGGACCTCATAACATTTCTATGAGCTATTAATATCCCTATAAAACTAAGTAGACATCATAAATCAAATTAATGACAAAACTGAGAATAAAATCCATGACAAATCATTCTTCAGTGTATAACCACAGTGGTTAGTCTGTTATTTTTAATGAAATTTAGGGGGAAAAAAGAGTATTTGATCTTTTAAAAAAAAACAAGTAGGGAATAAATTATAAATTTAGGGAGGTTAAATGCTACTATTTTGTGGGCAGTTTAGTTAACCACTGGAACAAGATGTGCTAAACCTTGTAAAGTACCAAGGTAACACTGCTAGTAAATGCTAGTAAATATGAAGTCAGGGATCTGATATTAAAGTTAGAACACTTGTTCTTTGGTGTCAGCCAAGATGCAGAAAGTAACCATAGCTTCTCTCTCTTACTGATTGTTTACAGAGTACCCAGTGATTACCTGATGACGTTGAATGTAAATAATAGCAGGCAGATTTGGTACTGAAGTCAAAGCTTGAATAACAGCTCTTAATGGGGCTAGGCCTAATTGTGGAGCTGCAATACCATAATGACAGTGTTAGCACCCGAAGCTCAGAGAGAAGACCTACCTATCTCTTTGGCTAATGGAAATAAAAAAAAGGAGCCGATATTGTCTAAAGAACTGAGGTAAGAGGAATCTCTTTCTCTCTTTTTTCTTTTATTTTGCTCTTTGTCCCAAAGGTCAGTTGTGTACAACTACATAATTGCAAAGGGAGTTAATACTCTGTAAGAAACCTCTTCTGGCCAGAGTAACTGGGAATGGGGTCCCCTGGAAGCTGGAGAGTGGTGGGAAAATTCTTGAAAAGAAGAGAGCTAAAGAAGGTGGATTCTCTAATTTTGGATGTGAACTGACCCAAGTTCCAGGGTCACCCCTGAGCTGTGAATACGTGGGACAGTATAAAAGAAGTACAAGAAAAGCTTTTAAAACATAAACCTAGTATATACTACTGCCCAAGTCTCAAACTAACTCCTAAATCATTCATGTACTGGGCAGACACTAACAATATAGCAAAGGCTGAGCCACTACCCACAGAAAGTGAGACAGAATTTACAATCTGAACCCAATCAGATCAATTGCTAAAACTAACTAATAAAAATTCCCCAGAGGATTTTAACAGGAGTTAAATAATTTACTTACAATGCAGTGTTCAAAATGTCCAGGATACAATCCAAAATTTCTCAACATAGAACAAGGAAAATTTGACCAGTTCTCATTGGAAAAGAAATCAACCGATGTCAACCCCAAGGTAAGCCAGATATTGAAATTGTCCGAAGAATAATTTTAAGCAGTTATTATAACTATTCTCCATGACATAAAGGGCAATACTTTTGAAATAAATGTAAAAATACAAGTTCTTAGCAGAGAAATGGAAACCATTAACAAAAAAACCAAATGGAGAATTTAGAACTGAAAATATATCTGAAATAAAAACCACTAGATATGCTCAAAGGCAGAATGAAGATGAAAGAGGGGAAAAGTCAGCTAATTTGAAGATAGATCATAGAAATAACCTAAAATTAATACAGAGTAAAAAAGATTTTAAAAATTAACAGAGCCTCAGGGATTTGTGACACATTACCAAAAAATCTAAAATTCACGTCATAGGAGCAGCAAAAAAAAGTAAATTTCCCAAATTTGGTTAAAGACATAAATTTACAGAATCATAAAGTTCACTGAACCCAGAAGGATAATCTAAAAGAAAACTACACCCAGATACATCATAATCAAATTGCTGAAACTAAAGCTGAAGAAAAAATATCTTCAAAGCAGCCAGAGAAATTTGCCATTACACATAAGGAAACAGCAATTTGAATTGATTGCTCATTTCTTTTCAGGAACCATGGAGCAAAAGCGAGTGGAATCATATTTTATTTTACTTTTTTTTTAATGCTGAAAGAAAAGAACAGTCAACCCAGATTTCTGTATCTAGTGAAAATATCCTTCAGGAGTAATATGGAAATAAAGACATTTCCTAATGAAGAAAAGCTAAGAAAAGGTTTCACCAGCAGACCTACTCTAAAAACAAAAACTCTAACGAAACAACCATGGTCATCACTTAAGAGTTACTATGAGTCAGTTTTCTAAGTGCTTTACACAGATTAATTCACTTTATCCAAGAAATTTGGTACTATTAACATCTTTATTATATAGATGAGAAAACAAAAACAAAAAAGGCATTAATATAGAACACAAGCAATCTGTCTTCAGAGATGATGTTCTTAACCATTACTTCATAATATCTCCCAACTTACTTATATAAAAAATCTGGAGGATATTAAGTTGTCCAAATAGTAGGAAACCATTTCAAACAGATGTAATGGTTTAAACATTTATTTTTATTTAATGCTGCTCTCTAGACATAAAAATAGGAAGGTAAGGCATCAACTCGATGCATTAATTTACCTGAAAGAAACATGCTATAGAACTATGGTAAAACACTGATTTATCCATAGTAACCACAACAATAAACATTTTTTGAGTACTTACTATGTGTCAGAATTTGTTTTAGGGGCTGAGGATGTAAAAAAGTATAAGATAAAGCTCCTGTCTTTAAGAAGTTTCTACTAACTAGGTAATACAGACAAGCAAATAATTAATTACAATATACTATGACATGTTCCATAGCAGAAGCATGTACAAAGCCAAAAGTGCATACAAAATAGAAAGGCTGTAGAAAGGAAGCACCAATCTAATCATGGCTATTATAAAAACAATAATTTTTAAAAAGGCTTTGAGAAGCACAAAAAATGAACATTCAGGGAAATGTCCCCTTTTCTGTAACTAATGTAAACTACTATGTCTGTTCCAAAGTTTATAAATATATTCTCAGTTAAATCAGCAATGCACAGACAGAAAAGCCAGAAGGTGCTCCCATGCTGCTTATATGTATTAATTTTCAAAGCCTTCAGGATAAAGATGAACGACTTATTCCAAAGTAATTAGAATCAGCTCCTGCTAATTAATTTTCCACTCACTCAGCAGTCCAGTGCTCGGTAATTATGAGGATACAAAAGGGAGAAAAAAATTAATTCAGAAAAACCTTTCAATATAAGAAAAAGTGATGATATTTCTATACTGGATCAAGAAAGCTATATTCAATTTGAAGAATTATCTTAACAGTTGCAAAGAATAATTTCTCCACTTAAACTGTGGGATCCTTAAGGTGAGGACCATTTCTGATTTTTCTTTTTAACCTTAGAATCCCTAATGCTTAATATGGGACTTGGCAAATAAGCATATTATTATGTTTACCGAATTAAAATTTTATTACAAAAGAATTAGCAAGAGAATGAAGTTTAATTCTTTCCTGATGTTATTGCTTGTATACAAGAAAGAGTTCTTTTATGTTTGAAAACTACTACTTAATTCCATAGGAAAAACGGGATCCCCTGACCTCACTGGTGTAGGTAATATAAGTAATGGTTTAAAAAAAAGAACACTATGAAAGAATCAACTGGAGTTCCTTAAAGGCCAGCATGAAGTTTAGCTTTAGTCTCTGTCGTGGTACTTTAATTCTTTATTTGCTTTTACTAAAATTAAATGTTATAGTATACGTGACAGCAAAGAGAACATAGTAACTAATGACCCATTCATAATCTCCTGTATCTGTGCTTCAAGTGGCTGCCACTGATGGGATATAAACTTTGCCTATGTAACAGAAAGAACATTACAACTCATATTCCATAATAGTCAATGGACACATTTAATTTTATATTCATATTACACATAGGATACATAAATGGCTATAAATTATGAAACCCTGAAACTATACAGCTGCTATTTATTTTTAGGTTGCTCTGAGATCAACTATTAATTAACGTTCATTAAATCCTTCAACAGATTCTGACTAAGCTGACACTTCTATCTTTAACTTAAGTGATGTAATTGTCCTCATTTAGGGGATCTAAATCTAAGAGTTGCTAAAATAGTAGCAAATAATTACCAATAAATCGAGGATGGATATCGACATCTATGTCAACAAAGGCATAGTTTTAGGTAGACTAATTTCATATAATAATAGTATATCATTAATGTAATATAATAATTTAAATATACCCAGTTGCCAAGCATTAAAAGATTAATAATATGAATTGAGCTTTTTTTTTTCTTCACAACAACACATCAACATGGCTATTTATAAATTGGAATATAAGCTCCTAACTTGTGAGAACAAGTTATTTTAATAAACTTGGCAGTTTAGTTTTATTAAATTAAATTAGTATTTACCTACAATTAATAGATATCAACTGATGATTATAAACAATCACAGAAAACAGTAACTTTACATAGTAATAAATTGGATTCTCTGGGTTAGGAATTGATAACTTTTACCAGTAGTAATATGACAGTCTCTGAAAGTTTAACTTAACAAGCAAAACAACAACAACAACAACAAAAAGAAGTGAAGTGGGAAAATTGTGGCCGACAGAATACTAAAGCTCTTAACTCTGGAAAAAAAAGGGGCAAACTTAAGTGTTAAGACTAAAGTTTCTTAGGTTCATCAATATAGTGTATTGATTAGTGGTATGGAATTAACTTTTTTTTTTAACAATGATAGTAGGTAATATTTATTAAGTGATTAGTATAAGCTAAGAACTTTATGTGGACTAGCTCATTTAATATTCACAACAATGCTAAAGTGTAGATTTTTTTTTAATATCACAGAAACAGTTCACCTAGCAAATGGTTTGCAACATGTTGGTGACTTTCTTACCTAGAGAGCATGCCCAGAGGTGTAACATTAAGTGATCCCATCAGCATTGCCAGGGCCATCCCTGGTGCTTCCCGTTCTATTACTTCTTTTGTGGCCTGTAATTAAAGATTAAATAGCAGACTGAGTGAAATAAGCCAAAAAAGAACGAAGTCAGACTAGTAAAACCCACTTAAAAATGATTATAAACCAGGCTTTCAATAACCATACTTTTAGTTTCTGAAACATTTATCTTTTTGAGGCACCCAGACTCACTTCACAAGGACCACTGAATAAAAGCTGAGGACCAAGAAAATAAAGAAAATTTTTATATTAGCAGTCCTTTCATATTGCTTATAGCTCAGAAGTATTTGATAGAAATCTCATCTCACTAATAACTTAAATTCTAAAAATGAGGCCTCAGATTGCTATAACAACTTAGTAGATTTTTCACCGGGGAAGTAATCTGGGTATTTTCCTTTGTCTATTACTCTTGAAACAATTAGTCTCTGAAAACCTCAGATAATCCATATCTCTCCTAGCTCTACGCTTTTATAATAGAATTAAAAGGATCTCAAGAAGTCATCATGTCAAGTTTCCCCATGTACTGGCTAGAGGAAAAATTCTACATTTACTATCTTCCTAATCTTTAGTATAAATTGTCTTTTTTTTTTTTTCAGATTTCTCCACTTTTTTTTTTTAATATACTTTAAGTTCTGGGGTACATGTGCAGAACGTGCAGGTTTGTTACATAGGTATATACGTGGCATGGTGGTTTGCTGCACCCATCAACCCGTCTCTCTTAGGTATTTCTCCTAATGCCATCTCTCCACTAACCCTCCATCCCCTGACAGGCCCTGGTGTGTGATGTTCCCCTCTGTGTGTCCATGAGTTCTCATTGTTCAAATCCCACTCATGAGTGAGAACATGTAGTGTTTGTTTTTCTGTTTCTGTGTTAGTTTGCTGAGAATCATGGTTTCCAGCTTCATCCATGTCCCTGCAAAGGACATAAACTCATCCTTTTTTATGGCTGCACAGCATTCCATGGTGTATATGTGCCAAATTTTCTTTATCTAGTCTATAACTGATGGACATTTGGGTTGGTTCCAAGTCTTCGCTATTGTGAATATTGCTGCAATAAACATATGTGTGCATGTGTCTTTAGAATAGGATGATATATAATATTTTGGGTATATACCCAGTAATGGGTCAAATGGTATTTCTGGGTCTAGATCCTTGAGGAATCGCCACACTCTCTTCCACAATGGTTGAATTAATTTACACTCCCACCAACAGTATAAAAGCATTCCTATTTTTCCACATCCCTATCCAGCATCTATTGTTTCCTGACATTTTAATGATCGCCATTCTAATTGGCATGAGATGGTATCTCATTGTGGTTTTTGACTTGCATTTTTCTAATGACCAGTGACTCTTAGCTTTTTTACATATGTTTGTTGGCTGCATAACTGTCTTCGTTTTGAGAAGTGTCTGTTCATATCCTTTGCCCACTTTTTGATGGCGTTGTTTTTTTCTTGTAAATTTAAGTTCTTTGTAGATTCTGGATATTAGCCCTTTGTCAGATAGAGACATTGCAAAAATTTTCTCCCATTCTGTAGGTTGTCTGTTCACTCTGATAATCATTTCTTTTGCTGTGCAGAAGCTCTTTAGCTTAATTAGATCCCGTTTGTCAATTTTGGCTTTTGCTGCAATTGCTTTTTGTGTTTTAGTCATGAAGTCTTTGCCCATGTTTGAATGGTATTGCCTGTTTTCTTCTAGGGTTTTTATAGTTTTAGGTCTTACATGTAAGTCTTTAATTCATCTTGAGTTAATTTTTGTATAAGGTGTAAGGAAGGGATCCAGTTTCAGTTTTCTGCATATGGCTAGCCAGTTTTCCCAACACCATTTATTAAATAGAAAATTCTTTCCCCATTGCTTGTTTTTATCAGGTTTATCAAAGATAAAATGGTTGTAGATGTGTGGCATTCTTTCTGAGGCCTCTGTTCTGTTCCATTGGTCTATATATCTGTTTTGGTACTAGCACCATGCTGTTTTAGTTACTGCAGCCTTGTAGAATAGTTTGAAGTCAGGTAGTGTGATGCCTCCAGCTTTGTTCTTTTTGCTTAGGATTGTCTTGGCTATACGGGCTCTTTTTGGTTCCATATTAGTTTTTTTCTGATTCTGTGAAGAAAGTCAGTGGTAGCTTGATGGGGATAGCATTGAATCTATAAATTCCTTTGGGCAGTATGGCCATTTTCACAATATTGATTCTTCCTATCCATGAGCATGGAATGTTTTTCCATTTGTGTCCTCTCTTATTTCCTTGAGCAGTGGTTTGTAGTTCTCCTTGAAGAGGTCCTTCACATCCCTTGTTAGTTGTATTCTAGGCATTTAATTCTCTTTGTAGCAATTGTGAATGGGAGTTCACTCATGATTTGGCTCTCTGTTGGTCTATTATTGTTGTATAAGAATTCTTGTGATTTTTGTGCATTGATTTTGTATCCTGAGACTTTGCTGAAATTTCTTACCAGCTTAAGGAGATTTTGGGCTGAGACAATGGGGTTTTCAAAATATACAATCATGTCATCTGCAAACAGAGACAATTTGACTTCCTCTCTTCTTATTTGAATACCCTTTATTTCTTTCTCTTGCCTGATTGCTCTGGCCAGAACTTCCAATACTATGTTGAATAGGAATGGTGAGAGAGGGCATCCTTGTCTAGTGCCAGTTTTCAAAGAGAACGCTTCCAGCTTTTGCCCATTCAGTATGATATTGGCTGCGGGCTTGTCATAAATAGCTCTTATTATTTTGAGATATGTTCCATCAATACCTAGTTTATTGAGAGTTTTTAGCATGAAGGGCTGCTGAATTTTATCGGAGGACTTTTCTGTATCTATTGAGATAATGATGTGTTTTTTGTCATTGGTTCAGTTTATGTGATGGATTATGTTTACTGATTTGCATATGTGAACCAGCCTTGCATCCCAGGGATGAAGCTGACTTGATCGTGGTGGATAAGCTTTTTGATGTGCTGCTGGATTTGGTTTAGTATTTTATTGAGGATTTATGCATCCATGTTCCTTGGGGATATTGGCCTGAAATTTTATTTTTTTGTTGTGTCTCTCTCAGGTTTCGGTATCAGGATGATGCTGGCCTCATAGAATAAGTTAAGGAGGATTCCCTCTTTTTCTGTTGTTTGGAATAGTTTCAGAAGGAATGGTACCAGCTCCTGTTTGTACTTCTGGTAGAATTCAGCTGTGAATCTATCTGGTTCTGGGCTTTTTTCGGTTGTTATGCTATTAATTACTGCTTCAATTTCAGAACTTGTTATTGGTCTAGTCAGGGATTTGACTTCTTCCTGGTTTAGTCTTGGGAGGGTGTATGTGTCCAGGAATTTAACAATTTCTTCTAGATTTTCTAGTTTATTTGCATAGAGGTATTTATAGTATTCACTGATGGTAGTTTGTATTTTGGTGGGATCAGTGTGATATCCCATTTATCATTTTGTATTGTGTCTATTTAATTCTTCACTCTTTTCTTCATTAGTCTGGCTAGTGTTCTATCTCTCTTTTTTTTTCTTTTTTTTAAATTAATTAATTAATTTATTATTATTATACTTTAGGTTTTAGGGTACATGTGCGCAATGTGCAGGTTAGTTACATATGTATACATAGGAACACTTTTACACTGTTGGTGGGACTGTAAACTAGTTCAACCATTGTGGAAGTCAGTGTGGCAATTCCTCAGGGATCTAAAACTAGAAATTCCATTTGACCCAGCCATCCCATTACTGGGCATATACCCAAAGGACTATAAATCATGCTGCTATAAAGACACATGCACACGTATGTTTATTGCCGCATTATTCACAATAGCAAAGACTTGGAACCAACCCAAATGTCCAACAATGATAGACTGGATTAAGAAAATGTGGCACATATACACCATGGAATACTATGCAGCCATAAAAAATTATGAGTTCATGTCCTTTGTAGGGACATGGATGAAGCTGGAAATCATCATTCTCAGTAAACTATTGCAAAAACAAAAAACCAAAAACCGCATATTCTCACTCATAGGTGGGAATTGAACAATGAGAACACATGGACACAGGAAGGGGAACATTACACTCTGGGGACTGTTGTGGGGTGGGGGGAGGGGGGAGGGATAGCATTGGGAGATATACCTAATGCTAGATGACGAGTTAGTGGGTGCAGCGCACCAGCATGGCACATGTATACATATGTAACTCTTTTGTTAATCTTTTTGGAAAACCAACTCTTGGATGCATTGATTTTTTGAAGGTTTTTTGTGTCTCTATCTCCTTCAGTTTTACTCTGATTTTAGTTATTTCTTGTCTTCTGCTAGCTTTTGAATTTGTTTGCTCTTGCTTATCTAGTTCTTTTAATGTGATTTTAGATCTTTCCCACTTTCCCCTGTGGGCATTTAGTGCTATGAATTTCCCTGTAAATAGTGCTTTAGCTGTGTCCCAGAGATTCTGGTTTATTGTGTCTTTGTTCTCATTGGTTTCAAAGAACTTATTTATTTCTGCCTTAATTTTGTTATTTACCCAGTAGTTATTCAGGAGCAGGTTTTTCAGTTTCCATATAATTGTGCAGTTTTAGGTGATTTTCTTAATCCTGAGTTCTAATTTGATTGCACTGTGGTCTGAGAGACTGTTATGATTTCAGTTCTTTTGCATTTGCTGAGGAATGTTTTACTTCCAATTATGTTCTCAATTTTAGAATACATGTGATGTGGTGGTCAGAAGAATGTATATTCTGTTGACTTGGGGTGGAGAGTTCTGTAGATGTCTATTAGGTCTGCTTGGTCCAGAGCTGAGTTTAAGTCCTAAATATCTTTGTTAATTTTCTGTCTCATTGATCTGTCTAATATTGACAGTGGGGTGTTAAAGTCTCCCACTATTATTGTGTGGGAGTCTAAGTCTCTTTGTAGGTCTCTAAGAACTTGATTTATGAATCTGGGTGCTCCTGTATTGGGTGCATATATATTTAGGTTAGCTCTTCTTGTTGCGTTGATCCCTTTACCATTATGTAATGCCCTTCTTTGTCTTTTTTGATCTTTGTTGGTTTAAAGTCTGTTTTGTCAGAGACTAGGATTGCAACCCCTGCCTTTTTTTGCTTTCCATTTGCTTGCTAAATATTCCTCCATACCTTTATTTTGAGCCTATGTGTGTCTTTGCATGTGAGATCGGTCTCCTGAATACAGCACATCAATGGGTCTTGATTCTTTATCCAATTTGCCAGTCTGTCTTTTAATTGGGGGCATTTAGCCCATTTACATTTAAGGTTAACATTGTTATATGTGAATTTCATCCTGTCATCATGATGCTAGCTGGTTATTTTGCCCCTTAGTTGATGCAGTTTCTTCACAGTGTCGATGGTCTTTACAATTAGGTATGTTTTTGCAGTGGCTGGTACCAGCTGTTCCTTCCCATATTTAGTGCTTCCTTCAGGAGCTTTTGTAAGGCAGGCCTGGTGGTGACAAATTGTCTCAGCATTTGCTTGTCTGCAAAGGATTTTATTTCTCCTTTGCTTATGAAGCTTAGTTTGGCCAGATATGAAATTCTGAGTTGAAAATTCTTTTCTTTAAGAATGTTGAATATTGGCCCCCTACTCTCTTCTGGCTTGTTGGGTTTCTGCCGAGAGATCTGCCATTAGTTTGATGGGCTTCCTTGTGGGTAACCTGACCTTTCTCTCTGGCTGCCCTTACCATTTTTTCCTTCATTCCAACCTTGGTGAATCTGATAATTATGTGTCTTGGGGTTGCTCTCCTCAAAGAGTATCTTTGTGGTGTTCTTTGTATTTCCTGAATTTGAATGCTGGCCTGTCTTGCTAGGTTGGGGAAGTTCTCTTGGATAATATCCTGAAGAGTGTTTTCCAACTTGATTCTGTTCTCCCTGTCACTTTCAAGTACATCAATCAGAAGTAGGTTTGGTCTTTTCACACAGTCCCATATTTCTTGGAGGCTCTGTTCATTCCTTTTCATTCTTTTTTCTTTAATCTTGTCTTCATGCTTTATTTCATTAATTTGATCTTCAATCTCTGAAATTCTTTCTTCGGCTTGATTGATTCAGCTATTGATACTCGTGTATATTTCATGAAGTTTTCGTGTTGTGTTTCTCAGCTACATCAGGTCATTTATGTTCTTCTGTAAACTGGTTATTCTAGTTACCAATTCCTCTAACCTCTTTTCAAGGTTCTTAACTTCCTTTCATTGGGTTAGAACATGCTCCTTTAGCTCGGAGGAGTTTTTTATTACCCACCTTCTGAAGCCTACTTCTGTCAATTTGTCAAACTCATTCTCCCTCCAGTTTTGATCCCTTGCTGGCGAGGAGTTGTGATCCTTTGGAAGAGAAGATATGTTCTGGTTTTTGGAATTTTCAGCCTTTTTGTGCTGTTTTTTTGTCATCTTTGTGGATTTATCTACCTTTGCTCTTTGATGTTGGTGACCTTTGGATGGGGTTGCTGTGTGGAAATCCTTTTTGTTGATGTTGATGCTATTCCTCTCTGTTCATCAGTTTTCCTTCTAACAGTCAGGCCCCTCTGCTGCAGGTCTGCTGGAGTTTGCTGGAGGTCTACTCTAGACGCTGTTTGCCTGGGTATCACCAGCAAAGCCTGCAGAACAGCAAAGATTGCTGCGCATTCCTTCCTCTGGAAGCTTCGTCCCAGAGCGGCATTCACCTGATGCCAGCCAGAGCTCTCCTGTATGACATGTCTGTGAACCCCTGCTGGGAGGTGTCTCCTAGTCAGAAGGCATGGGGGTCAGGCACCCACTTGAGGAGGCAGTCTGTCCCTTAGCAGAGCTCGAGCCCTGTGCTGGGAGATCTGCTGCTCTCTTAGGAGCTGGCAGGAAGAAACTAAGTTTAAGTCTGTTGAAGCTGCACCCACATCCGCCCCTTCCCACAGGTGCTCTGTCCCAGGGAGATGGGAGTTTTATCTATAAGCCCCTGCCTGGGGCTCCTGTCTTTCAGAGATGTCCTGCTCAGAGAGAAGGAATCTAGAGAGGCAGTCTGGCTACAGCAGCTTTGCCACGCTGTGGTGGGCTCTGTCCAGTCCGAACTTCCAGCTGCTTTGTTTACACTGTGAGGGGAAAACTGCCCACTCAAGCCTCCATAATGGTGGATGCCCCTCCCCGCACCAAGCTGGAGTGTCCCAGGTCAACTTCAGACTGCTGTGCTGGCAATGAGAATTTCACACCAGTGGATCTTAGCTTGCTGGGTTCTGTGTAGGTGGGATCTGCTGAGTTAGACCAATTTGCTTTCCAGGGGAGTTAACAGTTTGTCTCACTGGCATTCCAGGCGCCACTGGATTACGAAAAAAAAAAACTCTTGCAGCTAGCTTGGTGTCTGCCCAAACGGCCTCCCAGTTTTGTGCTTCAAACCCAGGGTCCTGGTGGTGTAGGCACCCGAGGGAATCTCCTGGTCTGCGGTTTGCAAAGACTATGGGAAAAGCATAGTATCTGGGCTGGAATGCACAGTTCCTCATGGCTTCCCTTGGCAAGGGGAGGGACTTCCCTGATCCCTAGTGCTTCCTGTGTGAGGCAATGCCCCACCCTGCTTCAGCTCACCCTCCATGGGCTGCATCCACTGTCTAACCAGTCCCAACGATATGAGCCGGGTACCTAGTTGAAAATGCAGAAATCACCTGCCTACTGCGTTGATCTTGCTGGGCATTGCAGACCGGAGCTGTTCCTATTCGGCCATCTTGTCCAACTGTCTTTTTTAAATAAAAAATTAATGAAGTGAAGGGGTTTACCTATATACTAGGAGTTTTAGGATAGGGCACTCTTTTTTTTTTTTTTTGGGACAAAGTTTTGCTCTTTTTTCCTGGAGTGCAGTGGCACAATCTCGGCTTACTGCAAACTCCGTCTCCCGGGTTCAAGTGTTTCTCCCACCTCAGCCTTCCGAGTAGCTGTGATTACAGGTGCGTACCACCATGCCTGGCTAATTTTGTACTTTTAGTAGAGATGGTGTTTCACCATGTTGGCCAAGCTGGTTTTGAACTCCTGACCTCAGGGTGATCTGCCCACCTCGTCCTCCCAAAGTACTGGGATTACAGGCGTGAGCCACCATGCCCGGAGGATAGGGCATTCTTAAGATAAGTATAGTTAAACCTGGAATACGCTAATGAAAGGAAAATTTCATTTTCCTAAAGTTTCCTAAATTTTCCTAAAGACAGGAAAATTTCATTTTCGAAGAGTCAATCAAAATAGGTATATATTTTACTGTATAATGATCAAGATACATTTTAGGCTAAAACTTGAGGGTGAAATACATGACTTAATCCATTTCCAGTCCTCTGTTTCCAAAAATTAAGCAAGTTATAATAGTTGGAAGCAACACAAAAATAAAGTTTGCAAAATGAAGTATTACAGTAAATAAGTAGAAAGGCAAACAAAAAGTAAATTATGAAGGTATAGAGAGAAAGGTTTATATTTCAATATTTCTTTGAAAGTAGAATGCTACTCTTCAGAAAGATTGTAGCTCTGGGCAAAAGCAGTTAAAATGCATCAGGTATGTATTAGATGCTAATTGATGTTATAAATAAAGTTTAGAATGCATATAAATTAGTTAATCTCTTCCAATTATATAGAATACAGGATTACCAGAATTGATGCAATTTACTGGTACAGTGAATCCTAGCATAACAGGATATTTAACAATGGGAGACATTTTAAAGAAAAACTAACAAAAACGTAAGGATTTTGCTAGCATTATCCAATCTTTTTTTACATATTTAATTTTTTTTTTTTTAAATTTTACTTTAAGCTCCGGTATACATGTGCAGAATGTGCAGGTTTGTTACATAGGTATATGTGCAATGGTGGTTTGCTGCACCTGTCAACCCGTCATCCAGGTTTTAAACTCTGCATGCATTAGGTATTTGTCCCAATACTCTCCCTCCCCTTCCCCCTCATGCCCCCGACAGGCCCCAGTGTGTGTTGTTTTCCTCCCTGTGTCCATGTGTTCTCATTGTTCAACTCCCAGTTATGAGTGAGAACATGCAGTGTTTGATTTTCTGTTCCTGTGTTAGTTTGCTAAGAATGATGGCTTCCAGCTTCATCCATGTCATTATCCAATCTTTATTACTTATTTTCCAAAGCCAATCTATCTGTTATGATTTTGAGACTTACCAAGACGAAACACTACTTCTATGTTATAAATTGCTTTATGGAGGTTTACACCTTCTCAGGGATGTTAAAATTAGAGCCCTAAACATCAAGCAAGGGGATGTCACTGATAACAATATTAAAGGAACTTCTTGGATAGCGTTAATATTTATTTCATTACTTGCTTGAAAATGTTATATAAGCAATGGTTGACATTTCATGAATTCGGGGCTTCACATAAAGGTGATATATCCCAAAGTATAGTAGCACACTTTATTCAGGGACATGAAGGGAAATATCAACAGATAGCTGAAAGGGAGTATTTCACTTAAAATTGATACTTCAAAGCACAATATTTATCCATTTAAATAACAAATATTTATTAAGCATCTACTATGTACTAGGTAGTATCTGACGTACTGATGTTACAGTAGTGAATAAAACAAACCTCAGAGAGTGTGTAAGCTCAGCGTCACCCAGCACATGAAAAACTCAGTTGACAAATGATACGTGAGAATTGCCTAAAAGAGATGTGGTTCATTAATTTTTCTAAATCCTCTAAAACATACCACCGGATTTCGTCAGACCACTGGAGAGTGATCTACTTTGAATGCCTCATTTCACTTTTCATAGAATTGTTTTATTGGGCTTTGCTTTTGTGGTATGAAATCAGAATCAATAAAATGGCTCAAACTCTTATTTACATTAGGAAGCATCTGAATTGTTCACCATATTACACTGTGGTCTTTAGGAGGACCTACAGGAGAAATTTCCTCTCAAGTATCATAACTAGGAATGGATACTCTTCTATGTTACCAGTTTGTTTTTAAATTACAATGCTTGTGAATCAAGTTATCCTTGAGAACAAATTTGTGGATACCTTTCAGTAGGCTTACTGAACACAGCTTTAGTTTCATCTGATTTTTCTCTGTCCTACCCTTCACATTTACATTTTAAAAAATTCTGGTTGTATTTATGTATTTGGGTAAGCCATCTAAAATATTTTTCAGGGTATAAAAATATATAGATGGATGGATCAGTGTAGGTACAGTTGCTCTCCATATTGCTGGTTCAACATCTGTGGATTCAATCAACTGAGGATCGAAAATACAGTAGTTAGGGGTTCTGCAGGGTTGACTGTATTCTTTACAAAGTTCTTCATCTTTCTCTAAACATAATTCAGGCAGGACAGTTAATTCTTTCTGAAGATCTTCTAAAGAATTTGGGCATAGAGACACAAACCTTACATGTTTTAGAACATAAAAGAAAAAATATATCATGGTGAAGCCACTGAAAGACATTGATGCTGATGGTGGTGAGTTGGTTGGGGTAGGTGGATGTCAGATTCTCTATACTAGATACAAACTGATCTTTTCAATAGGGTATTCTTAAATCATGCACAAACACAGTCTTTCTCACATTTGTATCAAACATTTTATATAAAACATTAGAACCCTTCTATTTTCCTTTTATTTCCTCTTCCTCTTAAGCTGTTTGGTGTAGTAAAAGATCATCCTCTATGAAGTCAGAAAATGACACTACACAGTTAAGGTCAATAACAATAGGAGCTGGATCTATTTCAGCATCTAGTTCAGAGCCCAACATATAGTATGTGCTCAACGAATATTTGTTGAATAAAGAAGTGAAGGAATAAATAAACCAATCTAGATGTGAAACATGGCTTTACTATGTAGTTCTGCTATGTGAATTAGAAGAAAATATTTAACCTAAGTTTCCAGAGTACTTATGAATATAATGGAGGTAATAATAAAACATACCTACATCTTATAAGAGGGCTCTGAGAACTAAATGATAAATCACTTAGCATAGAATAGGTATTCAATACATGTTAGCTCTTTCTATGCTTCTACTTTCCAATTCTTCTAACATAACAGAAATAATACAAAAATCCAGAAACTACCTGCAAACAGTAGTAGAGAACCAAAGACTAGGAAAAAGAGAATGGAGAGCAAGAACCCAGATGCAAGAGCATTGGCAAATGCCAGTAGGAAGTAAAATACTGAAATTAGGGATCTAAACTAGGGAGCAGGCAGCTGAATGAGATGGGGACTGGAAGATGGACAAGAGAGCAAGAGCTGAGTACAAAGACCTGTAAACCATAAATGGGGAGATGAAACTAGAAAACAAAGAATAAGAGAATAAAACTTAATTACAAATATAACAAGAGAAAGATACCTGTTTATTAGAAAATCTGAACAGAAGAATGGTTTAAAGAATGTAGCTTTATCACTTTCAATCACATATGCTAGTACAATATAGACAAATAAAGGTTATCTGTATCTGTTAATGAATAGATAACACAAGTATTCATTATCAACAGACTGTTCATTATCAATGGCAAAAAGATGCCATTAAAAGCTCGAAACCATTTTTTCCTTAACTAGCTTAAAGTTCTGTTTCCCTCTTATACATTATTAACTTGGTTACCAAATTCTTTTATTCCTTGAAAGATGGTAGAAATTTATAGTCTTACTTCAGGTATCAGTATTTCTGAACTAATCGGTCTAAAATATAAAGGTTTAATTGGATTTAGCTATTCTTTTTAAACAAAATATTTATCTTTGACATCTAAATATCTTTCCAATATGAAAGTTGCAAACTTCTGTGAAAAATCACATAATTGTGATCTTTTCCTTTTTTTTTTCTTGATACTTTGAGGACAACATTAAGTCAGAAAGATGCTTCAAAGACTGCTAAGCTGTAAAAACAGTGTCAAAAACAATGGTTCAGTAATTCAGGCATCTTGTTGATGAAATTGTTCATATTTTAACTTCATAGGAAAAATGACCTTAAAAAAGATATTGCTAACAGACAATGATGTTTAAAAATGTACAGAACATATGGTTGGGCATGGTGGCTCATGCCTGTAATTCCAGCACCTTGGGAAGCTGAGGTGGGCAGATCACTTGAGGTCAGGAGTTTGAGACCAGCCTGGCCAACATGGTGAAACCCTGTCTCTACTAAAAATACAAAAATTAGCCAGGCGTGGTGGCATGCGCCTGTAGTTCCAGCTACTCAAGAGCCTGAGGTAGGAGAATCGCTTGAACCTGGGAGGCAGAGGCTGCAGTGAGCCGAAATCGCGCCATTGCACTCCAGTCTGGGCAATAGAGTGAGACTCTGTCTTAAAAAAACCCATGAAGAACATATAATAGATAAATCTAAATGTGCAGAAATACTTTACGTGCATAGTGACTCTGTGAAAAATCACTTAGTGTAGTGCTTTCACTTATTTTTATAGACATGATTTTATTAACAGAGCAGACAAATTTATATATTAGTACTCACGTGCTTGTAACCTGATTAGGTAGATTTAATAAAATTTCCTCCTTACAATTACTGCAGTGCCCTCTGCTGATTGAATAATCTTAAATAACAAAGACTATCTTTGAAATACCAGCTAATGACTACTATTAATAATAACTTTGTTAAGTTATCAAGGTGAGATGTAGTTAGAGCAATGTTTCTCAAACTTTAGTGTGCATCAGAATCTTCTAGAAGCCTTGTTAAAATACAGATTGCTGGGCCCCACTTCCAGAGATTCTGATTCAGAATGTCTAGGTGCCTCAAAATTTACATTTCTAACAAGTTTCCAGGTGAAAATTTACATTTCTAACAAGTTTCCAGGTGACGCTTCTGATGCTGGTCAGAAGACCACACTTTGAAAAACATACTCCTGATGGAAATAATGATGTAGATTAATGACAATATGTATCATTTGGTCTTATCTTTATAATCACTTTATGTTCAACTTTGTAGATTGACATAAATGTGAGAATCCTTCATCAGAACAGAATATAGATTTAGTGAGGAGATAAATTAGGTAAAAATAGGCATTTTAATGCCAGCCAGTTACATTTTCCTGACTTCTGCTTATTAAAGGACAAACACATTAATTTCATTTTACATTTTTAAAAAGGGTTATAATAAACCAACAATTCTGAGGCTGCTCCTGTAAGTGTTCTATGGTACAGAGTAGGTATCCTTAAAATATTTTTCTTGGGACATCATGTAGTGGATAAAAGTTACATCCACGACAAACTCCCAAAGATGTTCAAGGAGTACTTGTTATAAATCTACTTTTTTCTCATTCAAGAAACAGAGCAGAATGGAAGTAAGAGTCACATTATTGTAAAAGCAGTCTTGAATTTAGTCTAATTAATTAAAATCATTCATTTACAGATTTTATTTTTATTTTAGTTACAACTTTCACCAATCATAACCACATCAACTTATAATAATACAACCAAATGGTCAAAGACTACCCCTACACAGAGAAGATGCAATCTGGAAATCAAGGTAATTGTAAAAGGCATCTCACTTTTACTTGGGAGGTATTATCTTATTGCTAATGAACATCTTTTCTTGGGGTTTTAATATTCTTAAATATTTACATCTTCTTCAATTCCTGGAAGAAGCAGATAATGTTTCATGTGAAGAGAAGATGCTCCATTTTTTTTTTTCAGTTCAAATTGTACAATATTTAAATAAGATCTGGTTGTGATGAAAGGTCAAAGGAGACAGTACCATGGTAGGAAGGACACAGGAAGAAAAGAGTACAAGTTTACATACTGCAGGCATTTTGTTTTCCATTCCATTCTATGAACATATACTTTGCAGTGAGCATGAAATGGTGTCTGAGTTGGTAGTTTTCACAGTTTATCTCAGTTCCAATGGTTAATGAATTGCTGGGCCAGCTAAGGGTCTAATGTTTAAAGGTAATTATTCCTCTTTATAAAGCATGCCAACCAATTTACCTAATTCAACCGAAGAATTTATTTCAATGCTGGGTTAAAAACTGGTTGTTGGGCTTACTGAGATTAATATGTATTTGAAAGATTTTCAAGTTTTTTTCACTTTAACTGTGAAAAATCTCACTGTATTTGCTAACATTTAGATCCCAACCCTTGTTCAAGAACCAACTCAAGCACATAGCAGTGAACACTCCTTAGCATCACAACTTTTCTCTTTACACATTGAGTTATTTTTCAATAATTTTTATCTAAACATTAATTTGATAATTAAATTATCTAACCATAAAACTTGGGCACTCAGGTGAACAAATCACTTTTTATAAGAGATTTTCATGAGAATACGTATCTTCATATTCCACTTATATAAACAGTACTACTTTGTATCTCATTCCAGGAAAAGATGAAAGAATATTGATATTCCTATGATTGTTAACATTTTTATGTATGGAATATGTATGTATTCATTAATGGTAGAATGTTGGCTACATATGTCTTTGAACCTACGTTAAAAAAAAAGTTACTCATTCCTGTTCTTCAAAAGTTGATATGAAGATATGGGGGAAAAAAGTTCGGGAAATCTAATGCACAATATGGTGACTATAGTTAATAATACTATACACCCTAGGATTGGGATTGTTTTTCAGGTTTGGACAACAGGCAACTGAAAAGTGACTTTATTAGGGCAGCTGGTGGGAGAGGGGTAGAAGAAACTGGTTGTATCTACTGGCACCAACCACACTTAATTACCTGGTCAGAATGGGTGGAAATGACTACCCCCACTAACACACACATACGTAAAAACACTACTGAGACTGCACATTTATACATTTCCTCCTTTGATGCTACCTTGATGTTCATTTTAACCCAATGTTATGCTTTCAAAGAGTGTCTCAGGTAATAAAAGAGCCAAGCCAAACTTAAGAATTAATCAACAAAAAATATTTAAAAATTTAGGCTTCCAAAATAAACTTGAAAGATTTTGTTAAGCAGGCAATACTATTTTATATTGAGATGATTATGAATAACCTAAACTCAGATCCTCTCTTCCGTTTCTTTTCACAGAATAAAAATTAAGTATCCAAGGGAAGAGGGTATTCAAATCAGGAAAAATAAATGGGGTAGATGGAAACTGACATTTTACTCAACACTGTAATAAGGACATATATAGGCTTCTTCTATTCCTAATCAGGTTTGCTTCTAAGAAAGCACAGAAAACAAAGAAATGCTTCATATCCCTATGAAGAGTATGTTGTGTCCTGATCTCTCAGGGTTTTCTTTCCTGGTTTTTATTTTTTTTGTATTAACACAAATTGCCCAGACACTATCAGACTTTTTGTAATCTTCTTTGAATAATTTAGTTTAAAAATTTTGAAAAATTTTTAATTTTCCTGGGTATGCAGTAGGTACATAAATTTGGGGGGTACATGAGACACTCTGATAAAGGCATGCAATGCATAATAATCACATCATGATATATGGAGTATCCATCCCCTCAAGCATTTATCCTTTGTGTTACAGGCAATCCAATTCCATTTTTTATTTAAAAATATATAATTAAATTATTATTGACTACAGTCATCCTGTTGTGCTATCCAATACCAGGTTTTATTCATTTTTTTCTAACTACTTTTTATATTTAGTCCCCTTACTTCCCCACTACCATCCTCAGCTGGTAATCATCCGTCTACTATATATCTCCATGCGTTCAGTTGTTTTCATTTTTAGCTCACACAAATGAGTGAGAACATGTGAAGTTTGTCTTCCTGTGCCTGGCTTCACAAATATAATGACCTCCAGTTTCATCCATGTTGTTGGAAATAACAGGTTCTTATTCTTTTTTATGGCCAAATAGAACTCCATTGTGTAGATGTACGACATTTTCTTTATCCATTCATCTGCTGATGGACACTTAGGTTGATTCCACACCTTGGCTATTGTGAACTGTGCTGCCAGAAACATGGGAGTGCAGATATTCCTTGGAAATACTGATTTCCACTTTTTTTTTTTTTTTTTTTCTTGAGACAGAGTCTCGCTCTGTTGCCCAGACTTGAGTGCAGTGGCACAATCTCGGCTCATTGCAGTCTCCACCCGCTGGGTTTCAGTGATTCTCCTGTCTCAGCCTCCCAAGTAACTGGGATTCCAAGCATGTGCCACCATGCCCGGTTAATTTTTATATTTTTAGTAGAGACAGGGTTTCACCATGTTGGCCAGAATGGTCTTGACCTCCTGACCTCAGGTGATCTGCCCGTCTCGGCCTCCCAAAGTGCTGGGATTACAGGCATGAGCCACCGCACCTGGCCTTGATTTCCATTCTTTTGGGTAAATAACCAGCAGTGGGAATGCTGGATCGTATGGTAGCTCCATTTTTAGTTTTCCAAGAAACCTCCAAACTGTTCTCCATGGTGGTTGTACTAACTTAACATTCCTACCAACAGTGTACAAGGGTTCCCTTTTCTCCAGTCCTTACCAATATTTGTTATGCCCTGTCTTTCGGATAAAAGCCATTTAATTGGGGTGAAATGATATCTCATTGTGGTTTTGATTTGTAGTTCTCTGATAATCAATGATGCTGAGTATCTTTTCATAGTCCTGTTTGCCATTTGCACATCTTCTTTTGAGAAATGTCTATTCAGATCTTTTGCCCATTTTTAATTGGATTATTAGATCTTTTTCCTATAGAGTTGTTTGAGCTTCTTATATATTCTGATTATTAATCCCTCGTCAGGTGGGTAGTTTGCAAATATTTTCGCCTATTCTGTGGGTTCTCTCTTCACTTTGTTGATTGTTCCTTTGCTCTGCAGAAGTTTTTAAATTTGTAATCCCATTTGTCCATTTTTGCTTTGGTTGCTTGTGCTTATGAGATATTACTCAAGAAATTTTTGCACAGACCAATGTCCGGGAGAGTTTCCTCAATGTTTTCATGTAATGGTTTCACAGTTTTGAGGTCTTTGATTTAAGTTTTTAATACACTGTGATTTGATTTTTGTATGGAAGAGATAAGGGTCTAGTTTCATTCTTCTGCATATAAATATTCAGTTTTCCCTGCACCATTTATTGAAGAGACTGTCTTCCTGAGTGCATGTTCTTGACATCTTTGTCAAAAACGAGTTCACTGTAGGTGTACAGATTTATTTTTAGATTCTCTATGCTGTTCCATTGGTCTATGTGTCTGTTTTTATGCCAGTACCATGCTGTATTAGCTACTATAGCTCTATAATATACTTTGAAGTCAGGTAATATGATTCCTCCAGTTTTGTTCTTTTTGCTTAGGATAGCTTTGGTTATTCTGGGTCTTTTGTGGTTCCTGATAAATTTTATGATTTTTTTTCTATTTCTGTGAAGAATTGTCATTGGTGTTTTGATAGGAATTGCATTGAATCTGTAGATTGCTTTGGGTAGTATGAACATTTTAACAACATTGATTTTTCCAACCCATGAACATGGAATAACTTTCCAGTTTTTGGTGTCCTCTGCAATTTCTTTCATCAGTTTTACAGTTTTCATTATAGAGATCTTTTACTTAAGTTAATTCCTAGGAATTTAATTTTCTCTGTGGCTACTATAAATGGGACTTTTTTTTTCTTTTTCAGATTGTTCACTGTTGGCATATAGAAATGCTACTGATTTTTGTATGTTGATTTTGTATCCTGCCACTTTACTGAATTTGCTTCTCAGTTCTAATAGTTCTTTGGTGGAGTCTTTAGTTTTTTTCCAGATATAATATCATATCATCTGAAAACAAGGATAATTTGACTTCTTCCTTTCCAATGTGGATGCCCTTTATATCCTTCTCTTGTCTGACTGCTCTAGCTGGGACTTCCAGTAGTATGCTGAATAATAGTGGTGACAGTAGGCATCTTTGTCATGTTGCACATCTTAGAGGAAATGCTTTCAGTTTTTCCCCTTTCACTATGATACCAGATGTGGGTCTGCTGCATATAGCTTTTATTATGTTGAGGGATGTTCCTTCTATACTCAGTTTTTTTTGAGGATTTTTATCATGCAGCAAGTTTGAATTTTAGCAAATGATTTTTCAGCATCAAGTAAAATGATCATATAGTTTTTGTCCTTCATTCTGTTGATATGATATATCATGCAGGTTGAACCATCCTTGTATGCTTGCCATAAATCTCTTTTGGTTATGAGAATGATCTTAATGTACTGTCGAATTTGGTTTGCTAGTATTTTGTTGAGGATTTTTGCATCAATATTCATCAGAGATATTGGCCTGTAATTTTCTTTTCTTTTCTTTCTTTTTTTTTTTTTTTTTTACATGTCTTGGCCTGCTTTTGGTATCAGGGTAACACTGGTCTCATAGAATGAGTTTGGAAGTATTCCTTCCTCCTTGTATTTCGGAATACTTTGAGCAAGATTGGTATTAGTTCTTCCTTAAATGTTTTGTAGAATTCAGCAGGGAATTGGATCTCAGGCTTTTCTTCATTGGGATACTTTTTTTTTACAGCTTCAATCTTGATATTTGTTATTGCTCTGTTCAGGTTTTGGATTTCTTTGTGGTTAAGCCTTGATAGGTTGTATGTGTCTAGAAACTTGTCCATTTCTTCTGGGTTTTCTAACTTTTTGGTATATAGTTGCTCATAGTAGCCACTAATGATTATTTGACTTTATGCAGTATCAATGGTAATGACTCCTTTTTCATTTTTGATTTTATTTGTATCTTCTCTCCTTTTTTCTTAGTTATTCTGGTTGAAGGTTTGTCAATCTTGCTTAACTTTCCAAAAAACAAGCTTTCCAGTTTGTTGATCTTTTTGTATTTCCTTCGTTTCAAATTCATTTATCTCTGTTCTGATCGTTATTCTTTCTTTTCCTCTACTACTTTTGGGTTTCGTTTGCTCTTGCTTTTCTAGTTCTCTGAGATGCATCATTAGGTTATTTATTTGAATTTTTTCCTTTTTTTTGATGTAGGCACTTATAGCTATAAAATTCCCTCAGTACTGCTTTTGCTGTGTCCCATATGTTTTGGTATGTTTGGCATATTTGGTCATTTGTTTCAAGAAAATTTTCAGTTTCCTTAATTCCTTCATTGACCCATTGATCATTCAGGAGCATCTTGTTTAATTTCCGTGTGTTTATACAGTTTCCAACATTCCTCATTACTGATTTCCAGTTTTATTCCATTGTGGTCAGAAAAGATGCTTGCTATCATTTCAATTTTTTTGAATGTTTTGAGGCTTGTTTTGTGTCCCAACATACGGTCTATCCTTTAGAATTATCTCTGTTCTGAGGAGAATAATGTGTATTCTGCCACCATTGGATAAAATGTTCCGTAAATATCTATTAGGTCGATTTGTTCTATAGTGCAGATTAAGTCTGATGTTTCCTTGTTGATTTTCTGTCTGCATGATCTGCCTAATGCTGAAAGTAGGGTGTTGAAGTCTCCAGTTATTATTGTATTGGAATCTATCTCTCTCTTTAGCTCTAATAATATTTTCTTTATATATCTGTATGCTCCAGCATTGGGTCCATTGCTGAATCCACCCTTTTATCATTATATAATGACTTTGTCTCTTCTTACAGTTTTTGTTTAGAAAACTATTTTGTCTTAGCTACTCCTGCTCTTTTTTGGTTTCCACTAGCATGGAGTATCTTTTTCCATCTCTTTATTTTCAGTTTATATTTGTCTTTACAGGTGAACTGTGTTTCTCACAGGTAACAGAGCATTGAGTCTTGTTTTTTCATTCATTCAGCCACTCTGTGTTTTGATTTGAGAGTTTAGTCCGTTTATAATTCAATGTTATTATTAAGTAAAGGGCTTACACCTGCCATTTTGTTACTTGTTTTCTGGTTGTTTTGTGGTCTTCTCTTCCTTCTTTTCTTCCTTCCTGTATTCCTTTTTGTGGAAGTGATTTTCTCTGGTGGTATGTTTTAATTTCTTGCTTTATATATTTTTTGTAGCTATTGTAGGTTTTTTTGATTGGAAGTTACCATGAGGCTTGCAAATACTATCTTATAACACATTATTTTAAACTGATGACAACATTGATTGCATATAGAAACAAATAATCAAAAAGAAAACTCATAAAAATGCTACACTTTAATTGTGTCCCCCTGCTTTTTAACTTTTTGTTGTGTCTCTTTATGTCTTATTATGCCTTGAAAAGTTGTTGCGGTTATTATCTTTGGTTTATTATTTAGTCTTTCTGCTTGAGATAAGAGTAGTTTACACACCACAATTACAGTCTTAAAATATTCTGTGTTTTTCTGGGTGCTTACTACTACCAGTGAGTTTTGCACTGTCAGATGATATTTTTTATTGCTCATTAGCATCCTTTTCTTTAAGACTGAAGAACTCCCTTTAGTATTTCTTGTAGGATAGGTCTCATGTTGATGAAGTCTCTTAGCTTTTGTTTGTCTGAGAGTCTTAATCTCCTTCATGAGAGTCTTTATTCTCCTTCATGCCTGAAGGACATTTTCACCAGATATACTATTCTAGGGCAAAAGTTTTTTCCTTCAGCACTTTAAATATGTCATGCCACTTTCTTCTGTCCTGTAAGTTTTCCACTGAAACCTCTGTTGCCAGATGTAGTAGAGCTCTGTTGTATGTCATTTGTTTCTTTTCTCTTGGTGCTTTTAGGATTCTTTCTTTATCCTTGACTTTTGGGAGTTTAATTGTTTACATGCCTTGAGGTAGTCTTTAAGTTAAATCTGCTTAGTGTTATCTATAATCTTCTTGCACAATGTTGATATTTTTCTTGAGGTTTGGGAAGTTCTCTCATATTATCCCTTTGAATAAAGTTTCTACTCCTATCTCTTTCTTTACCTCCTCTTTAAGGCCAATAACTCTTAGATTTACCCTTTTGAGGCTATTTTCTACATTTTGTAGGCACATCTCATCCTTTTTTATTTTCTTGTCTCCTCTAACTGTGTATTTTCAATTAGTCTTTCTTCAAGCTCACTAATTCTTTCTTCTGATTGATCGATTCTGCTATTAAGAGACTGATGCATTCTTGGGTGTGTCAATTGCATTTTCCATGTCTAGAATTTGTTTGTTTCTTTTAAATTATTATTTCAATCTCTTTGCTAAGTTTATCTGACAGAATTCTGAATTCCTTCTCTGTGTTATCTTGAATTTGTTTGAGTTTCCTCAAAATATCTATTTTGAATTCTCTATCTAAAAGATCACGTATCTCTGTTTCTTCAAGCTTATTCCCTAGTGCCTTATTTAGTTTGTAGTGTGAGGTGATGTCTTCCTGGGTGATCGTGATACTTGTAGATGTTTCAGTGTTTCTGGCATTGAAGAGTTAGGTATTTATTAGCTTTCGCAATCTGGGCTTGTTGGTGCCTGTCTCTCTCGGAAAGGCTTTCCAGGTATTTGAAAGGACTTCGGTCCCAAGCCCAGTAATATTATAGTTCTGGCAGACTTGCAGAGATACCACTTTGGTGGTCTTGGTTAAAGTCCAGAAAAATTATCTGTATTACCATACAGAGACTCTTGTTTTCTTCTCTTATTTTCTCCCAAACAAATGGAGTCTCTCTCTGTGCTGTGCTTCCGGAGCTGGGGATGGTGGCCATCACCAGTAGGATGGGTCAGCTGGGTCAGACCTGAAGCCAGCACAGCACTGGGTCTTACCGAAGGCCTACTGTAACCACTATCTGGCTGCTGTCTATGTTCAATCAAGGCACTAGGGCTGTACAACAGGTGTGAAGTCAGACAGGCTTGTGTCCTTCCCTTTAGGGTGTTGAGTTATCCTGGCCCAGGGTAGGTTCAGAGATGCCGTCTGGGAGCGAGGGACTGGAATTTAAAAAAACCTTAGAAATTTACCTGGTGTTCTATTTTACTGAAGCTGAGTTGGCATTCAAATCATGATATACAGTCCTTCCCACTCTTCCCTCTATTTTCCACAGGCAGAGGAGCCTCACCTTATGGCCACCACCACAACAGACCCAAGGGGAGTATTGTCAGGCTAACACTGATGTTCCCTTTAGGCCCAAGGGCTCTGCAGTCAGTTTGTGGTGAATGCTGCCAGGCATGGGACCCACTCTTCAGGGCAGTGGACTCCCCTGTGGCCCAGGGCAGGTTCAGAAATGCTGTCCAAGGTGCAAGGCCTGGAATCAGGTCCCCAAGAGCCCACTTGGTGCTCTACTCCCCTAAGGTGCAAGACAAAGTCCCCTTTACTTTTTCTCTGCTTTTCTCAAGCAGAAAGAGTCTCTCACTACAGCTATCACAGCTAGGAATGTGCTGGGTCTCACCTGAAGCCAGCATGTCTCAGAGGCTCACCTAAGGCACATGGCATACTATATGGGTATCACTGCTGGACCTTGGAGGGTCCAAGGTCTCTTTAGTCAAAAGTTGATGCACCTTGCCAGGACTGAGTCCTTCCCTTCAAGGCAAAAGGTTCCCTTCTGGCCCAGGGTGTGTTTAGAAATGTTGTCTGGGAGCTAAGGCCTGGAAAGGGGGCCTCATGACTCTGCCTGGTGTCCTATCCTACTGTGGCTGAGCTGGTTTCCAAATGCAAGACAAAGTCCCCTTTACTGTTCCTTCTCCTCAAGCAGAAGCATGGGGTCTCTTTTGGAGCTGTGAGCTATGTGGCCTGGGGCTGGGGGAGGGATGGTGCAAGCACTCCTTTAGCTGTCCTGGCTGGTGTCTTAGTAGGTCATGTGCCCCCATGTCCCACTGTATCTGAGCCCAGGTCAGCACTAGGACTTGCCCAAGAATTGTAGTTCTTGTGGCGCAGACTGCCTTTCAAATTTATTTTGGGCTGCAAAGGACTTTAGCCTGTGGTGGCAAGGCTTGCCAAAACTCACATTCCAATCGCAGGGATTAGTGGTTCCCCTCTGTGTACGGCTGGTCCAAATGGTCCCTCTATGGGCAGTATTCAGTTGAGTTAAGCCTGGTGTTGCTTTCTGCTGTGACAGGGCAGCACTGTGTCCAATGCTACGTCTCACAATCACTGTGCTGTTCCTCTCCCAAATGCACAGATTCTCTCTCCATGCCATGCAGCCAGTTGCTGCCGGGGTATGATTGGGGAGGGGTGGTGTTGGTAATTCAAGACTGTGTTTCCTATCCCTTTCAGTGTCTCTTTCAGCAACATGAAGTTAAAACCAGGTACTATAACTGCTCATCTGTTTTTTGGTTTTGATAAAGATGCTTTTCTTCTGTGGATAGTTGTTAAGTTTGGTGTTCCTGTTTGGGGTATGACTGGTGGAGCCTTTTATTTGGCCAACTTGCTTTACTCCCTCTTTATCTCTATTCTTGAAAGATATTTTGCTTAATAAACAATTCTCGTTATTTCCTTCAATGCTTTACATATTCTATTGTCTGTCTGATTCCAATGTTGTCAAAAAGCCTGCTGTCATTTCTATGTAAGTGATCTGCTGTTTCTCCCTGGTTACTTTCAATAGTTCCCTTACTTTAGTTCTGACATTTCATTCCCATGTGTTCAGAAACATACTTCTTTTATTTATCCTTCTTGAGAGACACTATACCATTAGGATTTCCGGATTTGTGTTTTTTCATTAGTTCTGTAAACTTTATAGTCATTATCTCTTTGATCATTGCCTTTTCTCTATTCTTTCTATTTTTTCCTTTTGGGGCTCTGATATAATGTACTTTGGACCTTCTCATTTCATTCTTCATATCTTTTCTCATATTTCCATCATATAATCTCTCTACGTAATTATATCATTACATTCAAATTTTTGACACATATTACTGACTGCCCAAACTGTCTGTGCTGGTTAGACTTTCTAGAACAAATAACGGTGACTGTGACTATCTTTCTCTTTTTTCTGACTTTACTAAGAATTTATCCAGTGTTTCAGCTTTATTGTATTTGTTGGTTTTTGTGATAAACACATTTTACCATGTTTAAAATTTTTCTTTCATTCTAGTTTACTATGTATCCTTAAAAGGAAAAAAATACACTGAATTTTATGTCTTTTTGGCATACATCAAGATGACCATATAATCTTTTGTGATTTACCTAATAATGATAAAAATGAAATTAAAGGATGTCTAAGATTTACTGTTCTTGAATTCTTAAAATCAATTTCGCTTAGGAAGAGGTGTACATTTAGAAAAAACTTGATGCTGTATCAAGTTTGTGCATATTACCTTTAATATTTCTACATATATTTTCACATATGATTAGGTCTATAGTCTCCTTGTTATTTTTATTCCACTTTGGTATGAAGGTTTTGTTATCTTTATAGATTGAGTTCAGATGTTTTCTTCATCCTATGTTTATATACAATTTAAATAATGAGGAAATAAGACAGGAATTATCTGTTCTTTAAAGTTTTAATTGAACTCATAAACCCTACTCTTCTTTCTACTATCTCACTGTTTCTTCTTTCTTTTGTAGAATTCTGCAATAGCTACTTTATCAACTGACAGATATGGGGAATCAAGGTGTTTCTCTACTGAATCACTTTTCACTTTAATTTGGAGACAAATAATAATTTCAGGATGTAACACTAACATATGCATTTTCTACAAATTCTAAAGTTTATTTTTAGCTGGAAATATAAATTGTTTGAATTAGCACAGAGTGGAGATCACCTCTAATATACATGAATAGCACAAAATCAAACCCATGTTCCCATATCTTAACTTCCATATGGCAAGTTATTTTTTTAAACCAAAGTTACTCATCAGCAAAGAACAGTTAGTTGCCTTACATTTGAACTGTTATAAGGCCTTGCATATTTTACTGAATTCACTTTTTTTTAATCAAAAAGTACTGTTTGATGAAGGCCCACAAGCCTAAAAGATCTCTTCATCAATCTAGTGTTGTTTGGATATCAAAGATACCTGTCAGAAATAATTAATAAAAAGCAATATTGTATGTGGTTATATTGTGAATGTTAGGATATCTTTACAGGATAAAAGAAAATGGTAAGTGTACTAATGTTAGGTGAATGGCTACTTGAGGCTTGGAATAACATTTCCAGTAATATCTTTAAATAGAAAAATTTTAAATTTCATGTATTCATAATTAAGCAGTAAGAATGAACTCGTACCTCACACCACATACAAAAATTAACTCAAAATAGATCTATAGTATAAAGAACTATAGTTCTTTATCTATAGTATAAGAACTAAAACTATAAAACTCTTAAACAGTTTAATTTCTTAAGATGTGAAACACAGAATTGCCACATGATCCCACACTTCCATTCCTAAGTGCATAACCAATGGAAATGAAAGCAAGAACTTGAACATATACTTGTTTGCCAATGTTCACAACAGCACTATCCCCATAGCCAAAAGATGAAAACAACCCAGGTGTCCATCAAAAGATGAATGGATAAATGAATTGTGGTATTACATATAATATTATATTATTCAGGCATAAAAAGCAATAAAGTTCTGATATATACTACAACATGCATGAACTGAGAAGACATTAGGCTAAATGAAAAAAGCCATGCACAAAAGGAGAATTATTGTGTGGCTGCACTTACATGAAATATTTACAATAGGAAAATTTATAAAGATAGAAAGTAGATTAAAGGTTACCAGGGATTATGGGAAGGAAGAAATGGGGAGTTATTGCTTAAAAGTTACAGTGTTTCTTGGGTGATGAAAAAGTTTTAAAAAGAGGTACTGGTGATAATTTTACAACATTGTGAATATAATTAATACCAATGAACTGTACACTTAAAAATGGCTAAAGTAGGGCCAGGCACAGTGGCTCACGCCTATAATCCCAACACCTTGGGAGGCTGCGGTGGGCAGATCACCTAAGGTCAGGAGTTGGAGGCTAACTTGGCTAACATGGTGAAACCCTGTCTCTACTACAATACAAAAATTAGCTGGGCATGGTGGCACGCACCTGTAATCCCAGCTACACAGGAGGCTCAGGCAGGAGAATTGCTTGAATCCAGGGGGCAGAGGTTGCAGTGAGCTGAGATCGTGCCACTGCACTCCAGTCTGGGTGACAGAGTGAGACTACGTCTCAAAAAAAAAAAAAAAAAAAAAAGGCGAAAATAGCAAGTTTTGTGCTATACATATTTTGCCACAATTTAAAAAATAAATGTAATATACCAAAAACCATTGAATTATACACTTTCAATGAATGAATTGTATGATATGTGAATTATATCTCAACAGAGCTGTTAAATAAAGGATGGTATGGCATGGAAGACTTTTAAATTACTTAGACTCTGGAAATGATAATAAAGGCATTGATGTTAATGGTGTATGTTCAGACTTTGCATAAAACCTTTCAAAAAATTGCCATGAAAAAGAATCAGTTGTCCTAAATAATATACTATTTTCAATGTGGCTTTAAATTTATATTTGTGTTTTAAATTAGTGAACCTAAGTGTTTCACTATTTTATCTAAATTGCTAAAAGTATGTACATTTAAGATGGATAATCCCCCCATTTATGGATCTTCTCATTGGGAAAATAGGTGTCTCATATTATAGTTGCTGTCATCTTCTATTCAGGCATATGCAGTTGATACAGCTTAGACAAAAAAGAAAGGGTACTATTCTTCCCATTTTTCCATTATTTGGGATAAAAGGGATGTGAACTTGAAATGAGGTTTGAGTTATTGGACTCATGACTGAAGGGTATTGAGACTGAAGATTACACTAATGATACTTGGCTATTTCTGTGATGGCAACATTTAGATAAGAATGATTTGCAGTGATTAGATAGGTTATTTTGTTTTTTGATTTTAACAAATATTCGGGTTAAGGGACTAAATCTTTGCCACAACTAATACATTTTAATTCTTTCTCACTTAAAACTAGTAAAGTCTCAATATTTTCTTGATTGAATACAAGATGATGTCAAAGCACTTTTAAAAGTTTCTCAGTTGTTGATTTTAGGACTTCATTTGGTGATAAAATGGTATGATAAGGAATATGGCAGATAAACTAATGGCAAAATAGAAAAAGAACTCTTGCTTCTAGCTAATTGCCATGCTTTTAATACTCTCGAGGATCCTTCAGCAAAAACTCAAATTATGGAGGTAAAAATACAGTGCCAAAATCTGTTTTTAATAAAACTGATGAAGAAAAGTAGAAGCAAATATAAAGCAAGGTAGCTCCTTGATTCTTTAAATTTTTGCCATTATAGTATGATATGGTTTGGCTGTGCCCCTACTCAAATCTCACCTTGAACTGTAATAATCCCCTTGTGCCCTGGGTGGGGCCAGGTGGAGATAACTGAATCATGGGGGTGCTTCCCCCATTGGTTCTTGTGGTATTGAATAAGTCTCATGAGATCTGATGGTTTCATAAATGGGAGTTCCCCTGCACAAGCTCTCTTGCCTGCTGCCATGTATGACATGGCTCCTCATTCGTCTTCAGCCATGATTGTGAGGTCTCCCCAGCCATGTGGAACTGTGTGTCAAACATCTTTCCTTTATAAGTTACCCAGTCTCAGGTATGTCTCTCTTTAGCAGCATGACAACAGACTAATACATAGTATTCTCATCTTTGAATCTGTGTTGAAGATTAACAGGCATACTTTTTTTTTTTAAGTAATAAATGTGACAAGAAAAGGAATCCATATTTCTTCCTAAAAATTAAAAATGCAGATGTGCTTTACTCGGTGTTACATTGGTCTGTTGTTTTCAAAATCTGACATTTTCAAAATAAATTAGTATAAAGATTACCCTTTACTTGATTTTTTAAAATCTACAATAAATTCATTAATTGAAAGCATAAAATTTAGAATTCACTAAAATTTGGACCTAATATAGATGTTCCCCAAATGCAACAGAAACAAACAAAAAAATCAAGTGCCTGTGGTTCTTCATTTGTGGAGGACAGACCCTGAGGTATATCAGAGCAATTAGAAGCCTTTCACCAATTAATGCAAAAAGCACTGATTATACAATGAATAAATTACTCTGATTTATGTGTATTAGAGCTTTTAATGAATATAGATGTTATAATAAGATATAAATTCATCTAAAAATCGTACAGAATTGACCATAATTTTAAAAAGTATCACATATTTGATTTAGTCAATAGACAACAGGTGTAATTACTATCGAATGAGAGTTCACTAATTTTATTTTTTATGTCAGAATTCTTCATCTTTGAAAATATTGATAGGCACTGTTCTTTTTATCAAAAGCTAATTGCTGGCATTCTGTAGGTCACAAAGAGACAACTAGCTTGACTACTGTCTCAGATAGAAAACGATACATCTTTGAAATGAAGCTATCACCCGGTGACTATGGGGGAACTTTCTGACTTACTGCCTTTATTCTCCTTAGGCATGCATGCACAAACAAAATAAAAAGAGAGAGCAATTTCCCCACCCAGAAATAATAACAGGGAACTAAGTTCATTCTACTTAAGACAATTTTCTTCTTATTCATCCATATGCAATATTTTAACACCCCTTTTCCTTTCTTCTCTCAACTCCTGCATTTAGCACGTGAATGTGTGCACAGGTGGACACGTGCACGCGCACATACACACACACATTTTTTTCCCTCCTCAACTGAAAACTACCTTAATAGTGGCAAAATGTACCACGAGTAAAATCCTGAAACAACAAAAAAGAAAGCCATACTTTAAAAATTGAAATGAAAACAAACAAGTGCCCAGTACTATTAACCTTTAGTCTAGACTGTTACCAAGTTTCCTTCAGATTCTCCATAAAGATTTTTATTAATTTATTCTCAACTAATTATATCGTTTTTCTGTAAGTTCAAACATTAAAGATACATTTGAAAATTATTTTGAATTCAACTTTAAATTCTAACATTAAATTCTATTATTTTTCTTTATTGCACACATTTTGCATTTTAGTAACACACACGGGCTTTGAAGGTTGGCTCAGAAAACTAGTCTTTGCAACCCTTATTCTCAGTTATTCCAGAAGTGCAATTAATTCTATCCAGAGAAAATCATATGTCCCTTTCTATCCTCACCTGCACTGTCTACATCTAGGTTCTCAGCATCTTTTATCTGAACTATTCCAATGACCTTCTGATTGGTGTTATAGCTAAGCTTGCTCCCACTCAACCCATTCTATTCTGCCGTCAAAATGGTCTTTCTAAAATGCAAGTCTCATTATATTTTTCCCTTGTTTAATATTTTTTGAAAAATCTCATTTCTTAATAGAAAAAAATGCAAATGCCTTTAATATGACAAAGGTATCCTCCATCATATGACCTTACCTACTTTTCCCAGCTCTCTCTTGCCACTCCCTCAAAACCCATTCTGCAGCCAAACTGACCAATTTGTCAGCTTATGGTTTCAGCCATTGTGCCTTTACAGTAGAATGGGTTAATAAATATAGCTGTATTATACAATATAGTTATGAGAATGAACAACACTACATGAAATAATATGAATCAATTTTACAAAAATGACACTAAAGAATCCAGACACAAAAGATTACATATTATATGGTTCCACTTATACAAAGTTCGGTAAAATACAAAAGTAATTCTAACTCCGGCCTGGGTGACAGAGGGAGCTCCTGTCTTTGAAAAGAAAAAGTAATCTGTAGTGCTAAAAGTCAAAGTTGTAGTTACACTTGAGGATTGAGCTGTGACCGTAAGGGGGAACAAGGGCCGTTTTCTGGGACACTGATAATATTCTGGTTTCTTGATCTGGATGGTTATATGGATATGTTCAGTTTTTGAAAATCCATTATGCTGTAACTATACTATTTGTGGGTTTTTTTTTTTGTAAATTAAATAAAAGGTAAGGAATAAAAACAACAACAACAAAAACAGTGCCAGTGTCACTTGTCACTTCTTTGAAAGTTTCCCAAAACTAAGTAAGTCCCTCAGGCAGAATTTTTGTTCCTAAATATGTCATATATTTATCACACATAAAATTACCATAGCACAATAATTATATATTCTTATAACAAAATGTGATTATATTAACATAACAATTATATTACATTATTATATGTTAATATAATATCATTTTTAAAATCTCATTATCATTTAAATTATCATTTAAAAAATCTAGATCTTTCTGTTTCACAATGAAATGTAACTTTCCTAACCAGTAAGATCATAACTTTCTACCCATGTACCCGCAGCCTCCGGCACAACCTGGCAGTTAGTGCGTACTCAATGATATTATGTCATGAGGGTTTTTCCAATCTCTGCATTAACATTTTGGGTCAGATAATTCTTTGTTGCAGGGACTGTCCCATGCACTACAGGATGTTTAGCAGCATCCCTGGGCTCTACCCACCTGATATCACTAGGTACCCTCCAACTGTAACAACCAAAAATGTCACCAGGCATTGCAAATGTCCCTGGGGAACCAAAATTTACCCTGGTTGAAAACCATTTATACATATAGTTTCCATGTAAAAATACAAACTACATGTTAATTCACTCACCAAAAATCTCTGGGTTCTGAAATGGTTTGCATATTATGGGCAACTAAAAAAAAACAGGTTCTCCTGAATGCTTAAGACGAAGTTGAGCTCTACATGTCAGAGAAGTTTATCAAATGGTTTCAATATCTAGATAATCAAATATAATTCATATTAATTGCATGCTAGAATAATGTCTCCTTTGGAATTCCTATATAGAAAAATGGGTTTGCCAAGCAAAATAATTGTTTATATTTGGTATTTTTTAAAATGACTGCTAATAGTAGCTAAGTGTATTAAATGTCCAAATTATACATTATTTTCCAGGGCTTATATCTATGAATAGACCATTAATTCTACATTACTGAAGCTCAATAAGTTTCTATCTGTAAATTATTTAACAGCGAACATTACATAAGAAAAGGATAGTTAGAACATACACTATCATGCATCAGCCATGAAAAAAATCTCACAAAGGGAAAAACTAACTTATTAGAAAGAAATGTGTTTGCATTTTATTAACTTAATGCCTTTGATTCAGGATATAATTTTTGGCTTGATCTGTGTTGTTAAGAGCAAGAGTGATAAAATAATTGAGTACTAGTATGTTAACGGAGTTTGAGAAATGAGAAAATGAATGGTTTATATGTCAAAATGATATAGCCAAAACATAAATTTGACCTTACCAAAATTATTTCTTGACAACCAATTCTTTACACTCCTCTTTGTGGTTACAATCAGTATTTAAGAACAGCTACTGAGCCAAAAACAAAACAAAACAAAAAACCCAGGCAGTTTATAAAAGGAGAAACAAAACTGAATAAATTCAAGACCAGTGTTTAAATTATTCTACAATATGCCAATAAAAATACAATTTTTCACCTACCAGATTGGTAAGATTAAAAATTATTAATATTCTACAATATGCCAATAAAAATACAATTTTTCACCTACCAGATTGGTAAGATTAACAATGATTAATGGAAATACAATCTCGTAAACTGATAGTACAAATACATAAACTTGTACATATTCTAAGAGGGTAATTTAGCGATATGTAATATGAGACTTCACAATTTTGAGTGAGTTACTGTATTTTATGGAAATATTTCTAAAGTGATCATTAGAAGTATACATAATAATCTATACAAAGAGAATGTGATAGGAAATAGGAAAGAATCTAAATGTTTAATGATAGGGAAATTAAATTACTCATAGTTTTTAAGTATTTTTCAGTGATTGACAAATCCCAATTTTTTGTAGAACAGTTATTAAATGAAGAAAAGCTTACATTATATGAAAAGGAGAGTGGCTAAGAGCAAGGGATCTGGAGTAAAGACTACCTAGTTCAAATTCTAGTTCTATCATCTTTTGCTACATCCAGGTCAATTTATTTAATCATTTAATCTTTCTAAACGTAATTTTCTTATCTGTAAAGTGGTACCTACCTATTTTGTAGGCTTGTGTGGATTAAATTAGATATAATATACAAAGTGCATATAAAAATACATGGCATACAGTAAGTGTACTATACATTGTAGTAATTATTATAATAACTGGGATGATATTACTAAGAAAACCAAGATATAAACCAGTATATATGGTGTGCTCCCAGTTGGGCAAATTAATGAATTAGTCTTAGGTAATAATTGTGAGTTCAGATTATTGGTGTTTTTATTAATTTCATTTTGCTTTGCTATATTTTCCCCAAATTCTTTTTTTTCTTGCAAAAAGCACGTATTATTTCCATGTTCGGTAAAAAAGGAGTTATTTTAAAACTCTGTTATTAAAAAGATGAACGTCATCTTTTCCTTCTCCTAAATGACCATATATTTTTCTATTACAATATGGACTGAATACCCATTTCACAATAAAAAGGTCATTTTATGCTGTAGTTGAACAGGTATCATATGCAAAATGGTGTGCTCCTAATATCTTAACACTAACAAGAAAGCATGGAAATTTGAAAACCAGTTTTCTTGCTGGTAAAAGAGAAGCTTTCTACAGATGGCCTTTAGCCTTACCATGTAGTTACTAATCTTCATGAGAAGCAGGATATCTAAACAGACTTCATATTTTATCCCTCTGACAGAGTCCATCTTAATTTTGATCAGAAAGCATTGGATGAGAAAATAATTTAACTTGTAAGAGATACAGTATTTTCTTTGAGGACCTCTGCTTAAGATCTCTGTAGGGCGATTACCACCTTTGATTACAATGCAAATATACATGTACTACTATGGCTATGAATAAACCAAAGAAAATTTGATTCCTGAACATCTGAGGAATCAAATTTGAGCAGTTTTTATGTTGCTGATATAAGTAAAAAACACTAAATTTCTTCATAAGTACTAAATATTATAAGAAATCTAAAAAGCATTCTAAGTCAAATACAAAAAGTCTAGTGATGGCTTGTATTTGAAAAACTCCCAAATATCTAACTAGTGAACTTTTCAGGTATTGATTTTGATGTTCATAAAATTAAAGATTGTTACATTTGAAAAAAGGATCTTTGTGCCAAACAGTCTGTCTTTCTGGGGCAATTTACTTTCCCCAGTGATCTCTTTCTCACCCACCTGATCTCCTGTGCCATGAGTTAGTTTCTGCCAGCAACACTGAAGTATTTGATGGTAGGAGGGCAAATGGGGGGAGAAAGGAGATTAAGAAACTAGGCGACTGATTATTAGTGCCTGCTACTGTTATTATCTATATTCAAAATAAAAAAAGTGAAACTTCACAAAAGTTTCACTTCATTTTATGGAAACCTCCACAAAATGTTTATATAAGGAAGCTACAACTTCAGCCATATCCTTTGCAAGGTCTTGAATACATTCTGCTGTCATTCAGTGGAGAAAATAAAAAACTAAAAGAAAAAATAGATGATTTGTTAGGGAGTAGTTGCCTAATTCAGAGAATTTTCTTGTTATTAGATATAAAGGACTTGAAGCCTAGTAAGAATGAGATAGACCTATTGCCTTCTCAGATTAACTTTCACACAAAGGAAACACATTATAGCACTCTATTTTAAATTCAGCTTCCTCAAAATAAAATAGGAGTTCAGAGATCATAAGACAAGAAAAAGTATATTTATTATTAATAAAATGAGTTTAATAAAATTATGTTACTCTTATATTTTCCTTTATTCCACCTTATTAAAATATCTGCATAATCTGCTTTTTCTGTTTTAAAATGTTTTTCAGAATGAATGCAGGCAAAGCAAAATCTTTTAAAATTGTTCATCATTGCTAAGAAAACAAGCTAAATCTGGTCGTAATTTCTATTGTAGTGCTTTTCTCGATATGACAACCTTGATCTTTCCATAGCTGTGCTGTTAAAATAAAGTTTCATAAGAAATTGGAAGGAAGAAGGAAAAATGTGTTAGTAAAGTTTATCCTAAAGGAATCAGTGTGAAGTACTGAGTAATAGGAATGAAAGCTAACTGCTCTCAAGTTTAAATGCACAAATCAGTATAGGGAGGACAAATAAATTTATAGTTCAGAAATAATCAAATCCATAAGAAAAACTAATGAATATGACTAAACCTTCTGACAGCAGGAATTTTAGTGAGTTTTAATTGATAGTGAGAATAAATTAAATTCCTGAACATTTTCATTATTGGTATAAGAGTTGTACTTCGGGGGCAAAAATCTCTCCCTGTGCTTACAATTACATTCAAGAACAGCCTATTGGACATTAGTAATCTACTTACCTATACCCATTTTCTACTCTTTACTATGAAACTAATAAGCCTAGTTTTAGTTACTGTTATTTATTAATAGCTACCAATGAAATCACTAACCTGTCACTGAATGCTCTAGGCTTTAAAATTAGAGATTCCTATTGACATTTAAGTTACTGCCAGCATCCTTCAGCTGTGATAAGTTGTAATACAGAATTTATCATTCTTATTACATTCTTCTTCCTGAATAAATAATGCTTAGAAGAGGTGAAAGGATTTCCTTATATACAGCCACTGTGACTTTGAACATTTTCCTCAAACCATTAGATGAAAAGAACAAAATTGTGCGGTTGACATTAGAAATGCATTTTTTTTGTTAAATGTCTTTTCCCCTCTCTTGGAATATGAGCCCCTTAAGAGCCACGTTTTATGTCTTTGTGTCACATATTCCTAGCAGACTACAGATTACCCAACCTTTCTTAAAAGGTTCTGAGAGAATTTTTGTATCTAGTGAATTAACTTATCTCTCACACATATAGAATGGTACTAGCTGGTGTGCCACCCTTAGGAGAACTGAGAGGACAGTCAAACAATTTTCTGTGTTTGATAGTTTAGATGCAGAACCTCAGTTGAGAAGGGATGGATAGAGTGTATAAAAATCACCTCCCCTAAAATTGTTGAATTAACAAATGAGAACTTATCACCTAACAGATTGAAAGTCTTCTTTCGTAAGTCCATCATTATTTTAACTACTGCAGTTTTAAACTGCTTGAAGACAAGGGTCAATTCTCTTTAACTTTTTTAATTCTTTTAAGGTCTAGGCCACTACGGTACAGAGTTTAATTTAACTCATATTGTGTTTCATCAGTGGATTAAAACACACACACACACACACACACACACACACACACACGCATGTATGTGCACATTACCTAAACCAAATTCCAAACCTACTGAATCAGAATCTCTGGGGTTTGAGCCTAGGAATCTTTTTAGAAAAATGTCTATGAGTGGTAGAAGGCTGAGTATACAGGATGAAGGATCTCTGGATTGAAATGAATTCCTGTTCCCATTGCTGGTTCCTCTAAACATGACCTGGTTCCCTCATCTTAGTCATCTTCATTTAAACCTTGCCTTTCAAACGCCTACCTCTCTTCTCTATAAAAGCCCATATTATTCCATTTCAAAGATGTGCCATCATACTGTCCTACAGTTGGTTATTTTTTTAAAATTTAACTTTCTTCAGAATCATTTTTGTTATCTTACAATCATCCAAGATCTGTGTTATTTTAACTTCATTCTCCCTTTTATTCATAGAATAGTCTTCTAAATTTTATCATTTGGCCTTCTGTAGCCTTTCTAAAAGTTTATAATTTCTTCTGCTCCTAATATCATATCTTGGACTTATTAATCTTTCATATTAATTATGTGGTTTCCCTGATCTCTTTCCTATTAATTTAATTTCTTCTTGGACAAAAGTATTAAATGCTATTGAATCCATTTCTAGTTATATAACTAAAAGAAAAACAGATACTTGCATGCCAATGTTTGTAGGAGCATTATTTATAAAAGCTAAAAGCTGAAAACAACCCAGTGTCCACCAACAGGTGAACTGATAAACAAGTTGTGGTATATACATATAATGGAATATTAGTCAGAGTTAAAAAGGGATGAAATTCTAATACATGATATAATATAAATGAACCCTGAAAACATTTTGCTAAGTGAAATAAGCTAGACATTGACAGACAAAACTGGTTTGATTCCACTTATATGAGGTATCTAGAACAGGCAAATTTATAAAGACAGAAAGTGATTATAGTTTTCCAGGGGTTGGGGGAGGGAGGAATGGGGAGTTTTTGTTTAATGGGTACAGAGTTTCTAAATGGGATGATAAAAGTTCTAGAAACAGTGGTGACGGTTGCACAAAACTGTGAATGTGCTAATATCACTGAATTGTACACTTAAAATTGGTTAAAATGGTAAATTTTATGTTTATATTTTACCAAAATTTAAAAAAGCTACTGAAATGATTTTCTTAACTTCCCTAGAGCATCCTTTTTCTTCACACTGACAAATTTTATCTATATTATTAAAAGAAAATAAAAACCTATCCATACTTTTTCCATATCTCTAAATCTATCACCTCTTTAGATTTTTTTGTAAAAATAAAATTTAATACGGATACTCAGCATTTTCCACACTTCGAGCACAATGACATTGTAGATACACACATAAAACACTTCAAATCTCTATATACACATGTGCATGCACACATACACACCCCACTTTACATCTCCTCCTTAGACTCTTGCAAATTTCACCAAAATTATTCTTTGGTTCTTGTATTTGAGCTTTCATTTAAATATAAGCAAATAAGACTGTAAGTTTTACAGTGCAGATAATGTTATGTTGCAAGTTATTTTTAGATGCCAAGTACTTTGCAAATACAATAATGAGAAAGTATCAATTTCAAAGGTTTACCCAACATACAAGAAAAGAGTTTAAAAGGAAGGAGGATAAATACATCTAAAGGATCTGCAAAGAACTGGTATTATGTAAACTATGAGGAAGCTGAGAAATGATATTCTCAAAGGAAAAAATAGAGCAGAGCAGAAAGCTACTTTAATCTAAACTACAAAGAATTATAAGATGATTAAATTTATTATTTTTAGAGACGATGCTTTTAAAGTTGCAAAAAAATCTTCTGGTCTTATTAAAAAGGATAAAATTAATAGGAGTAACTTATCCTTATAAAACCCTGGAAAATTTAGGAATAATAAATTAAGAAATAATTTTAGTATATGGAAAATTATTAAAAGATCCCATACACAAGAAATAAATGTACATAATATATGATGTGAAAAGAAAACTTAAGCAAAGATGATGATTTATAAAAAAAAATATTCTTACATAAAGAGAAGAATGTGGAGCTGTATAAAAAAGCAGAAAGGACAGGTGGTAGTTTAAAAAGTCAGTTTAGGAGCAAACTGGACTGGGCTGTTAGATAGCAAAGCATTTTCCTATTTCTAAGATGTTTGGAAGACATGTAGGCAAAACTTTTATTGGAAATAAAATATGATCAGGGTTACAAGACAACAGAGGAACAATGCCAGTGATTTTTTAAATGCAGCAAACTATAAAGGAGGCAACACAGGCCAATCAGCAAGTTGCAAGTACAAAGGAGATGATTTCAATATCTCAAATAAATTAATGGGGCAGCCACAGGTAGCAAATAGGTAGAGGAGGCAACAGTCGAGCAAACTCAGTCAGCAGTCTAACTCAGTGGCACAAGGCAAGTGTAGATGATAGCAGAAATGCTAAACAATCTCACCTACTTAAAGTGTTACAGGCAAAGATTGGGCAGGGCAAGATCAGGCAGGCAGATGGCATAGCACTTGTTAGGCCATAGTATAGGGGAATTGTAGGGGAGCAGATAGATAATGCTGGGCAGTCTAAAATGCTAAAATAGCAGATGGATATGGCAGTACCAGGCCATTTGCTGATGGACAAAGCACCAGTGAGCAAAGAATACAAATCATTCAGCAGATGAGTGAAGTGAGGCAAAAAGGAGAGACAAAAACCAAAGGCAATCAAGCAGGAAGACAGAACAGTAGAGAAACAATGACAGATCATCAGAAGCAGTTGGGTAGTGTAATAACAAGCTCTCAGCAGAGGAATAAAACACCATTCAGGAAAAGATGAGATTAAGAGTGAGGCAGTCTCCTGAATTGGGTGTCTTCCATCTAGGATACAGTAATCAATAAACTGCAAATGAGAATCCACAAGAGAACAGCACACAAATGGAAATAGCAGATGGATCTGAACTCTATTGCCCAGGGATACAGAATGACCCTAGAACATAGATACATAGCAATCCACAAGGAAATTAAACAGATGTGAAAAATGGATCCAAGCATTTTTTATGATGATAAAAGAAACCAAAACACTAAAAATTATTAATCTGAAAATGATTGGCTGGGATTGAAGTCTTCGCTTACCCCTTTCTGGAGCCCACAAAATGGGAATGTTGGGAATTTCTGCAGCAGAAAAACAGAAGAGAAAAGGGATTTCTGACTCCCAGTTTGAGGAAAGCAGGTCAAATTTAGGGCTGTACGAACTGGTTCAGGGAAATAAGAACCAGCCTGAACCCTCTCCCTTCCTCAGAATGAAACCATTTCTGAGTTATGGGAAAGGTTTAGGCAGCCCTCACCCCATAATTACCCACAACCTCCCCTTTCACACTTACCTCCAGTGCAAACAGTTTCCAGCAAGGAGGTACTTGGAAAAATTCACTCTTATGTTTACACCACAGCAAAATGGGAAGATGGTCAACTAATGGTACTTCCTGTGTAGGTCGGGTTTCTAATTCAGTGGGATCCCTTCCACTCTTTGTGAATGAGCAGAGGGGACAGATTACTAGAAACTACCTACCTCTTTGAAAGTGGATGACAAAGAATCAGGGGCAGTAATATCAATCAACAAATAGTAATACCAGTAAATATCTTGGTGATCTCATCAATTGTCATGGATTTTAATTCCATTTATATGTTGATGACTCCAAAAATAATATTTCTAGCCTAGATTTTCCTACTGAAGTCTAGATATGTACACCTAATATCTACTTTTTTTGGGCGGGGAGGCAGGGGCGGGGGTGGGGGGAAGGAGTCTTACTCTGTCGCCCAGGCTGGAGTGCAGTGGTGCAATCTCAGCTCACTGCAAACCTTGCCTCCTGGGTTCAAGCAATTCTCCTGCCTCAGCCTCCCGAGTAGCTGGGATTACAGGCGTGCACCACAAGGTCTGGCTTTTTTCTTTTCTTTTCTTTTTTAGTAGAGACAGGGTTTCACCCGGTTGTCCAGGCTGGTCTTGAATTCCTGACTTTATGTGATCCGCCCACCTCAACCTCCCAAAGTGCTGGGATTACAGGTGTGAGCCACCATGCCCGGCCTCATATACTTAATATCTAATTGCAATTCAATATCTCCACTTGGATATCTAAAGGAAGTTCAAGTTTCCATAACCAAAGTAAAATTCTTGATCTTCCCCCTCAAACCTACTTTTCCCATAGTCTTCTCCATTTCAGTAAATGGAAACTACATCCTTCTAATTCCCAAGGCAAATCTTGGGTCTTATACCTGACTTCTCTCTTTATTTTATTCCATCTGTTTACCTCTCCCTTCAAAATATATCAGTAATCTACTTCTCACTACCTCCACCTCTAACATTGGTCTAAGCCACTGTCATTTTCCACCTGGATTATTTTAATAGTCTGCTAACTTGTTTCCCCATTAAAATATGTCAGTTCATGCCATGCCTCTACTCTGTTACACTAAGGGTGGCATACAGGTTCCACATGATCCATGGCTTCCTCTCTCTCCTCCTTTAGGTCTTTGTTCAAATGTCATCTTATCAATGAGGCCTTCCTTAATGGATGATCCTATTTAAAATTATAACCCTCTTTCCTGCCTGGGCTACCTATCTTCCCTCCCTGGTTAATTTTTAAACATAGCACTTACCATCTCCAGTTCTACAGAGTTTACTTGTTTTTTAATAGCTTGTATCCTCTCACTAAAATGTAAATTCCATAAAGTTAGGGACTTTTGACTTCTTAACTCATTGCTCTATCTCAACATCTTAAACAGTGCCTGGCATGTATATATCTATATCTGTATCTATATCTATATCTATATCTATATCTATATCTATCTAGTAGGCTTTAAGTACATATTTGAGTCCATGAAGCATTAACTTCTTATGGGGCTTCCTCCCTCAATCTCAATTTTTCAGAGTTTTCTTCTGAAAGCTCACATACTATGAGCTTTAAGATTAACAGAGCAGATGCTAGTGTACTATAGAATAGGAATGTTCTAAAACAGGCGTTGGCAAACTACAGCCCAAGGGCCAAATCCTGCCCATTTCCTGTTTTTTTTTTTGTATGGTCTGCAATCTATAAGTGATCTTTGTATTTTTTAATGATTCAAGAGATAATCAAAAGAAGAATAGTATTTCATGACACGTAGAAATATATTAAATCCAAATTCAGTGGCCATAATAAAGTTTTATTAGAGCACAGCCAGGCTCATTCATTTATATCATCTGTGGTTGCCTTTGTGCTACCGGTCTGGCAGAGTTGGGTAGTTTTGACAGAGACCATATGCCTACAAAATCTAAAAAATTTACCATCTGGCCCTTTTAAACAGGTTTGCTGACCCCTGTCCTATAGTATTTTATATTTAGAAGGCAAAGAGCAATAACTAAAATTTGAGCAAAGATAGACTAGAATTTACTGTTAATATTGCTGCTACTATTGTCCATGGTAAATGTTTGGGGGAATGTATACTTATACTAGGATTTGCTTTCAATATTATTATTAGTTTTATTTTTTATTTTATTTCTGAGACAGTGTCTCGCTCTGTTACCCAGGCTGGAGTGCAGTGGCGCGATCTTGGCTCACTGCAACCTCCATCTACTGGGTACAAATGATTCTCCTGCCTCAGCCTCCCAAGTAGATGGGATTACAGGGGCATGTCATCATGCCTGGCTATTTTTTCTATTTTTAGTAGAGACAGGGTTTCATCATGTTGGCCAGGCTGGTCTCGAACTCCTGACCTCAGCTGATCTGCCCACCTTGACCTCCCAAAGTGCTGGGATTACAGGCATGAGCTACCACAACTGGCCTGCTTTCAATATTATATACAAGTAACCTCTCATTCCTCTAAATATTATTTATTAAAGAGGGTGATATTCATTCATCTATCTACCCCACAGAGCAGCGCCATCTCGAAGGACAAAGTACAATACCAGTAAGTCTTGAAAATGGCAAAATGGGAGAGAATGAAAGAGGAAGTAAATAGGGCCCATAAATGGAACTTATATCAAAGTATCACACAATTAACTAAACTTCTAAATACATACCGTAACAATAGTTGGAAATTAGCATGATATGAATTTCTTTTGAATCTCATCAATGGGGTTATTAAAGTGACCTAATTATAATGGGTTTGCCTATACAATGTAATCTTGAATCATAGCAGACAATTGACACATTATAATAAGACTCCATTATAGTTATACAACATTCAAAACTAAGAATTATATTCTCTCTGGTTCAAATACCTCCATTTTATAAAAAAAGAGTATTTAAAAAATTTTGTAAAACTGCATTCAGAAGCACCTTCTAATCAAAACTGACCTAGCTTCTCTTTCCATAAAGGTTTAGCCTGAGGATTATTCCATGCAAGGATATTATGTTATTTGCTGCAATATAACTTATAGAAAGGAGTGAAGAAGCTGAGGGGTAAGACACTTAAATTATCCCAGTGGCACTCATGGATATAATGTTATCTCATTCTTTATAGAGAAGTATAATTTATTTCTTTGTATATCAATTAGTCCTTCCAGCATGATGGACTGCTTCTTCCACATTGTTGCCTTTGGCCTTTGGTCTCATTCATTCAGTGAAAGTGACAACCATCATCTTCAAACTGTACATACAATAGAGGTTTACTGCTTCTTTCTTCTCAACATCTTTTGAAGGAACTTGGATCCTTTCTGCTAATTCTCATCTGTGTGCCATTAATAAATATCTAAAATGGTTACTACCTTCAGTGGACATTTGTCCTTCATATTTTAGTAGCAGTTCCAAGTTTCAACATAAGAAAATAATACTGGTAAAATTATTAGAATTATTCATATTGTTTACTTTGCTGCCTGAATCTACTTTCTGAATCCCCATCAGATGCCTTTTATGGCAGGCAGTAACAACAAAGTTACAAATATTCTGCCCTTCTAATTCAGTGATATTATTCTGAGAAGTTCATAGTACTTGACAGATATAAAGTACTCATTTGTTGTCATCTTATTACATTTTATGTGAAAGGCAACAGTAAGCCCATTTCATAGATAGGTACCTAATATACAGACAGAGAAATCCATATTCCTGATTCCAGACAGTAGTAAAGAAATGAATATCCTGAAATCTTCATTCCGTAGACTATGTCTCTAGATAAATATACTTTTAGCATTTTACTAATATATCTGCAAAATACTTATTTATATTTTGTTGTTAATTTCTTAGAACATATTTTGCAAAACAAAAGTATTCTGGTATGCTAGCCTCTTTTCATTTTACAGGAGCAGATTTGGAAGGGTGAACTAGAAAGGTGATTTCAAGATATAATCACTGATAAATTCAAGCTAAAACAAGGATTTAACATGTCTTCTTTGATATTTCTTTTTCCTTTTCTGCAACTATACTATTGTGTATTTTAAGTTCTATCCTGTTTGATTTTTCTTCCAGAGAAAAATTCTTATATTTATTCAACCATCATCTACTTATTTTTAAAGCTAAAGCTCTTTCTAAACATATTGTAGATAACAATAGCAAAGATTTATATAGCAAGGAAATATTGTTTTTAGTGCCTTGCTTATATTATTTACATAACATAAGTACCCTATGAGGCAAGTACTCTTACTATCTTCATTTTACACATAAGAAAACAGGTTTTTAAAGTTAAGTAAATTGCATGGGATTGCACACTAATAACAGGTGGATCTAAGATTCAAACCCAAATAGTCTGTGCTCTTAACCACTATGTTATTTTTATTATTATTAATTTTATGCCCCATTACAGAGCAGAATTAACCAGTATGTTATGCTACTCCATAAAAGGTTATATGGGCAACACTATTTTTCTAGTTAGAACTGTAATTAGAAACAGAACTTACCATCACTTGCATCTACACTTGCTTGTATGTTTATTTAACATATGCTCTCTCGTATCCATAGGGCCCCATAAAAGCTGAGCACATATTCTGACATAGAGTAGGTATACAATTAGGATATATATTTAAAGGAAATTGAATATATAATTTTTATTTGTGGGTTCTTCATATAGGAAATTTTTGTTTTTGCCTTATTCTCAAAATTGCAAAAATTCTGACCTCAAGAACAATGTACTCTTGCCTCTTTAGTGCTACTATGTGGAATAGGACCCTTTCAACTTAACAGTCTTAAATGCAAAGTCAGTTATTGCTCTAATTATTTATCTAAATGGTCTAATTTTGTACCTGTAATTTTTATACTGGCACCATTTTACTATGGAGCTTTTCTTTTTTCATGCATAAAAAATAGAGGATGTATGTTTTGGGTAAGTCTGTGCCTGGTAGAAAAATTAAATGCAAAAATAATCCATAAGTAAGTGGACTTAAGGAGAAACGTAACATTTCTTTTCAAATATCAGAAATGTCATGCAAAGGAGGAATTAACCTTCTTTTGAGCACAGTCAAGAGCAGAATTAGGACAAGTGGGTAGAAATTATAAGGTGACAGATTTCAGTTTGATATATTTAGACTTTCAAACAAGTAGAGTTGTCTAAACAATGAACTCTTCGATAGAAGAAGTGATGGTTGAAATGTTCAGGCTGGAATGATGAAAAGGGCATGCTAGGGCTTTGAACATGATGGTCTTTGTTCTCTTCAAACTCCGAGATACTATGATTTCTTCACTATTATAAAGTTTGTAATTTTATACAAAATGCTAAGCTAATTAGAGATATAGCACTGACAAAATCTATAACATATTCCTTGATTGTCTTGATTCTTGATTCTAAGGGAAATATTGACTGAAAAGGTTTCCAGACAACAAATCAACAAAATTGGAATTGTGTGCCTCTCAGCAGTTTAAATTGAATAAATAAATAAATGGATAGTTACTAGGTTTGCAGATTAAATCAGAACTTTTTTTTTTTTTTTTTTTTTAACCAGGGCATAAAAACAACCTCCAAAAAGAATAAAGTTAGTTCTACTGAGGAATGTATTCATGTGCATTTGAATAAATGCTGATTCAAAAAAGAGTCTAAGAAAGTCCTGAAAGCATGATTTTACTGTCTATACTGGCTGATAGGAGACTTATGAATTCTGGTTTCCAAGGAATCTCTGAATAAGGACAGTGATATGGTTTGGCTGTGTCCTCACCCAAATCTGGTCTTGAATTGTAATTCCCATAATCCCTATGTGTAATGGGAGGGACTTGGTGGGAGGTATTAATAATTTAATCATGGGGCAGTTACCCTCATGCTTTTCTCATGGTTCTCATGATAGTGAGTTCTCCTGAGATCTGATGGTTTTATAAGGGGCTTTTCCCCCTGTTGCTCTGTACTTCTACTTGCTGCCGCCACGTGAATAAGGATGTGTTTGCTTCAACTTCCACCATGATTATAAGTTTCCTAAGGCCTACCACACCCTGCTGAACTGTGAGTCAATTAAGCCTCTTTCTTTTACAAATTACCCAGACTTGGGTATGTCTTTATTAGCGACGTGAGAACAGACTAATACAGTAAATCTCTCATTTCTATATTTGGTACCTCTCTAGCCAGTCTGAAAGAAATAAAATAATGTAGGTCTAGTGTATCCATCCTTCTACGTAAAGTGAATTCTCTGTTTTAGCCAGAAAGATTTTATGTTTATATTTCTCTGTGCCTTGCTCATATATTTTCCTTCTTCTTTACTCCTACCATTAAGGTCTTCCTCTTTCAAAACCTGAATCCCATTCAATTGTAGCTTGAATTTTATAAAAAATTCACTCATTACCCAAGCTCTCTTTTAATCTTCCTCTTTGAATAAATCTTTTTGCCTGAATTGGCTGAATATTTCTGGTACCAGGTTTAAACTGTCTTGAATTGTCATATGACTATTTTAGGAGTATATGTACTTTAGCTTTAGGTTTGATAAAGCCCAAGGTGCTTCATAAATATTTGTTACATTGAACAAAGACAATGAATGCTGTTCTTACCAAACAGGAAGGTCCTAAGTGTGCCTATGATATGAAAAAAAAATTCTGCTTTCAGTGGACAATACAAAAATAATTATAAAACCCAGATATAAAGTGAGCTATTACTAAAAAATTATTTTTTCACATATCTGGCTGTTTCAAGACAAGTCCTTATTTTTAAGACATATCCACCAATTATGTTTGTAGTTAACAATAGCTATCAGAAGCACAATGGTTAGTAGCAAAAGTATTTGGAGCTACCATATCTAATTAGAGATAACAGGTAGTACTGTTAATTAAATGAGGAAGAAAAAGAACAAATACTGAGCGTCTACAAAGATTACAGGCATTATGTTAGATCCTTTTACATGCATTTATTGCCATTTACTACTTGAAAAATCTTGGGCAAGTCAATGAATCAATCTGTGTCAGAGTTTCTCCATCTTTAAGGCAGAGATAACAATAAATAGTACCTTCCTTATACATATCTTATTTATTTTTTTGTTTTTTAAAACGGTCTCACTCTGTCACCCAGGTTGGAATGCAGTGGCCCCATCTTTGCTCACTGCAAATTCCGCCTACTGGGTTCAAGTGATTCTCGTGATTCAGCCTCCTGAGTAGCTGGGACCACAGGCACGCAACAACATGCCTGGCTAATTTTTTTGTATTTTAGTAGACATGGGTTTCACCATGTTGGCCAGGCTGGTCTCAAAATCCTGACCTCAAGTGATCCACCCGCCTTGGCCTCCCAAAGGGCCGGGATTACAGGCATGAGCCACCACACCTGGCCTCATATGGTTGTTTTGAAGAATAAATGAGTTAACATATGCTTAAAAGAGTTATTTGCACATAGTAATTGCTATATGTAAGTGTTAGTTGTTATTATTGACTATTTTTATTATTAGAATCAACAATTTTGAGATGTAGGTAGGCATCGGCTAATTTAGCAGATGAGAAAAATTAGCTAATTTAGCAGATGAGAAAACAGATTTGAACAGGTCAACTTGCCTTAAATTTCATAGTAAGTAGTAGCACTAATATTTAAATTTAGGAATTTGACTCTATAGTGTAAGCTTTTCCCACTATACCATATTGCATGCCAACGTGTTTAGACCAAGATATGACATGGGAACTATTTCATAAAATTAGGATGAGCTCCTTAAAATGGCATCAAATATAACTATCAAATCTGACCACAGAGGGATGGAACATTTTATTAAATTTAGTTTTAAATACTTCAGGTATAAGGTTTCTAGTATTCTGCTTTGTAAGCAATTTAATATTGTTAAATTATCCTATTTGCATAGAACAATTTTAAGATAGTCAAAATCTGGCCGGGCGCGGTGGCTCACGCCTTTAATCCCAGCACTTTGGGAGGCCGAGATGGGCGGATCACAAGGTCAGGAGATCGAGACCATCCTGGCTAACATGGTGAAACCCCGTCTCTACTAAAAATACAAAAATTAGCCGGGTATGGTGGCAGGCACCTGTAGTCCCAGCTACGCGGGAGGCTGAGGCAGGAGAATGGCGCGAACCTGGGAGGCAGAGCTTGCAGTGAGCCGAGATCGAGCCACTGCACTCCAGCCTGGGCGACAGAGCGAAACTCCGTCTCAAAAAAAAAAAAAAAAAAGATAGTCAAAATCCTAGTTCAATATGATTAATTTTAGCCTTACCATATATAACAGGTATTTTATTTTACTCAAAACAAAATCAAATTTTCTATTAAAAACAAATGATTAAATATGGTATTTTTTGCTATGCTTCTGTTAAAATGTAGGAGAATGTTTTCTGATTGTGAAAATGGCCAATATTAACTTTTAGGTGAGTTATTAAATGTAAATTCTCACTATCTTTCACAAGAGTAACAAACTGAAAATCATTAACATGTTGTTAGTAACTTAGGTCAATTTTTTCTTCTTCCCAGGGCTTATACAGTGTTCTTATTTTTGAAGCATTACAATATAAGAAAGAAAAATGACTAATGACTACATAAAATAATACCGGTCTTATAGTAAACACACACTTAAAATTATGAAATACATACATTTCAACAAATTGATTATAAAACAATTTTTATAACTTTCTTTAATTTGTACTAGAAAACTGACATTTTCATGAAAAAAATCTAATAACCTAAGTGAAAAAAATTAGCAGAAAGCTTAGATATTAATCTGCCCCAAAGCAACCTAAAAGTAGTCTATAAACAGAATATACCTTCTAAAATTCAGAGTCTTTTCCTAAGTCAGGTTTCTTTGGTATCATTTTGTAGTATTTTCCCTCTTGAAAGAGGTCATTATGTCTGATGCCTCTTCACTTCTATAATGAAACAGTTATAAGAACCCTTTTAAATAAATATTGCTTATGTCAAATTTATAGTTTCCTGGTATTTTTGCTATTTCTTCTTTTGTTTGAGTATAATCATCAATTATATCAGCATATTTTTGTTATGAGGCATTCCTAAGAATGTCAGTTTCAAATTATTTTTTCTCAGTTTAAAATTATTTTTAAGAGTGAGATTTTACCTAATGTACAACAAATTCATTGTATTAATTTTTAAAGTGCAGAATTCTATATATTATTTAGAATAAGGGATATTTTATTTTTATTATGCTATATTGTCTACTGAGACAATGGGGCAATACACTTCAATACGGCAGAAAAGCGTTTTTTCTTTGCTCCATCTAAAATTAAAAATATAAGGAAGGAAACCTAACATTATTCGGATTACTAAAGAACCAAAGGTAAAAGTGAGAAAATAAAAAAATGTGAGTAAAGATGACTTGTTGTCATCCAAAAGGCCATGGGTGGACAAACTTTTTTTGCAAAGCGTCAGATGATAAATATGTCAGGCTTTATAGGCTATGTGGTCTTGTTTACAACTTTTCAACTCTGCTGTTTTAGCCATAGACAATACATAAATAAGTGTAGCTTTGTTCCAATAAAACTTCATTTATAGACCCTAAAATTCAAATTCCAAATAATTTTCACCTCACAAATATTACTCTCCTTTTGATTTTTTCAGCCATTTAAAAATGTAAAATCTATTCTTAGCTCCCTGGACATGCAAAAAAAAGGTGACAGGCTGGATTTGGCTTGTGGGCCACATTGCTTACTCCTGTGAAAGTCTCACTCATTTTTTAACTTCAGTACCAAGCATGGCACTGAACACATATTGAGGATTAAAAACAAAAGCTTCACAAATGAACAAGTGGATGAGACATACATGTATGCTAGGCTTTTACTTAACCCTTTTACTTATGATCAAAATAATATATTAGCATACAACCCTTAATTCAATACAGCTTAGTGCTCTAAAAGTACTGAAAGTTATTTTGTGCCTTTTAAATATTTAACAGTTTAACATTTTCTAATTTACTATATTATTGAACACAGATCCTTTATGTAATACTACCTTTTTTGGACATACATTGCTTTGAAGTAATAATGGGACATAAAGGGAAAATACTTTGTATAGAAATGAGTTTTATGATCTGTGGAACTTTATAATTACTAATATTTCACTAGTGCCAATGAATTATCCAACCTTTATCAGACCAGAAAAAAATGAAATCTGGCCAGGCACGGTGGTTCATGCCTGTAATCTCAGCACTTTGGGAGGCCGAAGCGGGCAGATCACTTGAGGTCAGCAGTTTGAGACCATCCTGGCCAATGTGGCGAAACCCTGTCTCTACTAAAAATATAAAAATTAGCCGGGCTTGGTGGTGCACGCTTGTAATTCCAGCTACTCAGGAGGCTGAGGCACAGGAATTGCTTGAACTTGGAAGGTGGAGGTTGCAGTGAGCTGAGATCACGCCACTGCACTTCAGCCTGGGTGACAGAGTGAGACTCTGTCTCCAAAAAAAAAAAAAAAAAAGCAAGCAATCTATTATTAAAAACCAGTTTTTATTATCAAGACAAAATTCTAAAAAGTTGATGAGTGAGAATTATCATGCTTTTATATGTAAGTTTTGATAGCATCTCATATTTAGAGGCAGGGAGAAGGCTAGAAGGCATGCAAGTATCAGATGAACCATATTCTATGACGCAGGGCCTAAAAATATAAACAAATTCATAATTTAGGAAAATCAATTCTGATAGCCCTATTCCTATTAAATATATAATAAAGAAGATAAACTTTACTATACTTGATATTCTATTCTCGTTTTTAATAGACCTGGAGAGAAATCTGTTGATTAAATTTTTCATTTTATCTAGAGCTCATACCCATTGACAAAATCTTTGGATTGTTTTTTTTCATTCATCCTGTTCATCATTTTCATCCTTCATTTTTTTTCTTACAACACACACATCCACGAACAATTTTCCTTTGTGCTTTACAGATTAAGCTAATTACTGACAATTATCGACTATACAACATTAGGATTTTAAGGGAGAAGTTTTACATTGTTTTACTTTTATCAAATTAGTATTTGTGCTTTCTACCAACAACTTCTGACCTCATTTAAAAATACTGGCAATCCTGATGTATATAATATAGGTAAATGTGTCTAGAAACGGCTTCTTCTCTTTAGATACAACTATCAAAACAGACAAATTACTATATAATTCAGGGACAAGATTATATTTTTAAATTCCTTTCTGACACATCAATATTATATGTTAGATATTATATCTAATATATAATATCTAATATATTATATAATACTATTATATAATAGTAGAACTGCAACTACTCTAGGGTGTAAAGTAAAAGGGAAATTAGTAGAATTACTTTTTAGTTGGCCTATATTGATTTTATGTTTGCTTATTTATTATTTATTTTATTAGTATTATTTAATAGCCCACGACTGCTACAAACTTTTGCCATAGATATTCATATCATATGTATTTATATATACATATAAAATATGAAGTGAACCTATTAAAGATCAAATTATTCACAATCAGGTAAATTGCTTCTTTTCAAAAATAGATATTAGAGAAGACATATATATGTATATTTTAAATTCATTTAAGAAACCTCTAATATAATTTTAACTATGTAGCTGCTATAGGTATATATGAATATAAGAGCACCTCAATAGTTTTCAAATAACTGAGAAACTTTAAAATACTGCTCAATTTCTGAATAATGAAATATACAATGCCATGGAAACAGACACTTGTCAACTAGTAGTGCCAAAAAAGAAAAGAAAAAAAACCTAGATACTAGAATAGCAGAAATTCAAGGTTTCTGATTTATATAATATAGAGATGGAAGAGATCATATATGAAGCTTACCCTGTCAAAATTAAGAAATAATTTAACAAGATTTTAAAGACTTCATGGACATACTTTAAAACAAGTAAAAGGCTATAGTTGTCTATTTAGTATTACATGCAAAAAACAAAAACTATCAAATGTGTCCATTTGGTAGTTACATAAGTTACATAGCAACAAATAAAAAAAATTAACTTTTATAAATTAACTCTTACATAAAATAGCAGGAATAGTTCTCACTGAACGGTCACAGCCACCTTGGTAAATAGGTGCTTTTATTTCCCTCTCTTTATAGAAAACTAAGGCACAGAGTGGTTAAATGACTAGTCTATTAAGGTATAAGACAAAAATACATTTGGTTTTGTTCTTGGTTCCTGACTTATTATAGAACTCATAAAACCCTTGGGAATTTCCTGAGCGATAGGAGTAGAGAGTGCCTTTTGTTATTCCTAACGTACCCTCTGCATCCTCCTCATCCTGCCTTTTTTTTTTTTTTTGAGACAGGGTCTCCCTCTGTCACCCAGGCTGGAGTGCAATGTTGCGATCTCTGCTCGCCGAAACCTCTACTCTCAGGTTCAAGTGATTCTCATGTCTCAGCTACCTGAGTAGCTGGGATTACAGGCGTGTGCCACCATGCCCGGCTAATTCTTTGTATTTTTAGTAAAGACATGGTCTCACTTTGTTGGCCAGGCTTGTCTTGAACTCCTGGCCGCAACTGGTCCACCCGTCTGGGCCTCTCAAAGTGCTGGGATTACAGGTGTGAGCCACCATGCCAGGTCCAAACCTCTTCAGATCACACCTGAGTTTATGCTAATGAGACGACTTAGGGTGGGTGCCTAGATAGCCTCAGGATGGGGCTGGTCTGGTCATTGGAAAGACTAAGTTATTATGAGCATTGGAATTTTCAGTTCCACCCACTGAGGGGCGGGGTTGGAGACTGAGCTCCATAAAATATCTTGGAGCAATGGGATTCAGAGAGCTTCCAGAGTGATGAACACATCAAGGTGCCGGAGGTGCGCTAAATACTGAGAGGGGGTGGAACCTCCTTGCCCCTATACCTTGCCCTGTGCATCTCCTGCATTTGGCTATTCCTAAATTGTATCCTTTATAGTAAACTGGTAAGCATAAGTAAGTGTTTCCGGGAGTTTTTGGACCTATTCTAGCAAATTATTGAATCTGAAAATGGGGGGAGTTTTGAGAACCAACTGACTTTGTAGTCAAGTAGGAGAGAATTTTGAGTAGCCTGGGGATCTGGTACTTGCCACTGGCATGTGACGTGAAGGCCATCTTGTGGACGGAGCCCTTAAATCTGCAGAGTCTAGTACTAATTCCTGGTAGGTAGTGTCAGAATTTAATTGAAATAAAAAGGACATCTGATATCTGGAGAGTTGAAGAACTGGTTGGTTCAAGTAAAAAAACCCACATAGCATCAGAAGTGTGAGTAAAAGCACTCCATCTATGGTCACCTTGTTGATAAGTAGCAGAGCCAGAATTCAAAGGTTTGAATTTTCAGCCTAGCATTTTGTATTAACTGGAAGCCCCGTAGGATACAAAACATTTTGTGATGTAAATTATTTCCCCACAATGAATTATCCAAGGAATTAAAAATAATACTGTTATTTGGTTATGAATTAATTTTCTGGTGAAATTTTTTCTATTTTTCTGTTATGAAAAAATATGAAAATATCAAACCATCACACAAAAAAAGGCATACATAAACCCAAAGTGATTTACTAAAACACTTAAGACAGCACCCAAACTCCAAAAATCCATATCTTAACATAAGTAGTCAATGTTCTTACAAAGAAACAAAACACAAGCACACCTCTGCAGGAGATGGCTTCCTTCCCAATTGTACTTTTTCAGTTAGTCATAGCATAAAAGAAATGTAAAACTTTGCCAAAGAACCACTAACTATAGAAGCCAGAAGCTAAATAAATTGTGTAAGGATGACTTTATGCAGTTGAAGTTAACCTCTCAATACGACTCAATTTTGATTGCTTTAAAAGCCAAAACTATTTTATTTAAAACCCTAAATATAATAATATCAAAAGTTTATGTACCACGGTTTTTATATAGAGAAGTAGAAAAAAAATACTTCTTAAAATTGCATTTTCATATAGTAGAGCAGCAGTTCTCAGAGTTTGAAAGTATGGTCTATGGTCCAACAACAATGACAACATCTGCATCACCTGGGGCCTTGTTAGAAATACAGATTCTCAAGACCCATTGCAGCTTTACTGAATCAGAAACTCTAGGGGTGGGGGGTCAAGCAATTTGTGTTTTAATAAGTCCTCTGGTTGATTCTGATGCAGGCTAAAGTTTGAAAACCATTGTACTATTATAAGAAGGCCAGTAATTATTTAATAGATGCAGAGCAAAAGTACCTTGTGGAATGTTAATAAGGTAGTAGATACAATAGTGTACTGATTTGAAATAGAAAGACATAGTAAATATTAAGTTGAAACTGATCCAAGAAACACTTTTGGGCGGTTGGGGAGGTAAAGGAAACAATGTCACAAGTGGTGATATAATTTTATGTATGGCTCTGAGGTGACAACTGTGGTTTATGGCTTCCTTAAAGAAAAAATACATCCCCCCCATATTAGTTAATAGTGCTTATTCTTCATTCTTTCCCTAATTTTTCTTCCTATATATAAAATAGTTGAAGATGATTCCTGTGGTCTTAAGCCTAGATATTAATTCTAATTTTGGGCTCATTAAATTCTGCATTTAAATGCTGTTCACATTTAGAATTGTGGAAAATATATTCCTTTTCAACAAAAGTACTGTAAAATCAGTACATTCTATTGCAGTCATCTTACTGTAATTTTAGACAAATGAAAAGGGTACCTCAAGAAAAGAACTGTATTGACAAAGCACATCAGACCAGATGCCATGCTAACCATCAGAATTCTGCTATCACTTCCTTTGGAAATGTGCCTGAAATTAGGCTGACATCAAGAAAATGACAGATTACCTCTGCACTAGTTTAATCTTCCTCATATTGTATCATTTCTAGTTTAAGCCCAAAGAAAAAAAGTCAGGAAACATTTTTCACAATTCATCCACAGCAAAATTTTCACATTATTAGAACTACAAGTCATTTGTTATGCCTAGCAAAGTTATAAAAATAATATAAACATAGTAAAAAGGATTAAAAAAACCATGATTAGTTTAATCCTTGAATATGAAAAGGCATGTACTCTCTCACCTCTGGAGTGACATCTCGTGGTGCAAATCCTGTTCCTCCAGTTGTTAATATCAAATTAAGTTCCTTTTCATCACACCAATCTATCAGGGTTTCCTGAAAGAAAACAATAGTATAGTCATGTGCAGAAAAACTTGCCTGCTTGCTCAAAACCTCCCAGTCCTGGGACACTTTGTATTCAACGAGGAAACACAGATTCTTTTCAACAGTCAGTAAGAAAATTTCTAAGCACAATTCATGGAACAGTTTCACTCTTGATCAAAAGGCACTGAAATTTTGAGTACTTATTTTATTAATTATAGAAAATGAGGATGCAAGTATCAAATTCTTGAAAGTAAATAAAACATAAGAAAACCGTAAATAAAGAGTTTATAATTAATGGCTTATCTGAAGTTCTTTTCAGCCATTCAAAATGCACTACTATGACAGTTACACAGATTAGAATTACATGTCATAAAATTTTGGAGCTAGAAGGGTCTTTAGCAGATTTGCCTCTTTATTTTCTAAAGAGACAACTGAAGTACAATGTGCTTAAATAATTTACAAAGTTACACACCTAGTCTGTAACAAAGTGAAACTAGGATCTCCATCTGCTGACTTTTCCTATTCTTGCTAATTCTATCAACCCATTCTACATTTTAGCTATTTGCTAAAAAGGGCAATTAAGTGCTCATTAAATTATAATCATATACTTGCATTGGTATTACATTGTTTCATTACATTTTTACAATTCAGAGTCAAAATTTAAAAATAGAATTTCATCATTTAATTGCAGATAACTGTTGTGAAATACAAATAGCAGGCTGATACCAAGATGTACAATACAGTCCCCACAATTCTCAAATTCATCAGTGACACAAAATGTAGGATGATTATTTAGAATAAATCCAAGACCTAAAAAATGATTTTTTCCTTTTCTTTGCAGATTTGTGTTTTATTCTGGTATCACAGAAATGCAGAGCTCAGAGCTCCAAATGAAGGGAACTTTTCTGTGCAATGATTAATTAATGGCAACAAACTATTTTTAAAAACACAAATTGTAGATAACTGAGAGCCCATCTAAAGAACTTTGATCCCTGATATAGTTATAATTTTGTTCTGAGGAAAGCCCCTCAAAAATCAATGATTATAATAAAGGTGCTTATAAAGTGGTTTCATAAACCGAAGTTAAAACTTCAATTGTCTGTGCTTCATTTTAAAAAGCAGAAAAGCTTAAATACTCACTCTTATAAATAGCTCTCTATTCTTTCTGGTATATTAAAAAAGCAGCTGGGTGCAGTGGCTCATGCTTGTAATCCCAGCACTTTGGGAGGCTGAGGCGGGTGGATCACGTAAGGTCAGGAGCTCGAGAACAGCCTGGCCAACATGGCAAAACCCCATCTCTACTAAAAATACAAAAATTGGCCAAGCATGGTAAAGCGCGCTTGTAGTCCCAGCTACTCAGGAGATTGAGGCAAGAGAATCACTTGAACTCGGGAGGCGGAGGTTGCAGTGAGCTGAGATCACGCCACTGCACTACAGCCTGGGTGACAGAATGAGACTCTGTCTCAAGAAAACAATAAACAAAAAACAAAACCACGGTTGATACCACAACTCAGCAATGTGTAGATTAACCATCTTTGTTTTCCGACTGATGTATCCTAGAACACCTTAGATCTCTTTGTAATATTCCTTTAAGTACTTCCATTATAGTAGTGAAATGCCTGTGCCACAGTTTTCTCACCTCTGATCACAATCCATTTATATCAAATCTTGATAAAAAGTGATATGAAATCCAAGTCGCATCAACAAAATATCTCAACACCAAAATGTTTATCTATATCAAATACCAACTTTCAGTATTAAGAGGGTATTCAAACTTTTCAAATTTTAAGATGCTAATAAACATAGTAAAAATGGTCCCTTTATACTGAAGAATGCTACTGTTTTGCCTCAGATAATACTTCCTTATAACATAATTCATCTGTTGACTAAGTAAACATTTATGAAGTACCTACCATGTATTAAGTGTTAAAAGTTAAAAATAAGAGGAACACTGACTCAGATTTCAAAGAGCTAATAGTCAAGTAATGGTTCTCAACCTTGGGTGCACAATGGAATTAATTATCTGCGGAGCTTTAAAAAATACTTGGGTCTCACCTCTTTGGTATAGCCTGGGCACTGGGATTTTTAAAAGCTTCCCAGGTAATTCTAAAATGTAGCCAGCAACTGAAAACTACTAGTCTAAGGAGACAATCTGTTCAATTACTCAAGGGTAAATTTCACAGATAGTTCGGTAGGCCCAAAAAGATTTCATACAGTTTAAAATCAGTTGGCGGGATGCAGTGGCTCACGCCTGTAATCCCAGCATTTTGGGAGGTTGAGGTGGGTGGATCACGAGGTCAGGAGTTCGAGGCCACCCAGGCCAAGATGGTGAAACGCCGTCTCTACTAAAAATACAAAAATTAGCCGGGCTCGGTGGCGGGTGCCTCTAATTCCAGCTACTTGGGAGGCTGAGGCAGGAGAATTGCTTGAACCAGGGAGGCGGAGGTTGCAGTGAGCTGAGAATGTGCCACTGCACTCTAGCCTGGGTGACAGAGCAAGACTCTGTCTCGAACAAACAAACAAACAAAAATCAGTTTTATTACAGTAATATTACTAAAGTTTTTCTATTTCCAGGATGGATAACTGGTAATACTTAATGTATAGATTTCTTTCACTTGAATAACATTTGTAATCTTGAGAGCAATTAAGAATCTATTCAAGCATTTGGGAGGTAATATTTTGTTGGCCAACATAGCTAATTTGATATATGGCAGACTTCATGTGAGCAAAAATTTTAGTAAGGCTTTTAGATTTTAAGACAAAATAGAAATCCTATCATTCAGTCACTTGTTTTTCAAAACAAAAGAATTCTTCCTCACCCACCAGTATAAGAATACCAGTTTTCCAGGCCCCTAGTTGTCACGCATCTGATTCATTAATTCATTTAACAAGAAAATATTTCAGGGCAAACTTTTATTCAGGTACTTCCTTAGAGAACAGCAATGCAAAGATAAATAAGGCAGTATCTCTGGTCTCAAGGATTCAGTCAAGTAGAGGAGCTCTTAGTCTATAGTTGTCTAGAATCTTGTTACTAAAAGTATGATCTGAGAACTGGCACCAGTGGTGTCACGGAATTAGAAATACACAATTCGAAGTTCCATCCAAGATCTACTGAATCAGAAGGTGCATTTTAAGAAAGATACCTCAAGGTGATATATGTATACATATTAAACTGAACTATGTGCCACATTAGATACTGAGTCTTTTTATTCTATCATGTTAAGAAAGCAGTTTATTTTAGCTATTTACTGTAACAACTTATTAAATTTATCTTATTTAACTTAGTAATTTATCTTAGCTTAGTTAGAAAGCAATTTATCTTGCCATATTTGTTTTTGCACCTGTTAGATCCACTTTATTCTGAGAAAACTTTAATATTCAGCTGCCTCTACCAAATAAGAGGTCATTGAAGATTTTTTCATGAAAGCAACTTATGAAAAGTCCCTCTGCATCTGTTGCAAAAGTGAGGCTGAGGACATTGTTTATTTTAGTGATTAACTTTTCCTTATGTGGAGGATATTTCTTAAAAAAATTATTGCCTTGCATTTCTAGTATTCCATTCCATTCATCTTCAGTAGAATAAAGGTGTATCACAAAAATCCGCCTCCTAATATCTCATAAAATCAACATAAAAGAGTAAAAACCAGAGGAAATACCTCCACAAGCAACAACCAAATAAGCAAACGACATAGCTTCATAAGTCTCAAAGGCTGGATGGTTAAGGACAGAAACAAAAGATCTTTGAGACACACAGTTCTCCATTTTGAGGCTCCTAATGCTACTCTGGACTCCAAAGAGTTCATAATGGTGAATTCTCAAAATCTTAAAAATTCTCATGAATACTTCTAAATCTACAGAGATGCAAACTAAAAGAGACTCCATATCTTTTTCTTACTGTAAGCAGCTTCTATAAGAAACATGCAATGGAGGGCTGATGGCATTCAAGATGAAGATTCTAGAAATGAATGCACACTGAAATGGAAAACTAGTCTTAAACTTGATGACACTCCCCACATAATCATGAGCTAAACCCTTATCTAGGAAGAAAGATTCTAGCACTGGACATTAATAAAATTTCAGAAGAGCAGAGTATTCCAACAAAGACTATATGTTGTCTCTGGTTTCTTGCTTCCCCTATTTTTTTCTGTACAAGTTCCAGATCTGATACAGTCTGGGCTGACTTTTTGTTTTTCTTCCTACATCTCTGCAACAAGTTTGAAATAAGCACTAGTTTGAGGACTGGATATTGTTTTATCAGTTTTTTTTCTGAAAATCATACAATAAACAGAAATTTGAAGGTAAGGAGAGGGTAGGTGGTAAGAAATGTAATAGTGCAAATATCCTTATCTTTCATAGCAAGGATTCAACCAATCCTGTCTAAGGTTTAACATATAGTTAACATATGACTGTGACCTATTAATGATTTTCCTATTTTTTAAAATTTAGAGGGATTTCAGCATATAATATCTCTTGTAATAAAAAATAGTTGTTTCAAAGTCAATAGGCTCTTTTACTCAGTTCCCTTTTCTTCTGTTTAAGTGTAAATAAATGCTACTATGTATTAGCTTCAGAAAATTATCCTAATTGTTTATATAGCTATGTCTTTCACTTATTTAAACATCCATACATTCTTCTAGCTACATAATAGGCACTGAAAGATGTTGGAATGTTTTATAAACAATGTTAAATATTGATTACTCTTGGGTAGTTAGCTTTGAAGTACATTTTATTTTTTTACTGCCTTTTTACATTTTTGCCTTGTTTGAATTCTTTGTAATTTGTATGTATCATTAAAAAATAAAGGGATTTCAATAGCTAACGTGGTCCTAAGCAAAAAACAAAACAAAAACAAAAAACAAAAACAAAAAAACAAAGCTGGAGGCATCCCGCTACCTGACTTCAAACTATACTATAGGGCTACAGTAACCAAAACAGCATGGTATTGGTTGAAAAAGACACATGGACCAATGGAACAGAATAGAGAACCCTAAAATAAGACCACACACCTACAACTGTCTGATCTTTGACAAACCTGACAAAAAAAAGCAATGGGGACAGAACAGAGAACCCAGAAATAAGACCACACACTTACAACTCTCTGATCTTTGACAAACGTGACAAAAACAAGCAACAACCTATTCAATAGAAGGTGCTGGGAGAACTGGCTAGCCATATGCAGAAAATTGAAACTGGACCCCTTCCTTACACCATATACAAAAATTAACTCAAGATGGATTAAAGACTTAAATATAAAACCCAAAACTATAAACACCCTGGAAGACAACCTAGGCAATACCATTTAGGACATAGACATGGGCAAAGAATTCATGACAAAGAAACTAAAAGCAATTGCAACAAAAGCAAAAATTGACAAATGGGATTTAATTAAACTAAAGAGCTTCTGTATAGCAAAAGAAACTATCAAAAAAGTAAACAGACAACCTACAGAATGGGAGACAATTTTTTTGCAAACTATGCATCTGACAAAGTTCTAATATCCAGCATTTGCAAGGAACTTAAATAAATTTACAAGGAAAAAACCCATTAAAAAGTGGGGAAAGGACATGAACAGACAATTCTCAAAAGAAGACATACATGTGTCCTATAAGCATATGAAGAAAAGCTCGACATCACTGATTAGCAAAATGCAAATCAAAACAACGAGATATCATCTCATGCAAGTCAGAATGACTATTACGAAAAAGTCAAATAATAACAGATACTGGCAAGGTTGTGGAGAAAAAGGGACACTTTTACACTGTTGGTGGGAGTGTAAATTAGTTCAACTATTGTGGAAGACAGTGTCACGATTCCTCAAAGACCTACAGACAGAAATACCATTCGACCCAGAAATCCCATTACTGAGTATATACCCAAATGATTACAAATTATATTATAAAGACACATGCACATGTATGTTCATTGCAGCACTATTCACAATAGCAAAGACATGGAAACAACCCAAATGCCCATCAATGACAGACTGAATAAAGAAAATGTGGTACCTATACACCATGCAATACTATGCAGCCACAAAAAACAATGAGATCATGTTCTTTGCAGGGACACGGATGGAGCTCGATCCCATTATCCTTAGCAAACTAATGCAGGAACAGAAAGCCAAATAGCACTTGTTGTGACTAAGAAGTGGAAGCTAAATGATGAGAACACATGGGGGAACAACACACAGTGGGGCATGTTGAAGGGTGGAGGGTGAGAGGAGGAAGAGAAGCAGGAAATATAACTAATGGGTACTAGGCTTAATACCTGGTGATGAAATAATCTGTACAACCAACCCTCATGACATATGTTTACCTATGTAACAAACCTACACATTCTACACACGTACCCCTAAACTTCAACTTAAAGTTAAAAGAAAGAGGGATTATAAACATTTATTCATTCTTCATTCTGATACTTAGTACTCATGGTCAGTAAGTTTAGAAATAAATTTTATACTTAATAATTACACATATACTACTGTGGTAAATTAAATATGGTCATACAGTCATTGTAAATCCTTCTGTCAGGAGGTGGGGTCTATTTCCACAACCCTTGCAACTGGGCTGGATTTCTGACTTGATTTGATCAATGGAATGGAGCAATTAGTCACGGTATGGCAGTTCTGAAGCCTAGGTTTCAAAAGGTTTCCATTCTTCTGTCTTCACTCTTTGGTAAACTTCTACTACCATGTCAGGAAGGCTGGGCTAGACAATGGAATGATGGGTGACCATTTGGAGAGAAAGGTCTAGTGGAATATTCAGCACCAAGGTCCCACACATCTGAGTGAGGCTTAGATTCTCCAGACCCAACTGAGGTGACATTATTTCAGCCACATGAGTGACCTTGGACTCATGTGGCTGAAATAATGAGACGAGAGGAAGATATTCCCACTAAGAAAGCCCAAACTTGTGAAAAATAACAAATCACTATATGTGTTAAAGCCACCAAATTTTGTGGTGGTTTTTAATATAACAATACAATACAAAAACAACTAATTTCACAGTTAACATTTTGGCATCCTCTTCTTTTTCTGACTATTTCCAATTTATATTTCAAAAGTTTATCTTTTATAAAAAGCTTCAGAATAGTTCTAAAGGTAAGCTTGATGTGTTATATTTAAATAAATTGGCACAAAGTCTTAAGAATATGATTATATAAGTTAATTTTCAGTTTAAGAACATGCAAATACCTAGTATGTGCAATGACTATGCCTAGCATGTGTCATAAATAAATATATATATGTATACACATACACAAACACACACATATATTATTTTAAAAACCATGACAAATGTGCTTGATGTTACAGATGTCAGAGATATGAACAAATTAATAATAGATCAGTATATTAACATAATAGATCAGTATATTATGGTGTTATTAGAGATCGTATACCCTTTTTAAGAAAACTGTTTCGGAAATACTACATGTATTTATAAATATATAATGTTTTCTTTACATTTACATTATTTAACAATAAAAAACATGATTATAGAAATTTTTTGCAAAATTATTGTTGCCAAAGAGTAAACAACTCATCAAAGAGAAAAACAGGGACAGTAATAGAGCTAAGAGAGAGTAAGTTTACATAAGTCATCATTCTCTGTATCTATCTGGAGTCTTATACTCATCCATTATAAAAGACATTTTTTCTGTCTCAATCTCTTTGAGTTCAGCTTTGATTTTGGTTATTTCTTGTCTTCCACTAACTTTGGGATTTGTTTGCTCTTGATTCTCTAGTTCTTTTTAGTTGTGATGTTAGATTGTTAACTGGAGATCTTTCTAAGTTTTTGATGTGGGCATTTGGTGCTATAAATTTCCTTCTTAACACTGCCCTTATCTGTGTCCCAGAGATTCTGGTATGTTGTATCTTTGTTCACATTAGTTTCAAAGAACTTATTGATTTTTGCCTTAATTTCATTATTTACCAAACAGTCATTCAGGAGCAGGTTATTCAGTTTCCATGTAATTGTACAGTTGTGAGTAAATTTCTCAGTCTTAATTTCTAATTTGATTGCACTGTGGTCCTAGAGATTGTTTGTTATGATTTCAGTTCTTTTGTATTTCCTCAAGAGTGTTTTACTTCTGATGATGTGATCAATTTTAGGGTATATGCCATGTGACAATGAGAAGAATGTAAATTCTGCTGTTTTTGCATGGAGAGTTCTGTAGATATCTATCAGGTCCATTTGACTCAGGGCTGAGTTCAGGACCTGAATATTTGTTAATTTTCTTTCTCAGTGATCTGTCTAATATTGTCAGTGGGGTGTTAAAGACTTCCACTATTATTGTGTGGGAGTCTAAGTGTCTTTGAAGGTCCCTAAGAACCTACTTTATGAATGTGGGTGCTCCTGTGTTGGTGCATATATATTTAGGATATTTAGATCTTTTTGTTGATTTGAACCTTTTACCATTACCTAATGCCCTTCTTTTTCTTTTTTAACCTTTGTTGGTTTAAAGTCTGTTTTGTCGGAAAGTAGAACTGCAACCCTTATCATTTTCTGTTTTCCATTTGCTTGGTAGATTTGTTTCCATCCCTTTTTTTTGAACCAATGTGTGCCACTGTATATGTGAGATGGGTCTCTTGAAGACAGCATATCGGTCTTGGTTCTTTATCCAGCTTGCCACGCTGTGTTTTTAATTGGGGCATTTAGCCCATTTACATTTAAGGTTAGTATTGGTATGTGTGGATTTGATCCTGTCATCATGATGTTAGCTGGTTACTTTGCAGACATATGTGGTTGCTTTCTAGTGTCACTGATCTGTGCACTTCAATGTGTTTTTGTAGTGGCTGGCAATGGTCTTTCCTTTCCACACTTAGTGCTTCCTTCAGGAGCTCTTGTAAGATAGGTCTGGTAGTAACAAATTTCCTTAGCATTTGCTTGTCTGAAAAGGATCTTGTTTCTCCTTTGCTTATAAAGTTTAGTTTGGACGGACATGAAATTCTGGATTGGAATTCCTTTTAAGAATACTGAATATTGGGCCCCAGTCTTTTCTAGCTTGCAGGGTTTCAACTGAGACGTCTGCTGTTAGTTGGATGGGCTTCCCTTTGTAGGTGACCTGACCTTTCACTCTAGCTGCCTTTAACATGTTTTCTTTCATTTTTACTTGGGAGAATCTGATGATTACCTGTCTTGGGGATGATCTTCATGTGAAGTATCTTATTGGAGTTCTCTGCATTTCCTGAATCTGAATGTTGGCCTCTCTAGCTAGGTTGGGGAAGTTCTCATGGATGATACCTGAAACATGTTTTCCAAGTTGGCTCCATTATCCCCATCTCTTTCAGAGACACCAATCAGTCGCAGATTCAATCTCTTTACATAATCCCATATTTCTTGGAAGTTTTGTTCATTCCCTTTCATGCTTTTTTCCCCTTTCTATTCTAGTCTGCCTGTCTTATTTAAGAAAGCCAGCCTTTAAGCTCTGAGATTCTTTCCTCAGCTTGTTCTATTCTGCTATTAATAATTGTGATTGCATTATGAACTTCCTGCAGTGTGTTTTTCAGCTCTATCATGTTGGTTATGTTCTTTTCAGTACTGGCTATTTTGTCTGTCAACTCCTGCCATGTTTTATCATGATTTTTACCTTCTTTGCACTGAGTTTCAACATACTCCTGTAGCTCAATGATCTTCATTTCTACCCATATTCTGAATTCTATTTCTATCATTTCAGCCATCTGAGCCTTGCTGGAGAGATGGTGTGGTCATCTGGAAGAAAGAAGGTACTCTAGCTTTTTGAGTTTTCAGCATTCTTGCACTGATTCTTTCTCATCTTTGTGGGCTTATGTATCTTCAATCTTTGAGGTTGCTGACCTTTGGATTTTTTTTCTTTTATCCTATTTGATAACCTTGAGGGTTTGATTATGGTATAAGATGCATTTGGCTGAATGGAAGAATCCAATCTTGTTTTTGGAATATTTTAGGAGGCCAATGCTCAGCTCCCAACTCCTGGACTGTGTGCTCTAACTCTGGGGGACTTGCATTGGGCCCCAGTTTGACCTCTTTGAGGTTGAGTCCATTGTGTTGGGGGTTCTGAGGTGCAGCATCTGCAGAAGAGTGCTAACAGATGCAGGTGTGCCTACCTCCCTGCAGGTGTTCACCATAGTGGTGGAGGCAACAAAGCTGGTGGGGGATGGGGGGCCCCTGCTAGAGATTGTGCTGTTGCACTGGAGGTGGTGTTGGCTTGGGGGCGGGGTGCTGACCAGCATAGAGTGAGTGCCTTCTCTGTGCCCCTCAAATAAGAGTGATTGTTCAGGGTGTGGGATCATCCGCTGTTCTCTGTGCAATGTTAGTGCAAGGGTGGGGTGCTGGCAGGAGTGAGACTTGCCAGCTCTGTGCTTACCAAGGGTGTCTGCAATGGTGGTCAGCAAGGGAGGAGGGCAGACTGCGTTCCTGTGTGCTGGCTGGGCAAGTAAAGCAAAAGCCACCTGTGTAGACATGCATCAGCAAAGTGATGTAGGGAGTGCCATGGGTCTGGGAAAGCTGCACAGGCTGGGGAGGGAGCGTGCAGGCTGGTGAGTGGCCATAGGGATGCCTCATCAAAACTCTCTACTGGTCAGGCATGGTCCATCAGTGCTGAAGCTATGGCGTGGGGACCCAGGGACCTCAAGACTGCCCTGTCAGCAGACATGGCCAGGCTAGGGCCCCAGGATAGGCCAGCAGACCAAGGAGGGCTCAGGTCAGACCAGCCCTGTCTGCTGCGCAAGACTGCCCTGGACAGATCAGGTCCAACAGTTCCCCTAGGACTAAAGTCTCTTATGGGAGCAAGTCAAGTCTAGGGGGATGGCTGTCCCTGGCCATGCTCCACTACAGTTACTTCTGCACCAAACCCTCTAGGCTCCACATCAGCTGGCTTGCTGCCCTTAAGACTTCCCTAAGTAACTCTCCCTGCCACCTCATGTGTCTGTGGTGGTTGAGGGGTCCCCTCCTGCTGGGGTTCCAGAGGCCCATGGTGAGAGCGGGTTGCTCCTTGCCAGTTCAACTCACCCATGCTCCTGGAGCTGTTGTGGTTCAAAAATGAGTCCTGGTGCACAAAAGTCCATGCAGAGTTCCCAGCTTTCTCTTCCTTTAGCCCAGCTTCTATGTCTTCTCCTGGTCCACTCTTGATGCCTTCCCTGTAAAGATCTGTTAAAAGCATGCCTGTTGTCTCAGTACTTCCATGGGAGCTGTTCCACTTGTCTGTGTCTAGTCGGCCATCTTCCCCTTGCCCCTGCAAACCATTCTTTTAGTGTTTTTGTTGCCATTTGTTTGAATTCAATTATAAAATAATTATAAAAGTTATTAATTTGAGTTTATAATAGGCACTATTAGCAAAACATACACAAAAAATTAAACATGGTAGAAATATTTGATTAGAAATGGTACTTTTCCCTAATATTATAACTTTGAGTTCAGTAAAAAAAATTATATAAAGGAATCAGACTGTCAGTGAGGGTAGTTTATAGAACTCTTTAGCTATTCTACTATCTACTATTAAATTGATACTGTATAACCCATAAAAAATGCTAAGCTAAAATAATTATCTTTAGTGCAGTTTCTCTCTTGTAGTCAAGATAATTTTCCAGAGTAAAATCTTGAATATTTTCTAATTTTCCTTTCATTCTACATATAATTTCAATATACATGGATACATTAATATGTTCCAACAGTAAACAATGTAAAAACTTCCCAAACACAAATAAGTAGGAATAAATTTTGTTGGTTTGAAAGCCAATTCAACCTGCTTTATATAGCTGGATTAGATAGTTTTATTTAATGATGCTATATATTTACTAAATTATTTCACTGGCTCAGGTGGGGTCTTAAATTTAAAGAAGATACCCTGAAACACTTTTCAGCTACTTTCTTTTTCACTTCTTAAATTTCTATTTGGTTCTTTTTAATAGTTTCTATTTTTTTCTGCTAAGATTTCCTATCTCTTCACTCATTACAGGCATATGTTCCTTTACTGCTTGATTATGATTATAGAAGCTGCTTTAGAATTTTTGTCTGTTAATTACAATAGGTGGGTGATCTTGGGGTTAGTCTCAATTGATTATCTTTTCTCTCAAGTATGGGTCATGTTTACTTGTTTCTTTGTGAAATAATTTCAGACTATATGCTGGACACTGAGTGATAAGTTGAATAGACACTGGATTTTGTTACAATATTGAATTTTTTAAATTTTAGTAAGCAGTGACTTCGGCAGACCTAACTGCAAACTCTGCTATGCAGAGGATGGCAATTCAAATTTCAGTTCAATCCCTTTAGCCCTAGTTGTGCTGTTTGTAGTCTACCCAGCTCATTCATGGCTCAGAAGTCAGCCAGAAATATAGGGAGTTTATTTATAGAATTTCAGGCTCCCCTCTTTGGCTCTCTCCTTTCTAGGATTTCCCTTTTTACTTTAATGTAGCTATAGTTTTCCCAAACCATTCTTGTAGCCAAGAAGCCAGCAGGTTTTAGCTGCCAGTTAGGCCAGATTGGGGCCTACTCTCAGGCTAAAAGTTTTAAGAACGGGATAATCAACCAGTGCCTTCTTCCAAATGGTAGAATCTGTCTACTTTATAGATCACTCTCCGGTGCTTTCAGATAGTTATTGTTTCTTTGTTTGGTTTAGAGTTTATAATAGTTACTTGTGATACAGATAGGAACTCTGATAGGAGCTATTCAATTATACTGGAATGAAGCTTAGTCTCAAAGTAGCTTAAACACCTATTATTTTACTTGTCAATAAAATGTAGTACCAAATCCATGAGTTTGGCATTTCAAGCCATTTTACTCACTGCTCTAGAATATGCAATATGCAAAAAATGGATGACTATGTGTAAGAGATTTAATTAAATGTATCATCTGTTACACAATTGTAAACTAGGTTCTAGAAATGACAGTTGGTGAAAAATACATTTTCTATATTTTAACCTGTTCTTATATTTTGTTTTTTTTTTTTTTGCTGAATGTAAGAGTAGTCTTAAGTGATTTTTATGATTCTTAAAACACATGCTTACTAAAAAGACCAAAAATAATTCAATCAACAAAAAAGTATAAGGAAATTTAAAAATCACGTTTTATTAGACAACCAATTTTAAACCTTTGTTGACCATACTTCCATAAATATTTTCATACATAAAAAAATACACACACATGAATTTTTTTCTGTCCTTCCAAGAATGACAAATCCTTTCCTTTTTTTACGTTTTATTTTTAGATTCAGGAGTGCATGTTCAGGTTTCTTACATGGGTATATTGCATGATGCTGAGGTTCGGGCTTCTAAAGATCTCATTGCCCAAGTAGTGAACATAGTACCCAATAGGTAGTTTTTCAATCCTTGTCCCCACTCTGCTCCTCCCTGCTTCTGAAATCCCCAGGGTTTATTGTTTCCACACATGGATGTTTTAATTTGCATTTTCAATTTGACAATATGTCATAAATAATCAATCTGTATTAATAAATGTAGTTCACTATAATGATTTTAAGTCTGCACAATATTCTGTATACTTTTAAAAACTACTTTTAGTTTTCCACATTGACAAACTGTTTACCTTTATAAATTTTCTGACTGTGAGGCAGGGAAGTAGAAGCAGAGGTAACAGAAAAGGAATAGGTTTGGGAGTAAGACAGACTTGGGTACCCATTCCAGTTTTAGTCTACTTACTAGCTTTGTGCTCATAGGCAAGTTATTGAAACTTGGACCACCATTAGAAGAATGAAAGGAAATGAGAACAGAAAGCATCTGATATAAATTTGGGTACATAACAAGAACTAAAAAATTAAGTGCCTCTTTGTATGTACACATACACACACACAAAGATTATAAAACTATTATGAAAGCAAAGGTACTTGGCCAAATCATATTACTACTGACTTCTGTATATAACAAAATTTGATGTGAGAATACATCTTCATATTATATATTAGTAAGAAAAAGAAGAATTTCTGTGATAGTTTTATTACCTTGTCTCAAACATCAATGACATATTTTTGACAAAGTTTCACACATAATGTCACTTTTCCTTTGAACATTTTTTTCCATGATGAATATAGCTAGACAAATAATTAGGCATGGATAATATATATTATGTAATTAATTAAATTATATTAATACTTTAAAAATCTTTAACAAAAAACATCTGGAAACAGTTTTATTATTTAGTTCACTAATATTTAGCCCTATGGAGAATACAGAGGTCTGGTTTTCAAATAATTTTTAATAATAGTCACTATGGTTTAGTTTTCCAGTAGTAAAGAAATACTGATACTATAGGTGTTACTATAGACTTTATATGTCTATATAAATACATGTATTTATATGTAAAGAGTAGTGGAGGAAATTCATTTTAGTAAGAAGTATAATAATTTGATGGAACTTTAGCCAAGACTTCTGTGTAAAGATATTATATAATAATTAGTAAGAGGAACAATAGAACACTGATCTATCTATAAGCAGCAAAAAATAGCAAAAAGACAGGTAGATTTAATCTATCTTTTCAAAGAGAGCAAGAACTCTTTGCTTTACCAGATCAGAATGTTCTGATTTGAGAGGAAAATTACCTACTCCACATTATACAATGGTAATACTAAGTTCTGCTTTAAAAAAAATAAGGGACTAGGTGATCAAATACAGTAGAGAGAAAACCTGGCTATTTGATATTTTATATTCAAAAGTGTTGCATTTCTTCCACCAATCCTCTGGGATGCTCTTACTCTGAGAATAACACAGTAAAGCATACTCTCAGTTAAGTGAATAGTACCAGAAGAGAAAACAAAAGGGATGAAAATCATTAACACTGAACAAATAAGAAATAAGGGCTATACTATTTAATTGGAGGAGCAAATAGATTTCCAGTTGTATGGTGTTACTTGTATGCCATAGAGATTCCTAATAGTCATTATTCCCCCAAAATATGCTGCTTCTTTTGAATTCCTTAACTCAGGGACTGGGTCTCTTAAGAAGTTGTCTAAGTGAAAACCCTGAATTAATCTTTTTTGTATTTCTTGTTTCTGAAGTCTATTTGAATCATATCACATAGTTTTCCTTTACTATGTAAGTACTTTGCTAAGTACTTTACAAACATTTAATATTCGTAATGACAATAGTAGGTTTTATTATTATTATTATTATTATTATTATTATTATTTAGGAAAACTCAGAATGGTTAAGATACACATAAGGTCAGAATCCTATTAAGATGCAGAGCCTGTTTTATTAACCACTGTGATATACCCCCAGTACTTTCCATTCCTGTTGCCACAGGCATAAGCCTTATTTTTATCATCATTCACCTAGATTGCTATAAAGCACACTAAGTGGTCTGTCTCTGTCTCTTACCAATCCATTTTGATAAAAACAGTATATCCCCTGAAACAAATCTGAAAATGTCTTTCCTTTGCTTCAAAATCTTTAGAAACGATGCCCCCAACCAAAACATACAGCTCCTTTAAAATGTGACTCCAACCTAACTTACCTTCTTATTTCCTGCAAATAGAATTAATAATCCCTTGACTTTGGCCACACTTGAACTTCTGAAAACCACAATGCTTATTTACATTTAGTATATTTGTTCATATTTCTTTTGCTTTAGAAGTCTTTCCCATCATATTCTCCATGAAGAATTCCTTGACTCTCTGATTGGAGTTAGTCACTGTTTCCTCTGTGTTCCAAAATATTTTATACATATCTAAAACATATACATAAGTTTTGAGATGAAGTCTCACTATGTTGCCCAGACTGGAGTGCAGTGGTGCGATCTTGGCTCACTGCAACCTCTGCCTCCCGGTTTCAAGCAATTCTCCTGCCTCAGCCTCCTGAGAAGCTGCAATTACAGGCAGAGGCCACCACGCACGGCTAATTTTTGTATTTTTATTAGAGACAGGGTTTCACCATGTTGGTCAGGCTGGTCTAAAACTCCTGACCTCATAATCCTCCTGCCTCAGCCTCCCAAAGTGCTGGGATTACAGGCGTGAGCCACCGTGCCCAGCCTAAAATATTTTATACATAAATTTGATACAGAATTTATGTTTTACAATGATTATCTCTTGTAGCTGACACTGAACTCCTTCAAGATCATTCACTTAACAAATATTTACTATAACTGAAAGATTGACAAGCCAATACGTTAAAATTAGGAATTTCTGTTCAGCAAAGATACTTTTAAGAGAGTAAAAAGGCAAATAACCGAGGAGGAGAATAAATGGACGATACATGTATCAAAGGATTCATATCTAAAATTTATAAGAAATACCTACCAATAAATAAGAAATAGACAAGTAATCTAATTCTTAAAAAGTAGAAAAGACTTAAACAGGCACTTCACCAAAGAAGAGATCCCAATGGCTAATAAAGACATGAAAAGATGTTTAATAACACCTGTAATCAGTGAAAAAACTTAAAAACATATTTTGCTGTCACTATTTACATTCCAAAATGACTAAAATGGAAAAAGACTGACAATACTGTTAGTAAGAATGTGAAGCAAAATAGAGTTCTCATAAAATGTTGAAGAGAATATAAATTGGTACATCTATTTGAGAAAGGTGCAGATTCTAGCAGGCGGAATTCATTTGCATACTCCACAACTTGGTAGTTCTAAGTCATGTCTATCCTGTCCATTAGGTGGAAATCTAAGAATGCATATATATGTGCACTAAAAGACATGTACAAGACTACTCATTGCAGGATTATTGATAATACCCTGAAACTGGAAACAACTGAAATGTCCTTCCACAAAAGAATGGATAACTCAATTCTTGTATATTTAATAAAACCTAAGACACCAAAATGCTTCTGTTGATATAAAGCTCAAAAGAAGTAAAGATAATTCATTTGCTAGAAATCAGGATAGTGATTACCTTTGGGAGAAGGGAAGGTATAGTAATTGGGAAGTTCAGAAGCAACATTCTTATTAAGAGAAAAGGAGTATTGGAAAGTAACACATATTGATGTAAATGATTCTTAGTGAGTTTATAGCATTCATGCAGAATGATCTATTGAATGATGCTTTGTATTTATTCTACTATTAACTCTCACTATTATAGAAGAACCCAGACTGTAGGTTTGAATCTGCTACACAACTGCTTGCTGTGTGACCTTTAGCAAGTCATTTAACTGTCTGTGTCTCATTTTTCTCACTTATGAAATAGAGACAATAATTCTATCTACTGCATATGTTTGTTATGAGGATGATATGGTTTGGCTGTGTCCCCACCCAAATCTCATCTTGAATTCCCCCATGTTGTGGGAGGGACCTGGTGGGAGGTAATTGAATCATGGGGGCAGGATTTTCCTGTGCTGTTCTTGTGATAGTGAATAAGTCTCACGAGATCTGATGTAAAAAGGGAATCTTCCCTGCACAAACTCTCTCCTTGCCTGCTGCCATCTACGTAAGATGTGTCTTGCTCTTCCTTGCCTTCCACCATGATTGTGAGGCCTCCTAGCCATGTGAAACTGTAAGTCCAATAAACGTCTCTCTTTTTTAAATTTTTTTGTAAATTGCCCAGTCTCAGGTATGTCTTTATCAATAGTGTGAAAACAGACTAATTCAGTAAATTGGTACCAGTAGAGTGGGGCGCTGCTGTAGATACCCAAAAATGTGAAAGCAACTTTGGAACTGGGTAACAGGTAGGGGTTGGAACAGTTTGGAGGGCTCAGAAGAAGACAGGAAAATGTGGGAAAGTTTGGAACTTCCTAAAGACTTGTGGAATGGCTTTGCCCAAAATGCTGATAGCAATATGGACAATAAAGTCCAGGATGAGGCAGTCTCAGATGCAGATGAGGAACTTCTTGGGAACTGGAGCAAAGGTGACTCTTGTTATGTTTTTGCAAAGAGACTGGCAGCATTTTGACTCTGCCCTAGAGATTTCTATAACTTTGAACTTGAGAGAGATGATTTAGGATAGCTGGTAGAAGAAATTTCTAAGCAACAAAGCATTCAATGGGTGACTTGGGTGCTGTTAAAGGCATTCAGTTTTATAAGGGAAGCAGAGTGTAAAAGTTTGGAAAATTTGCGGCCTGACGATGCAATAGAAAAGAAAATGCCATTTTCTGAGGAGAAATTCAAGCTGGCTGCAGAAATTTGCATGAGTAAGAAGGAGCCAAATGTTAATCCCCAAGAAAATGGGGAAAATGTCTCCAAGGAATGTCAGAGACCTTTGCAGCAGCCCCTCCCATCACAGGTCTGGAGGACTAAGAGGAAAAAGTGGTTTTATGGGCCTGGACCAGGGTCCTTGTCCTATGTGCAGTCTAGGGACTTGGTGCCCTGCATCTTAGCCGCTCCAGCAGTGGCTGAAAGGGGACAACGTAGAGCTCACGCTGTGGCTTCAGACGGTGCAAGCCTCAAGCTTTGGCAGCTTCCATGTGGTATTGAGCTTGCGAGTGAGCAGAAATCAAGAATTGAGGTTTGGGAACCACCATCTAGATTTCAGACATATGACAACGCCTGGATGCCCAGGCAGAAGTTTGCTGTAGGGGTGGGGACCTCATGTAGAACCTCTGCTAGGGCAGTGCAGAAGAGAAATGTGGGGTTGGAGCCCCCACAGGGTCCCTACTGGGGCAGTGCCTAGTGGAGCTGTGAGAAGAGAGCCACCATGCTCCAGACCCCAGAATGATAGATCCACCGAAATCTAGAACCATGTGCCTGAAAAAGCCACAGACACTCAATGCCAGCCCATGAAAGCAGCTGGGAGGGAGGCTGTACCCTGCAAAGCCACAGGAGTGGGGCTGCCCAAGACCATGGGAACCCACCTTTTGCATCAGTGTGGCCTGGTTGTGAGACATAGAGTCAAAGGAGTTCATTCTGCAGCTTAAAGATTTGACTGCCTTGCTGGATTTCAGACTTGCATGGAGCCTGTAGTCCCTTTGTTTTGGCCAATTTCCCCCATTTGGAATGTGTATATTTACCCAATACCTGTACCCACATTGTACCTAGGAAGTAACTAAGTTGCTTCTGATTTTACAGTCTCATAGGCAGAAGGGACTTGCCTTGTCTTGGATGAGACTTTGGACTGTGGATTTTTAAGCTAATGCTGAAATATGTTAAGACTTCAGGAGACTGTTGAGAAGGCTTGATTGGGTATGAAATGTGAGGACATGAGATTTGGGAGGGGCTGGGGGTGGAATGATATGGTTTGATTGTATCCCCACCCAAATTTCATCTTGAATTCCCCCATGTTGTGGGAGGGACCTGGTGGGAAGTAACTGAATCATGGGGGAAGGTTTTTCCCATGCTATTCTAGCAATAGTGAGTAAGTCTCATGAGATCTGATGGTTTTAGAAAGGGGAGTTTCCCTGCATAAGCTCTCTCTTTGCCTGCCACCATCCATGTAAGATGTGACTTGCTCCTCCTTGCTGTCCACCATGATTGTGAGGCCTCCCCAGCCATGTGGAACTGTAAGTCCAATAAACTTATTTCTTTTGTAAATTGCCCAGTCTGAGGTATGTCTTTATCAGCAGCGTGAAACAGACTAATACAGATAATTAAAATGAGTTAGTAATTTTAAAGCAATTACAACAGTGCCTGACACACAGAGCATTACACAAACCAGAATCAAAGAGATTTAAACAGAAGTATCTTTTTTATTTAATCCTAGCAATAATCAGTTAAAAAATATAATACAGGAGTTCTGTTTCTGGGTAGGATGCAAAATGTCACAGCAGGGTAATACTTTTACTGTAACAAGTGGAAAACATCACATAATTATAAAAATGCTGCTTTTAAAGACGTCAGATAATTGCAGAAATAATAATGATTAAGTGAAATAAAATTCCAAAGAGGAGGAAACTTTCCGGAGTAAAACGGATAATGTCCAGCTTTTCCTACCAAGCCACCCCCACTGTGTGTATTTGTTGATTTTGGACATAGGCTGACTATTAATTTTACTAGGCAGACAACCTCTGCTAAGGAAGAATTAGCCAGAAACCTCTTAAAACATTTAAACTTAAAAATTTGAATAAACCCAAGCTCATGGATGTTTTTCTCCTTGGAGCAATTATAGATTCTGGCAGTATACAGAAGCCTGCAAAGCTAGACAAAAAGCTTATGAAAGACAAAATGAAATGTTTTGCATTCTTCATAGTAGTTGAAAAACAAAGACTTGCTAGGGAAGTAAGTCTGACCAAAGTACAATGCCTATTTCCCATCAAAGTATTTGCTAGTTTTTGAGGCTATATTGGTTAGGCTGGAGACAAGAGAGCTGGGCTGCAGCCTATGAATATTAGAGCTAAACCTCCTAGTGTCTTTCATGACTGAGGGAATGGAAAACCCACCATGTTCGTAGCCCAGCTGTAATCCGGCTCAATTCCTGATGGGATTGTAGTAATTGATTTCTCACACTTTCTGCCTACAGTAGAAGGAGGAATGTTCTATGATTAAGTCACCTATGGCCAATATGAGTCTTTTACATATAACATAAAATTATTAAAAATTACTTGATTTGCCAGAAAGTAGAACCCAAAATTGAGAGGAAAAAACAGAACAAAAAACCCCCAAAAGAGATGCATTGAAAGTTTACAGCCAAGAACTTTCAAGTAAACTATGATTAATATGTTCAAGAAAATAGAAAAAAATTAACAAAATGGATGAAATGGTACAGAATATCACCAGAGCATTGGAATCTAAAAAAGTTTAATGGGCATAATAGAAGGGAAATTACAAAGTTCATCAGGGTTAAATAATGCAAACATAGGTAAAAGGGAAAAAAACTACAAAACATAGGAATAGTAAACTCAAAGACAGATCAACAACAATAAAAAAAACCTCCACAAACTGATGCAGAGAAAGTAAACAACAAGAAAAAAAAGAGGAAAAATATAAAAAGCCACAAAACGTGTGGGACACACTCAAAAGTATAGTATAATTGGATTCCAGAAAGAGAAGACAGAATAGGAAGAAGCAATAACCAAAAATAATGTCTAAGAATTTCCTCAATTTCAAGAAAGATATGAATAAAAAGGCAATTACTGAAGAGAGGGGTGGAGTGAGATGGTGGAACGAAAAGCTCCACCAATTGTTGCCTCCACCACCCCCTGCAAGTATACCAATTTAACAGCTATCTACACAAAAAAGTACCTTTGTAAAACCCAAAACTCAGGTGAGCACTCATAGTACCTGGTTTTAACTTCATATTGCTAAAAGAGGGACTGAAGACATAGAAAAAGTTTTGAATAGTCAACAGGACCTCTGTCCTATCCCGTGGCAGTGGAGGTGTGGTGCAGAGAGTGTTTCTGTGCCCTGGGGAGAAGGACAGCAGGCAATTATGAGGCACTGAACTTGGTGTTGCCCTTATTATAGCAGAAAGCAAAACTGGATAAAACTCAGCTGACCATCCCTAGCCATAGGGGAATTGCTGAGCCTAGCAATCAGAACTTGAGTTCCTGCAAGCCTCACCACCTGGCACTAAAGTGCTCTGGGGCAGCATATAAACTTCAAACGCAGTTGAGGCCACAAGGACTGCAACGATTAGGTGAGTCCTAGGGCTGAACAGGGTCCACTGACAGTGGACTGGGGGTGGAGAGGGAAGCGACCTACCGAGACACCATCTAAGGGAGTACTGACATCACCCCTCCCCTAACCCCAGGATGCACAGCTTGTGGCTCCAAAAGAGACACTTCCTTCCACTTGAGGAGAGGAGACAAAGTGTGAGGAGGACTTTGTCTTGGAGCTGGGATACCAGCTCAGCCAGAGCAGGACAGGGCACTGGTCAGAGTCATGAGGTCCTCGTTCTAGGCCCTAGCTCCTGGACATTTCTAGATACACCCTGGGCCAGAAGGGAACCCGCAGCCTTGTAGGGAAGGATTCAGTCCTGGCAGGATTCATCAACTGCAAACTAAAGAGCCCTTGGGCATTGAATAATGAGCAGTGATACCCAGGTATCAAGGGCTTGGGTGAGACGGTGAGACTTGCTGGCCTCAGCTGAGATTCTGCACATTCCCAGCTGTGGTGGCTATGGGGCAAAACTCCTTCTGCTTGAGAAAAGCAGAAGGAAAAGTGAAAGGGACTTTGTCTTGCACCTTGAGTACCAACTTGGCCACAGGGGGTTGAGCATCAAGTAGGCTCTTGGGATTTCCAGGAACTGCCTCTTGGATGACATTATGGGACATGCCCTGGGCTACAGAGTATACCACTCCCCTGAAGGGTGAGTTCAAGACCAGGCAGCATTCACCACAGACTGATAGAAGAGCCTTTGGGCCTTAAGGAAATATCTGAGGTAGAACGGCAGTACTCCCCATAAGCCTGAGATGGTGGTGGCCATGGGGTTAGGCTCCTCTGCTTTTGGAATGTGAAGGGAAAAGTGCAAAGGACTATGTCATGTGGTTTGAGGGCAAGCTCAGCCATACTACAAGAGAACACTAGGTGGACATCTAAGGACTTTACTTTAGTCCCTAGCTCCTGGATGGCACCTATGGACTCACCTAGGGCCTGAGGGAACTTGCTGCCCTGACGGGAAGAAAATAGGCCCTGCTGGCTTGTAACCTGCTGAGTGTAGAGCTGCAGGACTTTGAGTGAACACAGATAAGTAGCCAGAAAGTGGTTCTAGCAGGACTTGAGCAAGACCCAGTGTTGTGCTGGTTTCAGGCCTGATCCAGTGCAGTCCTAGAGGTGGTGGCCACAAGGGTGATTGTGCTACACCACCACCAGCTCCAGGTAGCTCAAGGAGGGAGAGGGAGAGAGAGAGGGAGCGGGAGTGGGCATAGATGGTAGCCAGAAAGTGGTTACAGCAGGACCTGAGCAAGACCCAATGTTGTGCTGGCTTCAGGCCTGATCCAGTGCAGTCCTAGAGGTGGTGGCCACAAGGGTGCTTGTGCTACACCACCATCAGCTCCAGGTAGCTCAAGGAGAGAGACGGGGAGGGGGGGAGGGGAAGAGAGAGAGAGAGGGAGAGAGAGAGAGAGAGAATGAGAGAAGACTCCTTTTTTCTGGGAGAAAGGAAGGGAAGACAACAATAGCCTGCTTGATAATCCAGAGAATTCTTTAGGATCTTGTATAAGATTATCAAGGTGGTACCTTTACAAGTCTGCAAGAATCTCAGCGTTACTGGTCTTGGGATGCCTGCTAAAGCTTATAACATCCAGGTCCTTTCATAATATTTGGAAAGCCTTCCCAAGAAGGACGAGTACAAATGAGCACAGACTGCAAAGACCACAGGAAATACCTAACTCTTTAATGCCCAGACACAGATGAACATCTGCAAGTATCAAGACAACCCAGGAAAACATGACCTCACCACATGAACTAAATAAGGCACCAGGGTTCAAACCTGGAAAAACAGAGAAATGGGGCCACTGAGACAAAGAATACAAAATAGCTGTGTTGAATAAACTCAAGAATAAATTCAAGACAAGACAGAGAAGAAATTCAGACTTCTATCAGATAAATTTAACAAAGAGAATTAAGTAACTAAAAAAGAAGCAACAAGAAATTCTAAAGCTTAAAAATGTAATTGGCATACTAAAGAGTGCATCAAAGTCCTTTAACAGCAGAACTGATTAAGCAGAAGAAAGAATTAGTGAGCCTGAATACAGGCTATTTGAAACTACACAGAGGAGACAAAAGAGAAAAGAATAAGAAACATGCCTACACAATCAAGAGAATAGTCTCAAAAGGGCAAATCCAAGAGTTACAGGCCTAAAAAGAGGAGATACAGAAAGAAATAGGGGTAGAAAGATTATTCAAAGGGATAATAACAGAGAACTTTCCAAACCTAGAGAAAGATATCAATATCCATTGTAGAAGAGTGGTATAGAACACCAAGCAGATTTAACCCAAAGATTATTTAATACCTCATGGTATTTAGTATTCAAACTCCCAATGGTCAAGGATAAAGAAAGGATCTTAAAAGCAGCATGAGAAAAAAAAAAACAAAACACAAATAACACACAATATAGCTCCAACACTTTTGGCAGCAGGTTTTTCAGTGGAAACCTTGTAGACCAAGAAAGAGTGGCATGACATATTTATAGTGCTGAAAGAAGAAATCTTTTACCCTAGAATAGAATATTTTTCAAACATGAACAAGAAATAAAGACTTTCCCAACAAAAGCTGAGGGATTTTATCAACACTAGATCTGTCCTACAAGACATGCTTAATGAAGTACTTCGATCAGAAAAAAAAGCAGTAAGTAATCACCTGGAGGTACAAAACTCACTGGTAATAGTAAGTACACAGAAAAATACGGAATATTACAACACTGTAACTGGGGTGTGCAGACTATTCTTAAGTAGGAAGACTAATAAACCAATTAAAAATAATAATTATAAAAACTTTTGAAGACATAGTCCGTTCACTAAGATATAAATAGAAAAAACAAAAAGTTAAACAGTGGAGGGATAATGTTAAAGTGTAGACTTATATTAGTTTGTGGCTTGCTTGCTTGTTTGTTTATGCAAAAAGTGTTAAGTTGTTATCAGGTTAAAATCATATGTTATAAGATAGTATTTGCAAGCCTCATGGTAATATCAAACCAAAAAACATACAATGGAGAGAAAAAAATAAAAAGCAAGAAACTAAGTCATATCATCACAGAAAATCATCTTCACTAAAGAAAGACAGGATGAAAAGACCACACAACAACTAGAGAACAAATAATAAAATGGCAGGAGAAAATCCTTACTTATCAATAATAACATTGAATGTAATTACACTAAATGCTTGCATTAAAAAACAAAGACTGGCAGAATGGATGGAAAAACAAGACCCATTATCTGTTGCCTACAAGAAGAACACTTCACCTACAAAGACACCATAGACTGAAAATAAAGGAATGGAAAAAGATATTCCATGCCAATAAAAACATAAAAAGAGCAGGAATTGATATACTTATATCAGACAAAATAGATTTCAAGGCCAAACTATTAGAAGAGACAAAGAAGGTCACTATATAATGATAAACAAGTCAATTCAGGAAGAGGATATAAAAATTTTAAATATGTATGCACCCAGTACTGGAGCACTCAGATAAATAATGCAAATATTACTACAGCTAAGAGAGATAGGCCCCAACACAATAGTAGCTGGAGACTTCAACACCTACTTTAAGCATTGGAAAGATCTTCCAGAAAGAAAATCATCAAAGAAACATCAGATTTGGTCTGCAGTATAGACCAAATAGATCTAATACACATTTACACATCATTTCACACAATGGCTGCAGAGTACACATTCCTCTCCTTAGCACATGGAACATTCTCTAGAATAGACCATATGTTAGGTCACAAAATATGTCTTAAAACATTTTTTAACAACTGAAATAATATCAAGCATCTTCTCTGACCACAATGAAATAAAACTAGAAATCAATAACAAGAGGAATTTTGGAAACTATACAAATATATAGAAATTAAACAATATGCTCCTGAATGACCACTGGGCCAATTAAGAAATTAAGAAGAAAATTGAAACATTTCTTGAAACAAATGATAACAGAAACAATACATACCAAAACCTATGGGATACAGCAAAAGCAGTAGTAAGAGGGAAATTTATAGCTGTAAGGGCCTACATCAAAAAAGGAGGAAAACTTCAAATAAGCAATCTAATAATGCATCTTAAAGAACTAAAAAAGCAAGGGCAAACCAAACCCAAGAGTAGTAGCAGAAAAGAAATAAAGATCAGAGGAGAAAGAAATCAAATTGGAATGAAGAAAAAAAAAATCAAAGGTCAATGAAACAAACATTTAAGTTTTTTTTGAAAAATTAGACAATATTGACAAACCTTTAGCCACATTAACTAGAAAAAAAGAGAGAGGGAAGATCCAAATAAATACAATCAAAAATAAAAAAGGTGACATTACAATTGATACTGCAGAAATTCAAAGGATCATTAGAGGCTACTATTAGCAACTGTATCCCAATAAATTGCAAAATCTAGTAGAAATGGACAAATTCCTAGATATGTACAACCTAACATGGTTGAAACATGAAGAAATCTAAAACCTGAATAGAGCAATAACAAGTAATGAGATCGAAGCTGTAATAAAATATCTCCCAGTAAAGAGAAGTCCAAGACCCGATGGCTTCCCTGCTTTCTACCAAACATTTTAAGAATTAATACCAATTCTATTCACACTATCCTGAAAAACATAAGAGGGAGTACTTCTAAATTCATTGTATGAGGCTAATATTACCCTGATACTAAGACCAAACACACATAAAAAAGAAAACTATAGGCCAATATCTCTCATGAATATTGATGCAAAACTCCTTAATGAAATATTAGTAAAATAAATTCAGTAATACATTAGAAAGATCATTCACCATGACCAAGTGGGATTTATTCCTGGGATTCAAGGATTGTTCAACATATGCAAATCAGTCAATGTAATACATCATATCAACAGAATGATGGGGAAAACCATATGATCATTTCAATTGATGCTAACAAAGCATTTGATAAAATTCAACATCCCTTTGTGATAAAAGCCATCAAAAAATTGAGGATAGACTGAATATAACTGAGCATAATAAAAACCATACATGACAGACCCACAGCTAGTATCATAATGAATGGGGAAAAACTGAAAGCCCTTCCTCTAAGATCTGGTAGAAGACCAGTATGCCCATTGTCATCAGTGTTACTCAACATAGTAATGCATGTTCTAGATAGAACAGTCAGACAAGAGAAATATATAAAGAAAATCCAAACTGAAAGGGAAGAAGTAAAATTTTCCTTGTTTGCAGATGATATGACATTATATCTGGAAAAACCTAAAGACTACACAAGAAAACTATTAGAACTGATAAATTCAGTCAAGTTACAGGATATAAAATCAACATACAAAAATCAGTAGCATTTTTATTTGCCAACAGTGAACAATCTGAAAAATAAATAAAAATAATCCCATTTACAATAGCCACACACAAAAGTAAATACCTAGGAATTAATTTAACCAAAGAGCAAAAGATCTTAATGAAAGATTAATGAAAACTATGATTCACTGGTAAAATAAAGAGATAAAAAATATAAACATATCCATGTTCATGGATTAGAAGAGTAACTATTGTTAAAATGTTCATAGTACCCAAAGCAATCTACAGATTTAATACAATCCCTATCAAAATACTAATGCTACTCTATACAGAAATGGAAAAAACTATCCTAAAATTTATATGGAACCACAAAAAACCCAGAATAGCCAAAGCTATCCTAAGGAAAAAGAACAAAACTGGAAGAAATCATATTATCTGACTTCAAATTATATTACAAAGCTATAATAACCCAAACATCATGGTACTGGCATAAAAACAGACACCTAGATTAATGGAACAGAATAGAGAACCCAGAAACAAATTCACGTACCTACAGTGAACTTATTTTCAACAAAGATGCCAAGAATATACACTGGGAAAAAACTCTCTCTTCAATGAATGGTGCTGGGAAAACTGAATACCCATATGCAAAAAAAAAAAAAAAAAAAAAAAAAAAAAAAGGAACTAGATACCGATCTCTCACCATATACAAAAATCAAATAAAAATGCATTAAATAATTAAATGTATGACCTCGAACTATGAAACTACAAGAAAACATAGGGGAAACTCTCCAGGACATTGATCTGGGCAAAGATTTCTTGAGTAACACTCCACAAGCATAGGTAACCAAAGCAAAAATGGACAAATGGGAGTATATCACATTAAATGTCTTTTGCACAGCAAAGGTCAATCAATAGAGTGAAGAGACAACCCACAGAACGGAGAAAATATTTGCAAGCTATCTATCGGACAAGGGATTAATGACCAGAATATATGAGGAGCTCAATAACTGTACAGGAAAAAAATCTATTCAATTTAAAAATAGGCTAAAGATTTGATATAAATGGCAAATAGGCATATGAAAAGGTGCTCAACATAATTAACCATCAGAGAAATGAAAATCAAAACTATAATATGATCTCACCCCAAGTAAAATGGCTTTTATTCAAAAGGACAGGCAATAAGAAATGCTGGTGAGAATGTGAAGAAAAGGGAACCCTTGTACACTACTGGTGGGAATGTAAATTATTACAAACACTATGAAGAATAGTTTGGAGGTTTCTCTAAAAACAAAAAATTAAGCTGGCATATGTTCCAGAAATCCTACTGTAGCATTAGTTGTAGCATTAGCATACTGGTGGGTATATACTGAAAAAAAAAAAAAGGAAACAATATATCGAATAGATATTTGCACTCCCATGTTTGTTGCAGCTGTGTTCACAATAGCTAAGATTTGGAAGCAACCTGTGTCCATCAATAGATTAATAGATAATGTGGTTCTTATACACAGTGGAGTATAATTCAGCCATAAAAAAGAATGAGATTCAGTCATTTGCAACACCATCAGTGGAACTGGATGTCATTATGTTAAGTGAAATAAGTGAGGCACAGAAAGAAAAACATTTCTCTCACTTATTAGTGGGATCTAAAAATTAAAACAATTGAACCCATGGAGTTAGAGGGTAGAAAGATGGTTACCAGAGGCTAGGAAGGGTAGAGGGGGAGAGGGTAAGGTGGAGGTAGGGATGGTTAGTAGGTACAAAAAACAGAATGAATGAATAAGTCCTAGTATGTGATAGTAAAACAGAGTGAGTATAGAAATTAACTTAATTATCTATTTAAAAATAACTAAAAGAGTATAATTGGATTGTTTATAACAGCAAGGATTAATGCTTGAGGGGATTGATACCCCATTTCCATGACGTGACTATTATGCATTGCATGCCTGTATCAAACATCTCATGTGCCCTATAAATATATACATTTATTATGTACCCACAAAAATTAAAAATTAAAATTAAAAAAGCAATTATTCATATTAGAAATGGTAAAAGTGATTATTATTAGTAGAAACTATAATGGATGAATGTTGAAATATACCCTTGGGTAGTCCTTAAAAAAACCCAAACCCCTAAAACAGATTCAAAGAATATATAACAAGTTAACTGAAGAAAAAAACTGAATAATAAAAGCTACTGTATTAATCTAAAATAAGGTAAGGAAGTAAGAGAAAAAGGAAACCAGTTAAATAGAAAACAAACATTAAGAGTTATTAATAATTATAATAAATGAAAACTGTCTAAATACACTGAGTGCAAAACAAGTTTCAGGAAAGAAGTAAAAAAATGTTTACAAGAGTCATTTACATTTAAAATTTAATGACAAGGGTGAAATTAGAATGATGAAAATAGATTATCATGAAAGCACCAAGCAAAATAGACTGGTTGTAGCATTAGTATACCAAAAAAGTAGCTTATAAGGCAAGAAATGCTATTAGAGATGAAAAACATTTCAGAATGTTAAAAGTGTCAATTCAAATTTATGCAGATATAAAAATATTGTCAATACCCAGTAAGATAGTGTGCCTCTCTCTTTATCTATCTATCTATTTATTTTATTTATTTTTTTTGAGACAGGGTGTTTCACTACGATGCCCAGGCTGGACTCAAACTATTGGCTCAAGTGATCCTCCTGCCTCAGCCTCCAGAGAAGCTGGGATTATAGCATGTGCTACTGTACCTGGCAAAAAACATGAAGTAGAAGTTGACTGAATTCAAAGAAAAAATAGACAAATCCACATAAAAAGTGGTTAGATATTTTTGTATACCTCTCTCAGTAACTGAAAAATTTATAAAATTAATAAAAATGTAAAATGTCTGAAAACCACAAGAAATAAATTTGTCCTAATGTACATATATGCAACAGTAAACCAACCATTGCCATATGTTATAGACCTCTTCAAGAGCAAATGTTAATAATTACCAAAGTAGACAATCTACTGGGCCATAAAGGAAGTTTCAGAAATGTTAATGAACTCAAATCACACAAAGAAAAAGTATTAAGCACTTCTGTTTTTTCTACATTAACTGTATCAATTCATAACTAAATAATAGTTAAAGGGAAGCACCTTTTTATAGAAGTATGCAAACTGATAAAAATTTTATTTATATATTTTATTTTTCTTTGGTTTGTTGTTTCCTTGTGTATTTGTCCATTCTCATATTGCTATAAAGAAATACCTGAGACTGGGTCATTTATAGAGAAAACAGGTTTAACTGGCTCACAGTTCTGCAAGCTGTACAGGAAACATGATGATGGCATCTGCTGGGCATCTGGGGAGGCCTCAGGAAACTTACATTACGGCAGAAGACACGTCTTACATGGCCAGAGCAGCAGCATGAGAGAGCAAGTGGGAAGGGGCTACACACTTTTAGACGACCAGATCTCTCAAGAACTCACTCAATATCAAAAGAACAGCACCAAGGGGATGGTACTAAACCATTCACAAGAAGCTGTCCTCACGATCCAGTCACCTCCCACCAGGCCCCACCTCCAACACTAAACATGAGATTTGGGTGTGGACACAGATCCAGACTATAACAGCATAATATATATTTTTTCTATCCTTTTAATTTCAATCCATATGTATCTTTGAATACACAATATGTCTACTGCAGAAAGCACACAGATGGGTCTTTAAAAATACTTGTTATTCAGTCTGACAATGTATGCATTATGATTGAATTGTTAAATCCATTCACATTTAATGATATTAATGATACACCTGGATTTACATTTGCCATTTTTCTCTATGTTTTCTATATGTCTCTTATTGGTTCCTTTATTCCCTTTTAATGTTTTCTTTTACATGAAGTGAATATTTTCTAGTGTAATATTTTAATTCCCTTTTTTAACCATATTTTTGGAGCTATATTCTTAATTGTTGCTCTAGGGTTTTACCATGAATATCTTATCGGAACTTAATTCCATGAAATATAGAAATATTACTCCTAAATAGTTCTATTCTCTCTTTTCTCTTTTTGTGCCATTACTACACATACTACATATGCGTGTGTATACTTTTGTATAAGTATACACAATCACACACAGATACATATATATGTATACTCACATATATGTATACAGACATATGAACACACTCAAAACCCAACAAAAGATTGCTATAATTATTACTTTATATAATTTATGTCTATTAAAGAAACCGAAAGGACAAGAATATATTTATATGGCTTATTATATTAACCATCTTGTTTACCATTTCTAGTTTTATTATTTTGTTCCTGTGGATTTGACATACCATCTGGTGTTATGTACTTACTCCAATTCAGCTTTGCTTCTACCCATCTTCTTTGTGCTTTCCCTGTCAAATATATTACGTCTATATGTTATAGGTTCAACCAATTATACATGTATTGTTTTTTAGATTAATTAGGAGAAAAAGGACAAGAAATATGCACTTATACTGTCTTCTATAATTGTACAATTAGCTTTACTGTTGGGAACAGGCCCCCCCAAATCTGGCCATAAACTGGCCCCAAAACTGGCCATAAACAAAATCTCTGCAGCACTGTGACATGTTCATCATGGCCATAACGCCCACGCTGGAAGGTTGTGGGTTTATGGGAATGAGGGCAAGGAATACCTGGCCCACCCAGGGCGGAAAACCGCTTAAAGGCATTCTTAAACCACAAACAACAACATGAGCGATCTGTGCCTTAAGGGCATGTTCCTGCTGCAGATAACTAGCCAGACACACCCCTTTATTTTGGCCCATCCCTTCATTTCCCATAAGGGATACTTTTAGTTAATCGAATATCTATAGAAGCAATGCTAATGACTAGCTTGCTGTTAATAAATACGTAGGTAAATCTCTGTTCGGGCTCTCAGCTCTGAAGGCTGTGAGACCCTTGATTTCCCACTTCACATCTCTATATTTCTGTGTGTCTTTAATTCCTCTAGCACCACTGGGTTAGGGTCTCCCTGACTGAGCTGGTCTTTGCACTTTACTAGTGCTCCTTGTTTTTGTGTGTATGCATTTGACTCACTATCTCTGGTCAACTGCTTTTAAAAATTTTATTTAATTTTATTTTTTGCATGGTGAGTCTGCTGACAACAAACTCTCTGTTTTTTTTTTATTTGGACATGTCTTTATTTCATCTTCATTTTTTAAAAATAGTATTCCTTGGTTGACCGACAGTTTTTTTTTTTTCTTTTTCTGTGCAGTGGTGTGATCACAGCTCACTGCAGTTTCTGCTTCCTGGGCTTAAGTGATCCTCCCACCTCAGCCTCTTGAGTAGCTAGAACTACAGTTGTGCACTAATATGCCTAGCTAATTTGTATTATTTTATTTATTTTTTGTAGAGATGGGGTCTCATTTTGTTGCCCAGGCTGGTCTTGAACTCCTGGTCTCAAGTGATCCTCCTGTCAGAGGTGTTTGAACCTGAGTGACTCCATCTTAAATAAGGGCTAGGTAAAACAAGGCTGAGACGTACAGGGCTGCATTTCCAGGAGTTATGACATTCTTACTGATAGAGTTTAGCTATGTCCCTACTCAAATCTCACCTTGAATTATAATAATTCCCATGTGTCATGGGCAGGGCCAGGTGGAGATAATTGAATCATGGGGGTAATTTCCCCCATACTGTTCTCATGGTAGTGAATAAATCTCATGAGACATGATGGTCTTATAAATGGGAGTTCCCCTGCACAAGCTCTCTTGCCTGTCACCATGTAAGGTGTGACTTTTCTCTTCCTTCTCCTTCCACCATGATTGTAAGGCCTCCCCAGCCATGTGGAACTGTGTGTCAATTAAACCTCTTTCCTTTTCACATTACCCAGTCTCTGGTATGTCTTTATTAGGAGCATGAGAATGGACTAATACACTTACTCACAGGATGAGGTAGGGGGTCAGCACAAGATACAGGTCATAAAGACCTTGCTGATAAAACAGGCTGTGGTAAAGAAGTCAGCCAAAATCCACTAAAACCAAGATGGCAATGACAGTGACCTCTAGTTGGCTTTACTACTTGTTATACACTAATTGTAATGCATTAGCATGCTAAAAGACACTCCCACCAATGCCATGACAGTTTACAAATGCCATGGCAATGTCAGAAATTACCCTATATGGTCTAAAAAAATGAGGAACTCTCAGTTCCAGGAATTGCCTCCCCTTTTCTTGGGAAACTCATGAATAATGTACCCCTTGTTTAGCATATAACCAAGAAATAACCATAAAAGTGGCCAACCAGCAGCTCCTGCTGCTGCTCTGCCCATGGGGTAGCCATTTTGTTTATTTATTTATCTAATAAACTTGCTCTCAATTTATGGATTTGTCTCGAATTCTTTCTTGTGTGAGATTCAAGAACCCTCTCTTGGGGGCTGGATCGGGACCCTGTTCAGGTAGCATCTCCCTGATAACCCCCAAAGGTACAATACTGAGGAAACCCCCAACCCAAAGGAAATAGACTGCAGCACTGATTGGCCGACTTTCAGTAAGTGGTGGGGTACCCAGGTAAAAGATGGGATTGGGTTTGAGTCCCAAGTTGGGAAAGTTAGAGTCTCTCCTAAGACAGAGTGGGTTAAAGGCCCCTCTTGATAAAAGGCAAGGATGCTTGACTGAACTTGGGTTCAAGGCCCAACATAGGAAGGTTAGAGTTCTTCCTAAGATTGAGGGGGTTAGAGGCCCCTCTTGGTAAAGTCCATTTGGTTAAAAATGTATTTGGCATTAAAGAATTTTAATTACTATTCTCTTTGGATTAATCTGCCTTGCAATCTTTGCTGATGGCTGTTGGTGACAGAATTAGACATGTACAAAATTATGGGACATGGAGAGCTTTTTTCTCCCCAAAGGGGGAAACTTGAGAGCCGATGGATCTGGTGGAAAAAAACCCTTCGTTACTGACAAGTGACTGCCTGAACTTTTCATTCAGTGTCACTGCAATGGGTGGGACTTTCTCTGGCTTCCCTGAGCTCCTGAGTTCCCTGACCCTCCCCGCCCTGCCACAGGCAGTGCAAACCCTTTCTCCCCTTTCCCTTTCCTATCTTTTCTGTTACACAGGGCAACCATCTTGCCCAGAGACCACATGCTGAAAAATGTCCTTGGGAGCTTGACCTTGTAATCATGTGGCAGTACCTTCTCTTGGTCTCTAGCTTCCAGGAAATAGGAATTTTGGGATTCATGTCCTAGTTAGCTCTAATAATTATCTTGAGCATTTAAAAGCCATTTTAAACTCAAAATTTACTGCTCTAGGCTTTTTCTGGGAAGGGCAATGGAAATTGCCCAATGCTGTACCTTAGCAGTTAAAGCTTTGTCTTTTCCCAATAGTGGCCCTGGATTCAGGTTCAATTTTCAGCCTAGGTAATGAGTACTTCCTGGCTGATCTTTGGGTAACCTTTGCCATTTGTTGATTTGCCTCTCCTCCATGAACTGTCTTAAACTTTCCTTTCACTGAGCCCCTGGGAGGTTGCATTTAGTAAAGTTCAAAAGCCAGAAATATTGGCAGTTTGGCATGACTAAAGCTGGGTAGTAAGAGATTTTTTGAAAAACTTTTTTAAAGGAGTGCTATGGTTAAAAGCTTAAAAGTAAATATTCAAGCTTTAACAGCCTAGGGAAAAACAGAGAAGGCACCACAGACCCCATTTTGGGAAAAACCTCTGTTTTCCTCATGAAACCCCAGGAATTGAAAGTAGACAGATCCCTCTCAAAATCTAAGGTTCTGTTTTGTCTTGAATTACGTTATCTTATGTTTTTTATTTTTCGGGATATCAGAAATTACTTCACATTATGAGAGGACTTTGCTGTGTAACATCTGGGTAGGAAATATACTTGTGGGGATAGCTAATGTCAGTTACAGAAAGATACTCAGCTCTCTGCATGTTTGTATTACAGAAGCATGCTCCTGGCCACCTGGAAGGTATGATGAAGTCCCCACCCGCCACTAAGAGAGAAGATTCTCATGGGGATGGGCTGATTGGCTTCAGATTGCTTTGCAATGAAATGCACAGTAAAATCATCACACTGTTTTGTTATATAGCATTTCTCTTTTGGGGATCCAGGATTCAGTATAAAAATGAGACCCTTAATTCTGGGGACCTGTTTTTGCCTTCCAGCTGAGCCTGGTTATTAGGCCATAGAAACTGCATGTTTTCCTGGCCTTTTTCCTCCAAGGGATCAACCCTAAAGCCAGTAATTGAATTAAGAAACTGGCAAGTGAAAAACCTTTTAACTACTTATGTCTGTGTGTGTATTTATATGTGTTGTGTGTATGATGTTTACATATGAAAGAGCTCTAATTAACTGGCTTAAAAATAAAAATTGCTGAGTTAACATTGTAACACGTAATTGAGACTACTGAAGAAACAGTTTTACATGCACAGCGTGTAAGGAAAGTAAGATGTGCTTTTGGTAAAAGATTATAAGAAGGCATGGAAATGTGGAATTTTTTGGCTAGATTAAATATTAAAGGATTGTTTTAAGTTAGGATAAAGATGAAGGTTTGAACAAATTGTGGAAGGTTTGTGAAAAATTAATTGTAAAAGAGATTCTGTGTGTGAACATACTGGATAGTTAAAGGGGTATTATTCAGTTTCTCCATAAATTGAACATTGGAATAAAAGCACAACGGGGTTTGTCTCAGAACACTGATTTGCTCTTTAACAAAAATTGTAAAGGGTTATAAAAGATTTAGAAAAATCTTGGGGAGGAGCCAAGATGGCCGAATAGGAACAGCTCCAGTCTACAGCTCCCAGCGTGAGCGACGCAGAAGACGGGTGATTTCTGCATTTCCATCTGAGGTACCGTGTTCATCTCACTAGGGAGTGCCAGACAGTGGGCGCAGGTCAGTGGGTGAGTGCACCGTGCGCCAGCCAAAGCAGGGGCGAGGCATTGCCTCACTCGGGAAGCGCAAGGGGTCAGGGAGTTCTCTTTCGTAGTCAAAGAAAGGGGTGACAGATGGCACCTGGAAAATCGGGCCACTCCCACCCGAATACTGTGCTTTTCCGATGGGCTTAGGAAACGGTGCCCCAGGAGAGTATAGCCCGCACCTGGCTCAGAGGGTCCTACGCCCACGGAGTCTCACTGATTGCTAGCACAGCAGTCTGAGATCAAACAGCAAGTCGGCAGCGAGGCTGGGGGAGGGGCGCGCGCCATTGCCCAGGCTCACTTAGGTAAACAAAGCAGCCTGGAAGCTTGAACTGGGTGGAGCCCACACAACTCAAGGAGGCCTGCCTGCCTCTGTAGGCTCCACCTCTGGGGGCAGGGCACAGACAAACAAAAAGACAGCAGTAACCTCTGCAGACTTAAATGTCCCTGTCTGACAGCTTTGAGGAGAGCAGTGGTTCTCCCAGCACGCAACTGGAGATCTGAGAACGGGCTGACTGCCTCCTCAAGTGGGTCCCTGACCCCTGACCCCTGAGCAGCCTAACGGGGAGGCACCCCCCAGCAGGGGCAGACTGACACCTCACACGGCCGGCCAGGTACTCCAACAGACCTGCAGCTGAGGGTCCTGTCTGTTAGAAGGAAAACTAACAGAAAGGACATCCACACCAAAAACCCATCTGTACATCACCATCATCAAAGACCAAAAGTAGATAAAACCACAAAGATGGGAAAAAAACAGAGCAGAAAAACTGGAAACTCTAAAAAGCAGAGTACCTCTCCTCCTCCAAAGGAACGCAGTTCCTCACCAGCAACGGAACAAAGCTGGACGGAGAATGACTTTGACGAGCTGAGAGAAGAAGGCTTCAGACGATCAAATTACTCCGAGCTACGGGAGGATATTCAAACCAAAGGCAAAGAAGTTGAAAACTTTGAAAAAAATTTAGAAGAATGTATAACTAGAATAACCAATACAGAGAAGTGCTTAAAGGAGCTGATGGAGCTGAAAACCAAGGCTCGAGAACTACGTGAAGAATGCAGAAGCCTCAGGAGCTGATGCGATCAAATGGAAGAAAGGGTATCAGCCCTGGAAGATGAAATGAATGAAATGAAACGAGAAGGGAAGTTTAGAGAAAAAAGAATAAAAAGAAACGAGCAAAGCCTCCAAGAAATGTGGGACTATGTGAAAAGGCCAAATCTACGTCTGATTGGTGTACCTGAAAGTGACGGGGAGAATGGAACCAAGTTGGAAAACACTCTGCAGGATATTATCCAGGAGAACTTCCCCAATCTAGCAAGGCAGGCCAACATTCAGATTCAGGAAATACAGAGAACGCCACAAAGATACTCCACGAGAAGAGCAACTCCAAGACACATAATTGTCAGATTCACCAAAGTTGAAATGAAGGAAAAAATGTTAAGGGCAGACAGAGAGAAAGGTCGGGTTACCATCAAAGGGAAGCCCATCAGACTAACAGCGGATCTCTCGGCAGAAACCCTACAAGCCAGAAGAGAATGGGGGCCAATATTCAACATTCTTAAAGAAAAGAATTTTCAACCCAGAATTTCATATGCAGCCAAACTAAGCTTCATAAGTGAAGGAGAAATAAAATACTTTACAGACAAGCAAATGCTGAGAGATTTTGTCACCACCAGGCCTGCCCTAAAAGAGCTCCTGAAGGAAGCGCTAAACATGGAAAGGCACAACCGGTACCAGCCACTGCAAAATCATACCGAAATGTAAAGACCATCGAGACTAGGAAGAGACTGCATCAACTAACGAGCAAAATAACCAGCTAACATCATAATGACAGGATCAGATTCACACATAACAATATTAACTTTAAATGTAAATGGACTAAATGCTCCAATTAAAAGACACAGACTGGCAAATTGGATAAAGAGTCAAGACCCATCACTGTGCTGTATTCAGGAAACCCATCTCACGTGCAGAGACACACATAGGCTCAAAATAAAAGGATGGAGGAAGATGTACCAAGCAAATGGTAAACAAAAAAAGGCAGGGGTTGCAATCCTAGTCTCTGATAAAACAGACTTTAAACCAACAAAGATCAAAAGAGACAAAGAAGGCCATTACATAATGGTAAAGGGATTAATTCAACAAGAAGAGCGAACTATCCTAAATATATATGCACCCAATACAGGAGCACCCAGATTCATAAAGCAAGTCCTGAGTGACCTACAAAGAGACTTAGACTCCCACACATTAATAATGGGAGACTTTAACACCCCACTGTCAACATTAGACAGATCAACGAGACAGACAGTCAACAAGGATACCCAGGAATTGAACTCAGCTCTGCACCAAGCGGACCTAATAGACATCTACAGAACTCTCCACCCCAAATCAACAAAATATACATTTTTTTCAGCACCACACCACACCTATTCAAAAATTGACCATATACTTGGAAGTAAAGCTCTCCTCAATAAATGTAAAAGAACAGAAATTATAACAAACTATCTCTCAGATCACAGTGCAATCAAGCTAGAACTCAGGATTAAGAATCTCACTCAAAACCGCTCAACTACGTGGAAACTGAACAACCTGCTCCTGAATGACTACTGGGTACATAATGAAATGAAGGCAGAAATAAAGATGTTCTTTGAAACCAACGAGAACCAAGACACAACATACCAGAATCTCTGGGATGCATTCAAAGCAGTGTGTAGAGGGAAATTTATAGCACTAAATGCCCACAAGAGAAAGCAGGAAAGATCCAAAATTGACACCCTAACATCACAATTAAAAGAACTAGAAAAGCAAGAGCAAACACATTCAAAAGCTAGCAGAAGGCAAGAAATAACTAAAATCAGAGCAGAACTGAAGGAAATAGAGACACAAAAAACCCTTCAAAAAATCAATGAATCCAGGAGCTGGTTTTTTGAAAGGATCAACAAAATTGATAGACCACTAGCAAGATTAATAAAGAAAAAAAGAGAGAAGAATCAAATAGATGCAATAAAAAATGATAAAGGTGATATCACCACCGATCCCACAGAAATACAAACTACCATCAGAGAATATTACAAACACTTCTACGCAAATAAACTAGAAAATCTAGAAGAAATGGATAAATTCCTGAACACATACACCCTCCCAAGACTAAACCAGGAAGAAGTTGAATCTCTGAATAGACCAATAACAGGATCTGAAATTGTGGCAATAATCAATAGCTTACCAACCAAAAAAAGTCCAGGACCAGATGGGTTCGCAGCCGAATTCTACCAGAGGTACAAGGAGGAGCTGGTACCATTCCTTCTGAAACTATTCCAATCAATAGAAAAAGAGGGAATCCTCCCTAACTCATTTTATGAGGCCAGCATCATCCTGATACCAAAGCCTGGCAGAGACACAACAAAAAAAGAGAATTTTAGACCAATATCCTTGATGAACATTGATGCAAAAATCCTCAATAAAATACTGGCAAATAGAATCCAGCAGCACATCAAAAAGCTTATCCACCATGATCAAGTGGGCTTCATCCCTGGGATGCAAGGCTGGTTCAATATACGCAAATCAATAAATGTAATCCAGCATATAAACAGAACCAAAGCCAAAAACCACATGATTATCTCAATAGATGCAGAAAAGGCCTTTGACAAAATTCAACAGCCCTTCATGCTAAAAACTCTCAATAAATTAGGTATTGATGGGACATATCTCAAAATAATGAGAGCTATTTATGACAAACCCACAGCCAATATCATACTGAATGGGCAAAAACTGGAAGCATTCCCTTTGAAAACTGGCACAAGACAGGGATGCCCTCTCTCACCACTCCTATTCAACATAGTGTTGGAAGTTCTGGCCAGGGCAATTAGGCAAGAGAAGGAAATCAAGGGTATTCAATTAGAAAAAGAAGAAGTCAAATTGTCCCTGTTTGCAGATGACATGATAGTATATCTAGAAAACCCCATCGTCTCAGCCCAAAATCTCCTTAAGCTGATAAGCAACTTCAGCAAAGTCTCAGGATACAAAATCAATGTACAAAAATCACAAGCATTCTTATACATCAATAACAGACAAACAGAGAGCCAAATCATGAGTGAACTCCCATTCACAATTGCTCCAAAGAGAATAAAATACCTAGGAATCCAACTTACAAGGGATGTGAAGGACCTCTTCAAGGAGAACTACAAACCACTGCTCAAGGAAATGAAAGAGGATACAAACAAATGGAAGAACATTCCATGCTCATGGGTAGGAAGATTCAATATGATGAAAATGGCCATCCTTCCCAAGGTAATTTACAGATTCAATGCCATCCCCATCAAGTTACCAATGACTTTCTTCACAGAATTGGAAAAAACTACTTTAAAGTTCATACGGAACCAAAAAAGAGCCCGCATCGCCAAGTCAATCCTAAGCCAAAAGAACAAAGCTGGAGGCATCACACTACCTGACTTCAAACTATACTACAAGGCTACAGTAACCAAAACAGCATGGTACTGGTACCAAAACAGAGATATAGATCAATGGAACAGAACAGAGCCGTCAGAAATAATGCCACATATCTACAACTATCTGATCTTTGACAAACCTGACAAAAACAAGAAATGGGGAAAGGATTCCTTATTTAATAAATGGTGCTGGGAAAACTGGCTAGCCATATGTAGAAAGCTGAAACTGGATCCCTTCCTTACACCTTATACAAAAATCAATTCAAGATGGATTAAAGACTTAAATGTTAGACCTAAAACCACAAAAACCCTAGAAGAAAACCTAGGCATTACCATTCAGGACATAGGCATGGGCAAGGACTTCATGTCAAAAACATCAAAAGCAATGGCAACAAAAGCCAAAATTGACAAACGGGATCTAATTCAACTAAAGAGCTTCTGCACAGCAAAGTAAACTACCATCAGAGTGAACAGGCAACCTACAAAATGGGAGAAAATTTTCGCAACCTACTCATCCGACAAAGGGCTAATATCCAGAATCTACAATGAACTCCAACAAATTTACAAGAAAAAAACAAACAACCCCATCAAAAAGTGGGCTAAGGACATGAACAGACACTTATCAAAAGAAGACATTTATGCAGCCAAAAAACACATGAAGAAATGCTCACTATCACTGGCCATCAGAGAAATGCAAATCAAAACCACAATGAGATACCATCTCACACCAGTTAGAACGGCAATCATTAAAAAGTCAGGAAACAACAGGTGCTGGAGAGGATGTGGAGAAATAGGAACACTTTCACACTGTTGGTGGGACTGTAAACTAGTTCAACCCTTGTGGAAGTCAGTGTGGCGATTCCTCAGGGATCTAGAACTAGAAATTCCATTTGACCCAGCCATCCCATTACTGGGTAGATACCCAAAGGACTATAAATCATGCTGCTATAAAGACACATGCACACGTATGTTTATTGCGGCATTATTCACAATAGCAAAGACTTGGAACCAACCCAAATGTCCAACAATGATAGACTGGATTAAGAAAATGTGGCACATATACACCATGGAATACTATGCAGCCATAAAAAATGATGAGTTCATGTCCTTTGTAGGGACATGGATGAAATTGGAAATCATCATTCTCAGTAAACTATCGCAAGAACAAAAAACCAAACACCGCATATTCTCACTCATAGGTGGGAATTGAACAATGAGAACACATGGACACAGGAAGGGGAACATCACACTTCGGGGACTGTTGTGGGGTGGGGCGAGGGGGGAGGCATAGCATTGGGAGATATACCTAATGCTAGATGACGAGTTGGTGGGTGCAGCGCACCAGCATGGCACATGTATACATATGTAACTCACCTGCACGTTGCGCACATGTACCATAGAGCCTAAAGTATAATAATAATAATAATGATAATAATAATAAAAAAAGAAAAAAAAAGAATAATGAAAGGTAAAAAGGACATTTATTAGTTGATGAATACTATGTTGTAAATAAACATCTGTGGATTTTGAAATAAAAAAAAAAAAAAAAAAGAAAAATCTTACCTTCTGGTCAAACTGATTAAAACTGGATAGGTTTTATTAAGAAGTGGGTTTATTTGGGAGGCCGAGGTGGGTGGATCACCTGAGGTCAGGAGTTTGAGACCAGCTTACTGGCGAAACCCCGTCTTTACTAAAACATGGTGAAACCCCATCTCTACTAAAACTACAAAAAATTAGCCAGGCCTGGTGGCGGGCGCCTGTAATTCCAGCTACTTGGGAGGCTGAGGTAGGAGAGTCACTTGAACCCAGGGGGTGGAGGTTGCAGTGAGCTGACATTGTACCATTTCACTCCAGCCTGGACAAAAGGGCAAAACTCCGTCTCAAAAAACATAAACAAAAACAAGCAAACAAAGAAAAAGGAGTGGGTTTAACATTAATAGCACATCAATGCAAAGATGAAATGTTTATTTGGTATAAAAATCATACAGGATGCAATGTCAAATGTGAAATGATGTTTTCTTTTAGCTGTATTTGTATAAATGTTACTGTATGTGTTTCAGAATAATGGGAAACTCCCACAATTCTGATATGATTTACAGTATGTTATCATTAATAATTATAAATATTACATAAAATCATCATATGTCATTGTGTGTTTTAGGGCAATCACAGTTAAAAACATGATTTGTCAATATTTTGTCATTCATAGATTAACTGTTGTCTCGTTTTGATCCTCTTTTTTGAGAGGGAGTCTTGTTCTGTTGCCCAGACTGGAGTGCAGTGGTGTCATTTTGGCTCACTGCAACCTCTGCCATCCGGGTTCAAGTGATTCTCCTGCCTCAGCCTCCAGAGTAGCTGGGATTACAGGTGCCAGCCACCATGCCTGGGTTGTTTTTGTATTTTTAGTAGAGAAAAGGTTTCACTATGTTGGCCAGGTTGGTCTCGAACTCCTGACCTCAGGTAATCCGCCTGCCTCGGCCTTCCAAAGTGCTGGGATTACAGGACTGTGCCACTGCACCCGGCCTGCAGTTTTTGTTTTCATTCTTTCACAGAACAAAATTTTTATATGTTGATGAGCTCCAGTTTGTGAAATTTACATTGTATGAACCGTGCTTTTTGTGTTGAGTCTAAGGCCTCTTCATCTAGCCCCAGGTTGTAAAGACTTTCGCTTTTTTTTTCTTCTGACAGTTTTACAGTTTATATATATATATATGTATTTATTATACTTTTTATATTAAAGTCTACTATGTATTTTGAATTAATTTTGTAATAAAGCATGAAGCATAGACTGAGATTCTTTTTTTTTTGCCTGTTGATTTCCAATTGTTCCAGCACCATTTGTTGAAGTCTATTCTCCATTGAACTGCTTTTGCATCTTTATTAAAAACCAATTGAATATATTTGTATAAGCCTATTATAGGTTCTCTATTCTGTTTCATTGATTTATGTTTTTATTTCTCTGCCAATACTATACTATCTTGAATACTGTAGATACAGAATGAAACTTTCATTGGGTAGTTATTCTTTCCACTTTGTTCCTTTTAAAAATTGTTTTAGCTGTTCTAGGTTTTGTGTTTTTCCATATAATTTTAGAATAAATTTATATAATTTTACAGCCACAAAACACTTGCCAGGATTTTGATAGGTATAGCACTAAATTTATGATTCAATTAGGGGAGATCTGACATCATTAATATGCTGAATTTTTCAATATTTGAACACAGAATGTGTCTTTATTCAAGTGTCCTTTTATTTCTTTGTTGTTTGGCAGTTTTTGCGTAAAGATAACGTGTGCTTGTAAGTTTGTATCTAGATATTTTATTTTCTTTTGAACAATTGTAAATGGTGTTATTTTAAATTTCAGTTTCCAAATGTTTGTTTATAGTATATAGAAATCCAATTGCTTTTTTTCTTTTTGTGTTTATCTTATATGCCACAAAGCAGCTAAAATGACTTATTCTTATAGTCATTTTTTCCTATGCAGATAATCAAGTGGTCTGCAAACAGGGAGAGTTTTATTTCTTACTTTCTAATCTATGTGGTTTTAGCACATATTGTGCTACCTAGCATTTCTAGTACTATGTTGAATAAAAGTAGTCAGAGAAGATATTATTGCTTTGTTTCCAATTTTTGAGGGAAAACATTCTTTCACCATTAAGTATGCTGTTAGCTATAGGTTTTCTCTAGATGCTCTTAATCAAGTTAAGGTCCCATCTAGTCCTAGTTTGCCGAGAGTTCTCATTATGAATGGGTTTTGAATTTTGTCAGATGCTATTTTTACATCAATCGATATGATCATTTGATTTTTCATCTTTAGCTCATTGACATGGTAGATTAGATTTATTGTTTTTCTACTACTGAAGTAGTTTTCTGTATATTTCAAATAAATGTCAAATGGTCATGGCACTTAATTCTTTTTATACATTGTTGGATTTAATTGATAATACTTTATTGAGGATTTTAGTTCGTAAGAGATACTGGTTTTCCATTTTCTTTGTTTGCACTGTCTTTCTCTGTTTTTGGTATCAACATTTTACTAGACTCATGAAAAGTATTTCCTCATCTTTTATTTTTTTGGAGGAGATTGAGTAAAATTGATGATAATTCTTTTTTAAATATTTGATAGACTTCTCCAGTGAAACCAAAAAGAAAGTCCTGAGGCTTTCTTTTTCAGGAACTTTTTCATTATGAATTTAAGTTACTTAATGGCTTTTATACCATGTAGATTGTCTATTTCATCTTGGTTAGTTTTAGAAGTTTGTGATTTTCAAGGAATTGGTCCATTTCTGCTAAATTGTACGATTTATGACTATGAAGTTTTTAATAGTATTACCTAATTATCCTTTTAAAGAATAGAAGATCTGTAGTAATACTCCTTGTTTTATTCATGACATTGGTGATTGTGCCCTTTCTCCTTTATCTTTGCAATTTAGCAAGAGGCTTACCAATTTCTTTGAGCTTTATAAAGAAGCAGATTTTATTTCACTGATTATTGTTTTCCTGTTTTCAATTTTATTTATTTCAATACTTAATTCATTGTTTTCTTTCTTTTGATTGCTCTGAATATATTTTGCTCTTCTTTTCTTCCAGTTTCTGGAGGAAAAAAGATTACTGATTTGAGAACTTTCCTCTTCTCTTAATGTCTGCATTGCATACAATTTTTCCTCTCAGCCCTGCTATCACTGCTTTCCAGATTTTTTGATGTGTTATATTTTCATTTTTCATTTGTGTAAATTTTTAAAATTTCATTTGAGACGTCTTATTTGATTATTTACTAGAGTATCTTTTAATTTCCTCTGGCATATATTAGAGCTTTTCCTGATATTTTTCTGTTTTTTTTTTTTTTTTGGTTTGGTCCCATTACGGTCAGAGGACATACTATGCATAATTTCAATTTTTAAGTACTGTTTTGGTTTGTTTTATGACTCAGGATATGGTTTTCCAAGGTAAATGTTTCACGTGTGCTTGAAAAAAAATGTGTGTTGTTTACTTTTTGGTGGAGCATTCTGTATATTTTAATTTTTGTTACACATTAAAGATCGCTGTTTTCCTGGTGGATTGAGCCTTTCACATTATGGGATGTCCTCTCTGTCTCCAGAATTTTTCTTGTTCTGAAGTCTACTTGGTCTGATATTAATACAGCCACTAATGCTTTTTAAATTTTATTTATTTATTTATTTATTTTTGAAATGGAGTCTCACTCTGTCACCCAGGCTGAAGTGCAGTGGTGTGATCTTGGCTCACTGCAACCTTCACCTCCCGGGTTCAAGCAATTCTCCTGCCTCAGCCTCCTGAGTCATGGGGACTACAGGCATGTGCCACCATGCCTGGCTATTTCTGTACTTTTAGTAGAGACAGATTTCACCATGCTGGCCAGGCTGGTCTAGAACTCCCAACCTCAGGTGATCCACCCGCTTCGACCTCCCCAAAGGCTGGGATTACAGGCATAAGCCACTGTGCCCAGCCCACTCCTGCTTTTTATTTTAAAGTTTGTTTTCACACATACATCTTTCGCCATCCTTCTGTATCCTATTGCTTACTACCTACTTATGTCATTGTTTTTGAAATTAGTTTATTTAGAATGGCATTTATCGGATCATTTTTTAAAAATCCATTCGTCAAAATCTGTCTTTTAATTGGCATATTTAGGTTATTTATATTTAAGGTAAGTATTAAGACCATAGGTCTTAAGTCTGCCATTTTATTATCTATTTTCTGTTTTTGTCCTGTTTCTTTTTCCTGTTTTTATATGCTTGCTTACTGTGAATCACTTAAACACTTTTTAGAATTCTACCTTTATTCATAGCGTTTTGAGTATATTGCTTTGTATACTTTTCTTAGTGGCTGTTCTCAGTATTACAATATACAGATATAACTTACCACAATCTACCAGTATTGACATTTTATTATTCCAAGTGAAATACAGAAATCTTACCTCCATTTAGGCAACTTTACTCTTCCACATTTTAAATATGATTGTGTTAAGTATGTACATATATAGAGTACCATATTATACAGTATAACGGTGATTTTAAAAATTAAAAGAAAATACAATCTATTGTATTGACCCATTCTGCTGTTTTCTCCTTTCTGAAATTTCAGGCCTTTTTCTATTACTTCCTTTCTCTTTAAAGAATTTATTTAGCCACTTTTTCAGAGTGGTTTTCTAGTGACAAATTCTCTTAGTTTTCTCGTTTGAGTATGTCCTTACTAATTCTTGAAGAATAACTTCATTGAATATGGCATTTGTAGTTGACAGTTCTTTTTTCCCAGCACTTGAAAAATGTTGTGCCACTTCCATCTGTTGCTCCCTGTAAGTTTTCTATATTGGTGATGGTATTTCTCAGTTCTATAATTTTCATTTTGTTCTTTTTATAATTTTTATTTATTTGGCAAGATTTTCCACTTTTTCATTTTAAAAAGAATTCATAGTTGCTTATTGAAGTACTTTTATAATAGGTGCTTTAAAATCTTTGTCAGATAATTTCAACACCTGAATCTTCTTTGTGTTGGTGTCTGTACACTGTTTTTTTCTCACTCATCCTGTGATTTTCCTTGTTCTTGGTATGATGACTGATATTTTTATTGTCACCTAGGACATTTGGTATTTTATATTTGAGACTATTTAATCTTTTTTAGCAGATGTCCCCCATGTCGCAATGTAACACAAGGGCCTTATGGACATGTATGTCCAGCTTCTGCAAGGTCTCACTGACACCACTCTGGCAAAAGTGAAGCACTGATTCACACTGCTTAATTTAAGACTGTAAGGGAGAAGTTCAGCTCCCCTCTTGGCTCTGCTGAGACCTTTCTCGTGAAAGCTGACATTACCTTGCTCTGCTGTTGATACTATGTAGGGGCGCATGCTAATACCAAGGGTGGGGGAGAGTAGATGGTTGACTCATATTGTGAGCAGAAGTACCAATAGCCTCACCTGGCTTAGCCTTGTTGATACAGTTGGGGGTAGAGGTTCGCCTCTCTGCCAGGCCTCACTTACGTGGGAAAGGAAAGGTGAAACAGTGGTGACTAGCTCTACTTTGTGCTGCCTTGTTAAGTCTCACTGCTACTGAATGGGGATGGAGGCTCAGCTCATCACTGGACTCCACTGACACTACCCTGCTGGAAAAATTGGAGCACAGCTTGTTTCCACTGGGCTGGTGACAGATCAACTTCTGCTTGGTTTCAACTTTAATATCATAACCAGGAAATCAGAGTGACATCTGCTCTGCCAGGTGAAAGATGGAAGAATAGCTCCCTACTCAGCCCTGCTGCCACCACCAGGTGAGGGATTCAGAACTATGCCACTTAGTTCTGTGGGATGGCAGGGGGTGATGTGGAATATCAGCTGCCTGCTTGACTCAACTGAAACTATAAGGGAACTGAACAGTTTTTCCATCGGTGCTTAGCTGTAGTAGGGCAAATATTGCTGAAAAGCCATTCTTGCCTCTTAGGTGACCCTTGTCCTTGTCTGTTGGCTAGACAAACAGGCTTTTGTAGGGGTATTTTTTGTTTATGCCACTCGTTGGTGGGTGCAGGTTGAAGGCTTTCTTCAGTATCCTGTCCAGAATATACAGGAGATAATAAGGAAACCCAAGTAACTCACTGCCATGTCATTTCTCAATTCCTGAGGTTCCCAAGTAGCCAGGTAGTCTGCCTTCTTCTTTCCATCTTTCAGAATCTTTCTTTCTTTCTTTTGGTTTTTTTGTTTGTTTTTGAGATGGAGTCTCGCTCTGTCATCCAGGTTGGAATGCAGTGGCACCATCTCAGCTCACTGCATCCTCCACCTCCCGGGTTCAAGCGATTCTTCTCTTGCCTCAGCCTCCCAGGTAGCTGGGACTACAGACGCATGCCACCAGGCATGGCTAATTATTATTATTATTTTTGTATTTTTAGTAGAGACGGGGTTCCACCATATTAGCCAGGATGGTCTAGATCTCCTGACCTTGTGATCCGCCCGCCTCGGCCTCCCAAAGTGCTGGGATTACAAGCATGAGCCACCGCGCCTGGCCCAGAATCTTTCTATGTTTATTTTATAATGCCTAGGCATTTTTAGTAGTAATAGGAAGGATCTGGAAGGAATGAAGCTACTCCATCTTGGCTGGAAGTCTCCTCAGCAGGAATACTTTTGAAACATGACAGAGATATTATAATGTTATCTGGAGCAATCAATACATGAGCCGATAAAATAAAAAAGAAAAACAACACAGGACCTTTCCTACTATGCTAAAAAAGCACTATAATCAAAACCATACAGTGCTGAGAAAAGAATAAATAGATTAATGGAACAGAAGTTCAGGAAAAGACAGACTTAAGTATGTGTGTGTCTTAAATTGGAAAATTTAGTATATGATACATGAGGCAAAATTCAAAAAAGTGGGCCAAAAATGGATTTTTCATTAAGAATTATCCCTCAGGATTTTTCCCATGGGCTGGAAAAACAAAGACACATTTTAAAAATATTGTATCAATTTAGTCATCTCACATATAAATAAAATCTATACTAATATACATTGCAGATAAAGAATAAATGCATCTTGAATAATAAACTGGCATAACTACTTTAGAAAAGTGAGATTTCAGTCAGGAAAGTTGAAAATACATGTTTCTTAATACCCAGGAATTCCACTGTTCAGTATACACTTCAGAGAAACTTATACATGAGTACCAGGATGCTCTTATAATAATGTTTATAGCATCACTTTTCATAATCATCCCAAAAGGAAACAAGCTAAATATACAACAGTAGGATGTCTCAGTTATCTGTGGTACAGTGGTGTATTTTACAATTAAACAAAGACCTTAGTTACAGTCAATAACATGAATGAATCCTACAAAAAGGGTTGATAAAAAGCAAGGCACAAAAAAACTGCATACAATATGATTTAATTCATATGAAGTTCAAAGAGCGCAAACACGAATTGTAATGTTTAGGGATGTGTATACAGTTGGCAAAACGGAACAAAAGCAAGGAATTGATAATGATAAAAATCATAATAGTAGGCCGGGCATGGTGGCTCAGGCCTGTAATCCCAGCACTTTGGGAGGCTGAGACGGGCGGAACACTTGAGGTCAGGAGGTTCAAGACCAGCCTGGCCAACATAGCAAAACCCTGTCTCTACTAAAAATACAAAAATTAGCTGGGTGTGGTGGTGCATGCCTGTAGTCCCAGCTACTTGGGAAGCTGAGGCAGGAGAATTGCTTGAACCCGGAAGGCAGAGGTTGCAGTGCGCTGAGATCGTGCCACTGCACTCAAGCCCGGGCGACAGAGACTCCGTATCAAAAAAAAAGAAAGAAAGAAATCAGAATAGTGGTTACATCTAGGGTGAAAAAGGGACTTCTGATTGGGCCAGGAATTTATTCACTCTTTATGTGGCTAAGGGCTAAGAATCCATTCACTCTTTTGAAGTGATTTACTACAATCAATAAATATATGTTTAATTGAAAAAATTTACGAACCAGATAATTTCTGGTGCTAAAAAATTGTGAAAGATTCCCACATCTGCCAAAATGTGATTTATGTTTAATCAGTCATATTATTTTAATAGCAAAAATACATATACATATTTATTTATACATGGTATATACTACAGGTAGCATATCAAATTCAAACTCAATTGTTCTGTTTAGACAATTTAAGATTACTCAGATATTACCCAACTGAAATGAACATTACGTCCGTATGCTTCACATTTCTTTCAGCCAAAACAAAAACGATTATAACTGATTTCAGCTGAAAATGCTAATGTGCCATCAAATATTGGTGAAATGTTTTAGAACAGTTTTTCTTTGAGTACTTTGAAAGCAAGATGAATTCCTCATTTTTTTTAATGCCTCAGGCCTCAAACTCTCAAGTTATTTTAGATATAATACCAGTAATCGACGGAAAAATTATGTTACATATCGTCCATGAATCCTGCTTTTTTTTTAAAAGGAATCTCCTGAGGAATAACTCTTGTAACTCTAAAATTAAAAAAGCACACACAATGAAAAAAAAAAGCTGATTCCTTTAGGAAAAAAATCACTATTTAAAAACAGGCAACAGTCCTGCTAATTAATTAAACTAATTAAATAATATATTAATACTCTGCCTTTAGGGTAAGTCTTCCTTAAGGCTACATCTTCAGCCCAATTTTAATACCTCATATAACTTTTCCGTGAGATTCCATTCGCTGACTAGCATGGCCTCAATTAACTCTCTTGTATGAGGACAAACCTTAATATCAATTACTAGATTGTATTTCTCTTCTGAGTTCCAGGCTGATTTATTCAATGACTTATTGGATATTTGGTAATCTGAGAGGGACCTCAAACTCAGTAAGTCCAAAACATCCTCTTTCCTATTAATAATATTCTGTCTCCAAAACATCCTTTTTAAGTTAACAGCAACACCACCTACTCAATTTCCCAAGCCAGAAATCTGAGTCAATCTTTCCTTTTTGCCCTAAACATCCAATAAGTTATCAAGTATTGCTGATTCTACTTTCTGAAATAATATTTTTCAAATCTTGTTTTCTTCTCTAGCCTCATTGTCACTGCTTGAGTTCAGGTTCTAATCATTTTGTGCCTACATTCCTGCAACCTGGTCTCCTTCCATCTAGGTAGAACCTCTTCTCTGCTGAAATCACTTTTCTCACTCAGCATAGTAAGGCTTTAAAAAAGTATCAAAATGATTATGTTACTTTCTTCCTTAAAAATCACATAAAGGAATTCCATAATTTTCAGGATAAAAACCAAACTTCTTAACATGGCCTGCTTCCAGCCCTTTATCTTACCAGTCTTTATTTTATACCCTATAATCTGGTATCCTATTATTTCATGTCTATGCTTCTGTATAAAACTCCAATTTCCTGGGGGTTACCTCTTGGAAAGACTTTGCTGATTTACTTTTTCCAACGTCCAGGTGTCCCTCCTATGTATTTTCATAAAACTCTTGGTTTATCTTCATCAGTTAACACACATTTTAATTGTATTATCAGACAGAGTGCCTTTATAATACATAATTTCAATTCAATATTCTTTACATAAATGTTGCTGATTCATATATATTTATTAATTGCTTAAAGTTTCTAGAGTTCAATTTTTGAGTCATTATAAAATATATTTCAAGAAGTAATATCCTCATGCTTTTCCAACCCTTTAACAACACTTGATGATATTTTTAGAAGTCATTATTGAATGTCAAAAAAAAATCTTCATTGAATTTCCTCATATGAAAAATGAGAGACCTGGATTAGACCTAAAGTTCCTCCTAGCTAAAATATTTTACAAGTTCACACAAAGTTGGAATAAATTTCTTGAAATTTTTTGGAAGCTAGAATTAACACATTAATTTCTGATGTTGACCATACATTAGAACACTTGACATACTGAAGCTAATAGTGTATCATATAATGGATCAATGGGCTTACTTGATTTAAAAATAATGCAAACAAATTACAAGATTTTTTTCTTTTCAAAAATGTCCCTTGAGGCTGGGCGCAGTGGCTCATGCCTTAATCCCAGCACTTTGGGAGGCTGAGGCAGGTGGATCACCTGAGGTCAGGCGTTCAAGACCAGCCTGGCCAACTTGAAGAAAACCTGTCTCTACTAAAATAAAATTTAAAAAAAAATTAGTTGGGTGTGGTGGCACGTGCCTATAATCCAAGCTACTCAGGAGGCTGAGGCAGGAAAATCACTTGAACTCAGGAGGTTGGAGGTTGCAGTGAGCTGAGATCATGCCACTGCACTGCAGCCTGGGTGACAGAGCGAGACGGTCTCAAAAAAAAAAAAAGCCCCTTGAGTCTTGAGTCATAGAATTAAATAATTATTTTGAATTGAATTTGAATTTATTGAAATATTTGAATTTATTGAACTTCATATTGAAAAGTTTAATCAAATCAAGCTTAATGATTTGTTGAGATCTTTACATGTCATTGTTAACAATTTAACCAGTATTGTTTATTCTTCATTATTAATATCCAATTATTCAATCTTGCTTTTGAAAAAGAATATATTATGTTAGAAAATTAATATTCCATAAGACTTAGTAAAATGTTAGAGACAGAATAATATCATAATGCTCTAATTTTTAAAGAGTAAGTCAATTTTTCATTACTGTAATGTAAATTTTTAATTGAAATTGGCATATCGTGTTTTCAAAGGAACCCAGAAAAATATGTACTAAAAGACTGATATTATTTAAAAGTGGTGAAGGCTTATAGGGAAAATAAATTGCAACCAGATAAAAAGATAATCCATTATGCACACCAATGCTTATACACAGTGTTTTCTTATGTAGATTTTTAATGAACTACACAGGAAAGGGTTCCTTTTTGATTCTCCTAATATTGTAGTCAGAAATTCATTGGAAATGGCAGATAAATCTGATGGTGATTATCTGATACATATAAATTTTTAATTCAACCATGATAACTGAGAAATAATAGTCTAACATAGCCAAATATCAATGGCATAAAGAAAAACGAACTCTTCCCCACCCCTCACCAAGATGTTAAATGTTTGTAGAGGTGAAAAATGCCATACTATACCTTGATTTCTTCTATTTCGTCTGGTACTATCTTGTATGCTGATATAGTCCCACCCAACCTGAAATTAGGAGAAGAAAATATTCTCAAAACCAGCAATAGTGTTTAAAATGTATGAAAGATTTCTGCCATTACCATCAGAATGCTACCAATAACTCCCAGCATTCACCCCACCAACCATGGAGGAAAAACAACCATTTTGTGCATATATTTTCCATGTATTAGTTTAAAAGAGGTAGATAATGAATGACTATCAAAAGAGAAAATATTGTTAGATTTTTTACCTATAACTAAGATCCTCTTATTGATGATTTTAATAATGCTGAAACTGTCACTTTTACTGCTGTATTCTGTCACAGCTAACATGCATCAGGAACTGACAGCAAACATGTTTGACTTTTTTAAGAAAGAAATCATAGCTTTTTACTTTTTATAGTAGCTTTAGGTTTACAGAAAAATAGAGCAGAAATTAGAGCATTCACATATTTCTGCCCTTCCTTCCCCATGACCTTGTTTCCCTTTTTATTAACATTTTGCATTAGTGTGGCACATGTGCTATAACTGGTGAACGAACATTGATTCTGCATCTTTTTTTAAAGTAATTTGAATAGGGAGTCAGAGAGACGTGTGTGCCCAGCACTGTCCAAGGGGAAGAGATGAGAACTGGGGAGTTACAGATAATTTAATCCTTAAAATGTTCTTTGCCTTGAGACAGTGATGCCATTATACGTCATATTCACCTGTTTGAAATATTTTTTAGAAAGCAACTAAGCTTTATATAAGATCATGTGCCAAGTATGTATCATATATTATCTAATTTAATCCTTGCAATTATCTCTATTATAAAAATGGGAAAATTGAGACAGAAACATTCAGTAATTTTTCTTAAGCAACTGAAGGAACTAGCAAATGAATGAGTTGAGATGTACAAAAGTATAAAATACACACCAGATTTTGAATACTTAGTATGAAAAACAATAATTTTAATATGTTGACTACATGTTAAAATAACATTTTAGATATATTGGGTTAAATATATTATTAAAATTAATTTCATCTGTTTCTGTTTACTTTTTAATATGTGGCTACTTAGAAGCTTTAAAATTACATACAGAGTTGTGGCCCCCAGCACATCTCTATCAGGTACCCTAGGCTATTAAACTCCAAATTACCTAACTGCCTTTGTTCTAATTCAGTGCTTACCAAAGAACCTTCTGATTACTTATCTGCGCTTATAAGTACACCTCAGTAACAAAAAAAGGAGTATCATACGTAAGAGACTTATGTATTCTGGACCCTTTGGGATATCTCCTCTCCCAAATGTAAAATAATAAATACCATTCTGGTTTCCATTAAAAAAAAGATAGCCAACCAAATGATCCAAAAACTATGCTTATTACCTGGGTGACAAAATAATCTGTACACCAAACCCTTGTGACATGCAATTTACCCATGTAACAAACCTGCAAATGTACACCCTGAACTAAAATAAAACTTGGAAAGAAAAAAAAACAAGAATGTATAGGTTTTAATCTCACAATTTCAGTGGCATTCAGAGAAAAGGCATGTTTTAAAGCAAAGGTGTAGTATTTGAGCAGACCTGGAGTTACAATTTTACAAAAGACAACAGTGTTTGAAACTTTCCTACAGTATTTTAAATAAAGTATACTTTTATATCATTTCCAAATGTAGCTATATTTTTTAAATGTTTTAACAGAGAAAAAAATAGTTGAAAAGTGGATACATGTTAACAGTACAAAGGAAGGACCCTTGATTTGCTCTATTTGAACAATAATATAATTATGGAAATCATATATAAAATCAGATAGAAATAAAAGTTGGGTTAGAGAAAAATTATGTTCAATTACTTTGAAAGTTCCCAACTGAGAATCACACACTGACTAAACAGCTCATTAAACAATATAAGTGGAATACAAGACTTTTTTTTTTAAATTAATTTATTATTATTATACTTTAGGTTTTAGGGTACATGTGCACAATGTGCAGGTTAGTTACATATGTATACATGTGCCATGCTGGTGCACTGCACCCACTAACTCGTCATCTAGCATTAGGTATATCTCGCAATGCTATCCCTCCCCCCTCCTCCCACCCCACAACAGTCCGAGAGTGTGATGTTCCCCTTCCTGTGTCCATGTGTTCTCATTGTTCAATTCCCACCTATGAGTGAGAATATGCGGTGTTTGGTTTTTTGTCCTTGCAATAGTTTGCTGAGAATGATGATTTCCAATTTCATCCATGTCCCTACAAAGGACATGAACTCATAATTTTTTATGGCTGCATAGTATTCCATGGTGTATACGTGCCACATTTTCTTAATCCAGTCTATCATTGTTGGACATTTGGGTTGGTTCCAAGTCTTTGCTATTGTGAATAATGCCGCGATAAACATACGTGTGCATGTGTCTTTATAGCAGCATGATTTATAGTCCTTTGGGTATCTACCCAGTAATGGGATGGCTGGGTCAAATGGAATTTCTAGTTCTAGATCCCTGAGGAATCGCCACACTGACTTCCACAAGCGTTGAACTAGTTTACAGTCCCACCAACAGTGTAAAAGTGTTCCTATTTCTCCACATCCTCTCCAGCACCTGTTGTTTCCTGACTTTTTAATGACTGCCATTCTAACTGGTGTGAGATGGTATCTCATTGTGGTTTTGATTTGCATTTCTCTGATGGCCAGTGATGGTGAGCATTTTTTCATGTGTTTTTTGGCTGCATAAATGTCTTCTCTTTTGAGAAGTGTCTGTTCATGTCCTTCGCCCACTTTTTGATGGGGTTGTTTTTTTCTTTTAAATTTGCAAATTAGGTATTGATGGGACGTATCTCAAAATAATAAGAGCTATCTATGACAAACCCACAGCCAATATCATACTGAATGGGCAAAAACTGGAAGCATTCCCTTTGAAAACTGGCACAAGACAGGGATGCCCTCTCTCACCACTCCTATTCAACATAGTCTTGGAAGTTCTGGCCAGGGCAATTAGGCAGGAGAAGGAAATAAAGGGTATTCAATTAGGAAAAGAGGAAGTCAAATTGTCCCTGTTTGCAGATGACATGATTGTATATCTAGAAAACCCCATCGTCTCAGCCCAAAATCTCCTTAAGCTGATAAGCAACTTCAGCAAAGTCTCAGGATACAAAATCAATGTACAAAAATCACTAGCATTCTTATACACCAACAACAGACAAACAGAGAGCCAAATCATGAGTGAACTCCCATTCACAATTGCTTCAAAGAGAATAAAATACCTAGGAATCCAACTTACAAGGGACGTGAAGGACCTCTTCAAGGAGAACTACAAACCACTGCTCAAGGAAATAAAAGAGGATACAAACAAATGGAAGAACATTCCATGCTCATGGGTAGGAAGAATCAATATCGTGAAAATGGCCACACTACCCAAGGTAATTTATAGATTCAATGCCATCCCCATCAAGCTACCAATGACTTTCTTCACAGAATTGGAAAAAGGTACTTCAAAGTTCATATGGAACCAAAAGAGAGCCCGCATTGCCAAGTCAATCCTAAGCAAAAAGAACAAAGCTGGAGGCATCATTCTACCTGACTTCAAACTATGCTACAAGGCTACAGTAACCAAAACCGCATGGTGCTGGTACCAAAACAGAGATATAGATCAATGGAACAGAACAGAGCCCTCAGAAATAACGCCACATGTCTACAACTATCTGATCTTTGACAAACCTGACAAAAACAAGCAATGGGGAAAGGATTCCCTATTTAATAAAAGGTGCTGGGAAAACTGGCTAGCCATATGGAGAAAGCTGAAACTGGATCCCTTCCTTACACCTTATACAAAAATCAATTCAAGATGGATTAAAGACTTAAACGTTAGACCTAAAACCATAAAAACCCTAGAAGAAAACCTAGGCATTACCATTCAGGACATAGGCATGGGCAAGGACTTCATGTTGAAAACACCAAAAGCAATGGCAACAAAAGCCAAAATTGATAAATGGGATCTAATTAAACTAAAGAGCTTCTGCACAGCAAAAGAAACTACCATCAGAGTGAACAGGCAACCTACAAAATGGGAGAAAATTTTCGCAACCTACTCCTCTGACAAAGGGCTAATATCCGGAATACAAGACTTTTTGAGAGAAAAAATATACGTAGGTATAAAAATGCTAAATTATATTATAAAAATGTCCAACCTCAGGAAGAAATGCGTTGAGAAGCATGACAAGTTTAATAAGTAAGGTAAAATATATGCATTATTGCTAACCATGTCTTACTAATGCTTTGGGATAAAAGTAAATTTTTTTTCTAATTGCATTCAAATTATTTTCTTATTTGTGGTACAGCACTTTGAGGAAATAACAATGACAAGATTACAGAAATTAGTCTGAATGACATCTACATTAAAACCTTGTAGATATGGCCAGGCACTGTGGCTCATGCCTGTAATCCCAGCACTTTGGGAGGCCGAGGCGGGCAGATCACGAGGTCAGGAGATCGAGACCATCCTGGCTAACACGGTGAAACCCTATCTCTACTAAAAATACAAAAAAGTAGCCAGGCGTGGTGGTGGGCGCCTGCAGTCCCAGCTACTCGGGAGGCTGAGGCAGAAGAATGGCGTGAACCCGGGAGGCGGAGTTGCAGTGAGCTGAGATTGCGCCACTGCACTCCAACCTGGGCGACAGGGCGAGACTCCATCTCAAAAAAAAACCAAAAAACTTTCTAGATATGATACTCAATTTACCTTATGTCAGCAGTCAAGATGGCAAAATATAAAGATTATCTAGGGCCCAATGATAGTAAAATACTCTGACAATATTTAGAACTGACTTCAGGGCTAGGTTCACTGGCTCACGCCAGTAATCCCAGCACTTCTGGAAGCCAAGGTGAGAGGATTTCTTGAGGCCAGGAGTTTGAGACCAGCCTATGCAACATAGTGAGAGTCCACTTCTTTAAAACAAACAAAAAAAAGAGCTCTTACAGCAGTGATGTGTTAAGTTCTAAAGCAAAAGAGAGTCATGACCTAGGAAAGATATTATCAAAGATTTCCCCAAATCATCTGATGCAGTGGCTCATGCCTGTAATCCCAGCACTTTGGGAGGCCGAGATGGGAGGATCACGAGGTCAGGAGTTCAAGACCAGCCTGACCAACGTGGTGAAACTCCGTTTCTACTAAAAATACAAAAATTAGCTGGGCGTGGTGGCGGGCACCTGTAATCCCAGCTACTCAGGAGGCTAAGGCAGAAGAATAGCTTGAACCCGGGAGACAGAGGTTGCAGTGAGCTGAGATCACGCCATTGACACCCAGCCTGGGCAATAGAGCAAGGCTCCGTCTCAAAAAAAAAAAAAAAAAAGATTTCCCCACAAAAATTCCTAAGATTTGTTAGAAAGCAAGTCTATTATTGGCAGTGATTTATTTTCTTGTGTCTAATATTTCTGGTACTCAACTATTCCCATGTTATCAGCCTTCAGCATGTGAAAAGCACACAAAAGAACTTATTACCTGCCATCTTTTTCCTGACATACACTTCATGGGACAAGTCTTCCCCATTGCACTTCCCAAAGTAGGAGTAGCTCTGCTCTTTACATGCCACTCATTCTGCACAGCGGCAGTCTTCTCTGGGGAGACCAGAAAACCTAGGCTACTGAGCCAAATGGTAGAGGAAGGAAATGGTCTGGATTAAACAGCAATGAAGGAAGTAAAGGAAGAAGGGGGAAAAAAAGGTCCTGTGATTTCAAGGGCATGGCATTAATTTTTCTAATGTGCTCATATATTAAATCATATCTAGAATAAACTTCAACATTGGGGCAAACAGTATCTGTATAATTGTACACATACCAAGGGGACGGTTTTAAAGACCAAATTTATTTGAAAGTATACATTATTGCTTTTTGTTTAAAAATTTATTTTCATTTTCACACTATATCTGATTCTTCTAAAAATTCTTTGATTTTTAAAAACATATATCAGAAATAACAGGGCTGGGTGATAAATTTCATTATTTTAAAGAAGAATATGAAATTGGTCATTAGGATGGGTAATACTCTCTATTCAGGAAGAAATAGTGCTAAACGTATACCTGTGAATTTGGCCATTATTCATTATTCAAATACATGTTTGAAATAATCTGACAAGAAGAAATGATGTTTCCAATCTCTCTGACTTCCTCTTTTGCCCTTCTCTCTGCTTTTAAGGCTCATGTGATTATATTGGGCTCAACCAAATAATGTGGGATAACCTCCCTATTTTAAGGTCATCTGCAATGTCTCTTTTGCTATATAACATAACTTATTCACAGGAGTAACAAAAGCAGGTGAAAGTCATGAGTCCAAAATTCTGCCTACCACAAGGTCAAAGATTAAAAGCAGGGCCTGCTATCTAAGTAATCAGATGGGACTGTGGCCCACCTATGGTTAACTGTGGCTTCTCCCAGAATGGTAGCAGTGGGGATGGAGAAAGTAAATAATTTCAAGATATATTCTAGAGGTTAGAATTAACAGGAATTAATGATGGATTACATATACATTGAGAATTTGGACAAAAGAGGAGTCAAGGGTCAACACAGGTTTCTGGCTTGAGAGGATAAGAGTAGAAAAGAAGCAAATTTGAAGGGGGGTGCCCACTTAAATTGTTCATATGCTTTAGTTTTTTTTTTTTTCTAAAATGTAAGCTCCCTGAGAATAGGATCCCAATTTGATGAATTTTTGAATTCTATACAATGCCCAGGATAATGTCATACAGGTGCTAAATACATGCCTGCTGAATGAATCATTAAATTAATGTAGCAACCTCCAAACTGTGTTCTTTGAGATGTGAATAGATGCTCTCCCCCGCAATCCCAAAGTTATACATATAAATGAGTTTAGGAAGCCAACATGTTAAATTCCTTTGTTGGAGCTAATCCTCATAATTTTATTAGCATATTAAAGTCCCTAGGAAGTTTTGCAATAAAGAAATCTAACTTTGTTTAAACCAATGTTATAAAAATATATGTAATCTAATTCATTTGGCACATATTAATTAAGCACTTACTAGGAGCCAGGCATTATTTTCACCACTGGGGATACGTCGGGAAATAAAACAGATGAAAATTCCTTTCTCATGGAGTTTACATTTTGGTATGGAGGTAGAAGAGAGACAGACAATAACCAAATAAAATATATAGCATGATAGGTGGTAATAAGTGTTATGGAGAAAAATAAAACAGGAAAAAAGAATAGGATGTGTTGATGAATTGCAATTTTTAAATAAGACAGGAAGACTATCAAAAAGATAACATTTAAGTTAACTTCTGAAAGAGGAAGAACTAGCCCCACATGATATCTGAAAGAATATCATTCCAAGTAGAATAAATAGCAAATACAAAGCCCCTAAGGTATGAATGTGCTTGGTGAATATTAGAAACAATAAGGTGACCAAAGTGCCTAGAACTGAATCAAGAAGCGAGGGAGAGATCCAAGGAGTAATATGGTATCAGATCATATAGTTACCTGTAGGCCGTTAAAACAGCCATGTTTATTTCTCTTAGTGACATGGGAAACCACTAGAGGATTTTGAGCAAATATGATTTTATTTCTTTTTTTTTCTATTTTAGAAGGCTAATTTTGGATGCTAGTTGAATAGACTGGGTGGGGTAGGGATAGGCAAGGGTAAAGCAGGGCCATTAATTAAGAGGTTATTGCAATAAGCAATACAAGATATGATGGTGGCTTATACTAGGCTGATAGCAGTGGAGGTGGTGAAGAGTGGTCAGATTCTGGACATATTTTGAAGGTAGATAATTCCAAAATTTGTGACCTGAGAAACTGGAATGATACTGTTGCTATCAACTGGGAATGGAGAAGGCTGTGAGTAGAGATAGAGAAAGTTTAGGGGATAAGAAGATAGACTTAGGTTCTGGACAAGCATAGTTTTGGATTTTGATTATATATCCAAGGAGAGATATCAAGTCGGCAGTTGGATTTACAAATCTGGAGTTCAGAGGAGACATTAGTCTAGAGCTGTAAATTTGGGAGTCATTAGTATACAGGTGATACTTAACGTAATGAGTTGGGATGAAATCACCAAGGGAGTATAGGTAAAAAAAAGTGGTCCAAGAAATGAGGCCTAAGTTACTTGAATATTAAGAAGCACCTGGAAAAGAGATGAAGAAACAGCCATTAAGATAGGAAGAATAGTAGGAGAATTCTAGGAAAACAATAACCTTTATGTTAAGTAAGGAAAGGCCTGAAAGCCAAGGACAGTCAAATACTGCTGATAAGTCAACTAGTAATTCAGTAAGACAGCTTTGTTGGAATGGTAGGAATTAAATTCTGACTAGAGAGAGTGCAAGAAAAAACAGGCAACCCCCTAAAGAAATATTGAACCAGGCAGTGATCATCAATAGCTGCTAATACCACGAAAAGAGAGACAAACATATACGCCTCCAGATGGAACTACACACATCACCTATAAAATAGTCTTGCTAACAAACAAACAACAAATTAAAGAGAAATGTGATCGGCTGGGCGCGATGGCTCATGCCTGTAATCCCTGCACTTTGGGAGGCCGAGGCGTGCGGATGGCGAGGTCAGGAGATTGAGACCATCCTGGCTAATACGGTGAAACCCCATCTCTATTAAAAATACAAAAAATTAGCTGGGCGTGGTGGCGAGCGCCTATAGTCCCAGCTACTTGGGAGGCAGAGGTAGGAGAATGGCATGAACCCGGGAGGCGGAGCTTGCAGTGAGCCGAGATCGTGCCACTGCACTCCAGCCTGGGCAACCGAGCGAGACTCCATCTCAAAAAAAAAAAAAAAAAAAAAAGAGAAATGTGATCAAGTGTGCAGGAAATAGAAACAGGGAGAGGTACTGCACATCCTTGCAATCACCAGCTTCCAGAATGTAACCCTGTAGACAAAAAACAAAAAGGGCCCAGTGTTTTCAACAAATTAGTTGCCAGAAAAAAAATGGGTGGAGAAAAGTGGAACTCGTTGATTTAAAAATACTTAAAAAATGTATCTAGTCAAAACAATTTTGTTTAGATCCTTATTATAACAAATCAATAGTAAAAATAAAAAAGGATTATGACAAAAATCAGGAAAATTGGAACATTAATTGGGCATGTGATGATATTTAAAAATTGTTTTTTATAGGTATGATAATGGTATTGTGGTTATATTTTAAAACTAAAGAGGTGTCATCTTTTCATATGAAAATATTTGTAGATAAAATACATGATGACAGAAATTAGTTTGAAAATATTCCAGTGGTATATTTATAGAATGAGAGTAGAAATGAAACAAGTTTTGGCCATGAGTTATGAATTGTTGAAACTATGTAACTTACACATAGCAACTTTAATTAAACTATTTTTCCTACTTTTATGTATGTTTGAAATTTTACATGGTAAGTTTTTAAAAGAAGATAAAAAGAATGGGAGGGGAGGAAATGTAGACAGAAGGTACAGACACCTTTTATATTACTCTATAAAGAGAAGTTTTACTATAAGAGGAAAAAAGGTGGGACAATAACTGGAAGGAGAAAGGAGGTCAAATATATTTTTTAATGGGTAGAAAAATAAAAGCATGTTTGTACGCTGATGAGAAAAATAAAGTAGAAAGAGAATATTGAAGATTCAGGAGCTAGAACAATTGCTGGAGCTATGTCTCTGGGTGGATGAGAAGGTATGGGATTACGTGCACAAATGGACGACTTCAACTTTGTTAGAGGCCTCCATGGTTCTTCCATGCATATTCATCATTAGAAACATGACAGAGGGCAGAATATTTGGATGGATGAAGGAAAGTAAGAAGCTGTAGTGAAACACAGGGAAGCTCTCTTTTGATAACTTTTCTCCATAACATGGCTTTCCATGGTTATAGGCTAAGAAGTAAGAATTGGAGAGAAGGTTTTGGAGGTTTTAAGAGAGAGAGGCAGGTACGACAGTCATGTAATATAATGGGAGAAAAAACAGACTACAGCAGGGGCTGGCAAAAATCTGGCCCTAGCAGAATTCTGACAGAGACCGTATAATTCACAGTTTAAGATTTTCACTACTGGCCTTTTATAGAAAACATTTGCCAGTCCCTGGACTAGGGAAATAAAAGAAGTGTTGCACTAAATGGACTAATAAAAAGTTAGTGATCATAAATTTAAGGATGAATCAGTCATTATGGTTGCCTGTTTTTCTCCAGTTAAGTTCAGCTACAAGGAAGCAGGTCCAAAACAGACAGAGACTTGGAATTTAACCAGCCTTATGGATTAGGCAAGTGTATTAGTTTCTTGTGGCTACTGTGTGGTGGCTCAAAACAATTAAAACTTATTATCTCACTGTCCTGAGGCCAGACGTCTACAATCAGTATCAGAGATTCGAGATACTTGACTGAGGAAATCAAGGTGTTAGCAGGTCCGCACTCCCTCCAGAAACTCTAGTGGAGAATCTACTTCTAGTCTATTGCAGCTTCTGGTGGCTGCAGTATTCCTTGATTGTGGTCACATTACTCTATTCTCTGCTTCCTGCTTTCTTCTCCTATGTGTATCTTCTTCTCTTCTGTTTATAAGAAATTTTCTTCTGCTTCTCTCTTACGAGGACACTTGTGATTGCATTTCAGGCCAACGTTAATAATCCAGAATAATCTCTCCATCTCAAGATCCTTAACTAAATCACATCTGTAAATATCTGTTTTCATTAAAAGGTAACATTAAAAGTTCTAAGAATGAGGACCTGTTATCTCTGGGTGGCTACTATTCACCCAAGAAAAGACAATATGATGAGAAGGACATGAAAATTAAAGGTATGTTTAATAGAGTATTCGATTGATTACATAATGTAAGCTAGGTAAGGAGGGAAATGAAAGAGGTAAGGAGCCAATCAAAAAGAATTGGAGGTCCACAGTGATCAAAGATTTATCACAGTTGAATTACTAGAGGGAGTTAAATAGAAAGTGACAACTGAAGAGGGTGATAACTGAAATGAAAGTTATAGAGGAGTGATAGTTATTAGTAATGAAAGGAGCTAGGGTGTGACCGTTGGAGCCAGTGGCTTAGGAAGGATGAAGGACATCATTGGGTGAAAGATGGTGAAAGAACTGAGAGGCCTGAGAATCCTTTTATTCATCCCATTTGAATCTTTCCAGCAGTCCTTTCTTATCTATAGGGGATATATTCCAAGATCTATACTGGATGCCTGAAACTGAAAATAGTACTAAACACTCTACATACTGTTTTTTCCTACACACACATACCTATGATAAAGTTTAATTTTTAAATTATGAACAGTAATAGATTAAGAATAATAAAACAATTATAACAATATACTATAATAAAAGTTATTATTTTTATAATAACTTTCTCTCAATATTAATATTTTTGGATGGCACTTGACTGCACGTAACTGAAACTACAGAAAGTGAAACTGTGGATGGGGGGGACTACTATGGTATTAATATTTTTGGAATATCAGTGTTTCATGGAACATAGTGTGGCAAATGCAGAATCAATAAACATGCACATTTTAGTTACTACTAAAGGTAAAAAGCTGTGATATGTGTATATAACATATTGCACAATAGAAGGGTTGAAATAGATTCTTGTTACAATTTTCTACAGTAACTTTCATGGTTTATAGGTTTCATTAATATTAAAGGTACCATTATAGTAAAATCCAAAACTATAGAAACTCTGGTCCAGACAACCTAGGCAATACCATTCTGGATGCAGGAATGAGCAAAGAGTTCATGACAAAGATGCCAAAAGGAATTGCAACAAAAGCAAAAATTGACAAATGGGATCTAATTAAACTAAAAAACTTCTACAGAGCAAAATAAACTATCAACAGATTAAACAGACAACCTACAGAATAGGAGAAAATTTTTGCAAGCTATGCATCTGACAAAGGTCTAATAGCCAGCATCTATAAGGAACTTAAATGTACAAGAAGAAAATGAACAACTCTATTAAAAAGTGGGCAAAGGATATAAATAGACGCTTTTCAAAAGAAGACATACATACAGCCAACAATCATGAAAAAAAGCTCAACACCACAGATCATTAGAGAGATGCAAATCAAAACCACAATGAGATACCATCTCACACCCATTAGAATGGCTATTATTAAAAAGTCAAAAAATAACAGATGCTGGTGAGGTTGCAGAGAAAAAGGAACATGTATACACTGTCGGTGGGAGTATAAATTAATTCAAGCATTGTGGAAAGCACTGTGGCAATTCCTCAAAGAGCTGAAACAGAACTCTCATTTGATCCAGCAATCCCACTACTGGGTATGTACCCAAAGAAATATAAATCGTTATATCATAAAGACACATGCAACGTATATGTTCATCACAGCACTATCCACAATAGCAAAGACACAGAATCAACCTAAATGCCATCAATGGTAGACTGGATAAAGAAAATGTACATATACATATACACCATGAAATACTATGCAGCCACAAAAAAGAACAAGATAATGTCCTTTGCAGGGACTTGGATGGAGCTGGAGGCCATTATCTTAAGTGAACTAATGCAAGAACAGAAAACCAAATACCACATGTTCTAATTTATAAGCAGGAGCTAAATGATGAGAACACATGAACACATAGAAGGGAACAACACACACCAGGGTCTATTGGAGGGTGGAAGGCAGGAGGAGGGAGAGGATCAAGAAAAATAACTAATAGGTACTAGGCTTAATACCTGGGTGACAAAATAATCTGTACAACAAACCCCTATGACATGAGTTTACCTATATAACAAACCTGAACATGTACCCTTGAACATAAAATAAAAGTTAAAAAAGGTAACATAATTTTTAAAAACTCTACATAGGATCAAATATTTAAAAATACTTTTTAAAACTATATCAGATAAGATCCTGACTAACATACACTTTAAGAAGTGAAAGAATAATTAGAATTAAAATTTGGTATATTTCATAGATGACTGGTAATTATTGTAAGTACTCTAGCATTATCCATATGCTTCACTGTCTTGAGACAGAATCATACCTCTTCAGCCTCATGTCCCAGTATTACAATCGTCCCTTATTCCACTTCAGTATACTTATTAAAGTTTCAACAATTCAAAGTCACAAATAGCTGCCCAAAGATACAAATTTTTACACATATCCACATTTTTCTACACACTGTCTAAAATGCTCTTCTCTAATGATCCTAGCAGACAAGTATATATGTATATTATATATATAGTATATGTATCTTTTAAAATCTAGATGACTAGTCAATTATCTTGAGGAGTTGTTTCAAACATTCATCTTCTATTCCCTTAATGCATCCTTCACCCCATGAATGCTTAGAAATAAACTCCTATATTCTACCTTTACTGCATACCTATTTCTATGGTTTTAACTGTATAACTCTGGATTATAATGTCTTGTTCTTCTGCAAAGTTGTTCTATCCATTATTGAAAGTGGGGTACTGAAGCCCCCAACTATTATTGTTTAATTGTCTGTCCCTTTAATTCTGCCAGTTTTTGCTTAATATATTTTGAAACTCTCTTTTTGGGTACATGTATGTTTATAATTGTCATGTATGCCTAATGGATTGATCCTTTTATCATTATAAAAAGTCCTGCTTTCAAAGTCACTGCTCATATAGCTCTTTTCCTACAGAATATTGGAAAGTCAGGAATAGTGTCAGCTATTCATTTCTGTGTTCCAAAACTTGGTCTAGTGTTTAGAATAAAGCAGGTAGGAAATAGAATTTTTAAAAATCAATTTTAGTTTTCAATAACTTAAAAGAGAGATTATCTTCTCTATAATCATCTGGTAATCTATTCTAATTTCTCATGCCATACACTTTATTTCTATTAGGATAAATAATTTTAAAAATCTCTCATTTTGCAATTTATATTGATGTTATTTTGCTCTGTCTTGCATGTATATACCAAACAGATGGCCATACTCCTCTCCATATATACCAACTCTGTATACTAGTTGGTTAGATCATTACTCAGTTTTATCTTTAGTAACTTAAAAATTCCCAGTTAACTTTAATCTTCCTCATAAATTTGATTTTCTAAATCTTTGTATATTTTAGAGGTTTTCCTCTGAGTTATCTCCAAATTCTTCAAATAGATCCATATATTTATGAATAATTTTCATTTGTGTACTCTTATTTATATTGTTTTAAACTTTTGTTGGCAATTTGTAAAACACTATTCATTATGACTATTAGATCTTTTCCTGACATGTGCAAGTATTCTCTTCTTTAGTCTGTTTAGTCAATCTCAGATACACGATTGATAATTGCAATTATTTAATAATCCTTTGAGCACTTACTACATACAAACATTGTTGTATGTTGCTGGGAATCAGTGATATAATTTATTATAAATGTATGCTATTTAACTGTGGCTTGGACATGATTGATACTTGACAACTCTTCTGATTATCTTTGTAGTTGGCTCACACATCTACTGGCATGAGTAGCAACTATTCCGTTTATTCTGAAAGCAATTACTCTATGTATTCTGATAGCAATTCCAAATTTCCATTTTCCCCCTAAGCTTATAACACATATCTATATCAGATAAATTTGCCCTCTGTCTTACTAAGAAGACAGAAGTTACTGATAAAAAACACTTTCTACTTCTCTAGGCTCAATCCCAGAATTTTTCACTATTTTCACTCTTCATTTTCCCTCTTTTCTTTTTTTTTTTCTGTTCAAAAAGTGAGTCTGCAATAGAACAAACAGAAAGGATGATAATCTCTCTAGTACTCCTTGGCAGCCTGGATTAGACACTGAAAAAGTATCAGGGAAAGATATACACGGCTACTGACTAGCAATTTAAAAATTAAAGAAATTCAGGGAAAGGACAGCCCATTGTCCTTCCTTAGAAGTCCTAGTGAGCCTCTTCCCATTAGAAGTCTGAGGGGACTAACTAAGGGAATTATAGATTCAAGTCTTTAGTCTTATATACTTAATACAGAGAGTGAATATAATGAGTAGAAATGCGTAATAGGCATCTTGAAATATTTTAAATGAATCTTTTCTTTCATATTACTTTTCTTTTTCAACACATAGTTTGAAAAATTAAAAGCTTATATGAAGTAACTCTACTTATAAAGACAAAGGTGGAATTTGAGGAGAGGATTAGGACCAAGGAAGCTGAGAAGCTAACTATATTGAAAGCCATCAACAGGGACGCTAAGTTTTTTTAAAAATGGGGGGAAATAACAGACTTAGGAAAGAAAACTATAGTTGGTAAAATCACTGTTGTAAAAAGACTGGAAGCAGAGGCAAGATTAATGAAATTTTTTCTTTGTTTTGCAGGAGCTTGACTATAGTATACCTGGCTTTGTGTGTGTTTGCACATATGTATGTATGTGTATATATACATATACAAACACATGTGCATATAAAACTTATCTTGCTTCCTAAATTTTTGCTCTGATGTCTTCAATTTTACAAAATTCTCAATCAGTATTTTTTCAAATATTGTTTCTATATCATTCTGTCTATCCATCCTTCTTTTGGGAATATTGCACAAATGTCAGTTATTTTTACCATGTGCCATATGTCTCTTAGGTTCCTTTGGTTTTACCTTTCATTTTTCTGTGTGTATTTCAATGTGGTGTTTTCTAATGAACTGTCTGTTCATTTACTCTGTTTTTCTGAGTCTAGTGTTTCATTCAACATATCTAAATGCAATGAGTAACTAGTAAATATCTAAAACTATAGTTTTTCTCTTTTTTGCAGCATTTTGCCTTCACTCCTAAAGTGTAGTCCTTCTAGGGTTCCAACTAAGTTTACCAAGGCCCTTCTGCCTTGGCAGGGCTTAAAATTCAGCCTTTCTTCTTAGTCCCATGCACCTCCTGAAATCTCTGCTAACTTGTTCAGACACTCAAATTCTGTTTATTGATGAATTTCCTGGAATTTCAACTTGTACATATAGATATGCATCTTAAGAGTTGGCTAAAGTTGGCTAATGACAGAAAGATTGTCACTTTCCACTTGGACTCCAGTCTTCCACACTAGGAACTGAAAAATGCTCTCAGGGAAAAAGTTAGGGTAAATGTGGAGTTCACTTCCAGTGCTTCTATTCTGTTCTCCCAAGAACCATTATCCCTCAAGTCCTGCTTAAACTGATTGTTCTCCAATTCCTTCAAACAATTGTTTTATGTATTCTAGCTAGTTTTCATAGAAGCTACTCCACCACAGGTGGAACTGGAGTCTCTATTTAATCAATTCTTGAATGAGAAAGATTGAAATGAAAAACTAGTACATATCAGCTGAAGTTAATTATCTAGATATATATTTCATTCTAAATAGATGACTATATGTAGATAATAAATTATACAGCTTTTCCATCATAGTGTACATTCAGTCATTCTCTTTTTTTTCTGTTTCAGTAGTACATGTGCAGGTTTGTCATATAGGTAAATTGTGTGTCATGTGAGTTTGGTGTATAGATTATTTTGTTACCCAGGTAATATGCAGAGTACCCAATAGGTAGTTTTTCATTCCACTCCCTCCTCCCACCCTCTACCCTCAAGTAGGCCCCACTGTCTGTTGCTCCTGTCTTTGAATCCATGTGTACTCCATGTTTTCCACTTATAAGTGAGAACATACGGCATTTGGTTTTCTGTTCCTGCATTAGTTCACTTAAGATAATAGCCTCTGGCTCCAAAGGCTGCTGCAAAAGACATGCTCTCATTCCTTCATCCAGTCTACCACTGATGGGCATTTAGATGATTCCATGTCTTTGTTATTGTCAATAGTACTGCAGTGAACATACATATACATGTGTGTTTATGGCAGAAGAATTTATATTCCTTTGGTTATATATCCAATAATGGAATTGCTGGGTCAAATGGTAATTCTGTTTTAAGTTCTTTCAAAAATTGCCACACTACTTTCCACAATGGGCAAATTAATTTACACTCCCATCAGCAGTGGATAAGTGTTCCCTTTTCTGTGCAACCTTGTCAGTACCTGTTCTTTTTTGACTTGAGATACCCTCTCACCTCAGAAAGAATGGGAAGTGGTCAATCAAGGTTCACCCTTCTGTTCTTTTTACTCAAAGATAATCAACAGATTTCTAAAAGATTAACAGTGGTTCTGACATCACATGTTATTTTTCATTTTTGTATTATCTGGATATATAGTAGTTCAGGTTGATAGTATTTTTAACTCATTTAAAGCACCTAAGTGCATACATGCTCAACTATTAAAGATGATTATCTTCTTTTTTAAAATAATAATGACTGTCCTCACAGGAGGGCAAAAGAAAAAAGTTTTTAAAAAGTCAAGTAATTCTTTAATTTTTATTATATTTTAAACTTAGAATACTAATCATGTACAATAAGTAATTATATTATCTTTATATTTTAAATTTTTGCTATTATTTCTATACAATAGATTTACTGATTTTTCTTGATGATATATAGCTACAGAAGTTATTCTCTATATTTTTCCTTCAGCTTTTTAAAGGTCTCAATCCATTCTGTGCTTAAACTTTTAGACCTGTTTCAAGTTTGTACCACTTCTCTGGATTTATCTCAGAATACTGTGTGAAAGTTAGAAGCATAAAATCTAGAGTCAGTTTACCTAGATCAGAATCTCAGCCCTGACCTGGCACGTATTTGTTGTGTAAGTATAGGCAAGTTTTCTTAATTCATCTTGCATCAGTTTCCTGATCCGTAAAATGATTAAAAAAAAAAAACCTACCATATAGGATTAACTATATGAGTTAATCTAGGCCAAGTTTATAGAACAGTACTTGCTACAGTCCTCCTTGGGTATCCTCGAGGGATTGGTTTCAGAACACCTTCCCTCCCTCTGCAGATAACAACATACACGAATGCTCAAGTCCCTTATACAGAAAGACGCAGTATTTGTGTGTGACCCACGAACATCCTCCCATCATATACTTTAAATCAGTGGTTCCCAAACTTTTTGGCACCAGGAACTGGTTTCATGGAAGACAATTTTTCCAAGGATTGGGGGGTTGGGGGCATGGTTTTGTGATGATTCAAATGCATTACATTTATTGTGCATGTTACTTCTATTCTTATTACATTGTAATATCTAATGTAATAATTATACATGTCATCACAAGGTAAAATCAGTGGGAACCCTGAGCTTGTTTCCTGCAACTAGACAGTCCCATCTGGGGGTGATGGGAGACAGTGGCAGATCTTCAGGCATTAGATTCTCATAAGGCACACACAAGGTAGGTCCCTCACATGTGCAGTACACAATAGGGTTTGTGCTTCTATGAGAATCTAATGCTGCCACTGATCTGACAAAAGGTGGAGCTCAGGCGGTAATAGGAGTGGTTGTAAATACAGATGAAGCTTTGCTCACATGTCTGCCGCTCACGTCCTACTGTGTGACCTGGTTCCTAACCGGCCATGGACCACTACTGTTCAATGGCCCAGGGTTTGGGGAACCCTGCTTGAAATCATTTCTAGATTACTTATGATACCTAATACAATATGAATATTATATAAATAGTTGTAATATGGTATTTTTTATTTGTATTACTTTTATTGTCTTTCTCTAAATATTTTTGATCTGCAGCTGGTTGAATTCACAGATGTGGAGCCCACAGATGTGGAGGAACCCACAGATGTGGATGGCTGACAGTATATAGTATGCATGTAAATAAGTGTTAGGTATTATTATTTGCCTTTAGCCAAAATTGAAGATAGAAGACATTCTGAATTATATTACCATATAATCTATGACTTAAAGACCAAAATAATTTTGGAAAATAAATGTAGCTATTGTTTTAAAATATGGTCAAAATTGATTCCTAAAAGCCTTTGATTAGAAACTCCCCTGTTTAACACTGGTAAATACAGTCATCCTTACTGAGGTTAAATGGGTACCTTTTTACCTCACCATTCTTTTTTTCTACTATTTTGGTAAATGTGGCCACCATACTTTTGAGAAGAGTCTTTGCTTCCACTTTACTTGGGAAGAAAAGAGAATTAGAATCTACTGAGCATTTCTAATAGGCATTGTGTTAGGCATTTTTACATATACTGTTTCAGCACTATACCTGAGGTTCAGAAAAGTTAACTTGCTCAAGGTTATGAACAGAAAACAGTCTGCTACTTAGAACAATGTCATCCCAGAGCCCAGACTTTTTTTTTTTACTATGTGACACTTCTCTGCAAATCCATATATTTCTTAGAATTAAATTTTCATATATAAATGCTGTCATAAAGACAAGATTGTTCTTCAGATTTTACACCGTGGAAAGGTAATTATCATTAGAGATATTGACCATAATATATTCCTCATTTTAAAGAACTTTCACATCGGTTGGCCACTGGAATAGAATCAGTTTGTATTATTATGCCTTACATAATTCTTAAAGAGAAAGTAGTTTACAAAGAAGCAAATAGGAAATCTTTCAAGAGCTTTAACATTCTGACATGAACCATTGGTAATTAGTATATTAATTAGAAGCCTTTATTTAGAAATATGCCATTTCTCTTATTTGCAGTTTTATTTAGTAGTCATATTTTTAATGAACACTAGTAAAATTCCATTGTAATTCTTTTTTTTTTTTTTTAACCTTTCAAAAGGTTTTATGTGCAAATAATGAACAGATGGTGTACCCATAAATTCTACTTTCCAAAAACAGGAGCTTTTTAAAAGAAAACCACATAATAACTTTTAAAAGGCACTGGGATTCCTCTGCTTCTACATCATTGCTAGGCTAGAAAAATAAAGTATGTTCTACCAGGAATCACAAGTTAAAACTGAGTATTCTCCCCAGTACTCTGGAAGGCCGAGATGGGTGGATCACGAGGTCAGGAGATCAAGACCATCCTGGCTAACACGGTGAAACCCAGTCTCTACTAAAAATACAAAGAAATTAGCCGGGAGTGGTGGTGGGTGCCTGTGGTCCTGGCTACTCGGGAGGCTGAGGCAGGAGAATGGCGTGAACCCGGGAGGCAGAGCTTGCAGTGAGCCAAGATCGCGCCACTACACTCCAGCCTGGGCCACAGACAGAGACTCCGTCTCAAAAAAAAAAAAAAAAAAAAGAACTGAGTATTTCTCCAAAGTGGAAATTCTAGAGTGTAGTGTCACTCCAGGCAAAGATTATTCAGTTCTCATCCCCAACATCCACAACTACCTATCAGAAGGGTTAAACCAGGTCACAGCAGTGCAGCATAATTAAGCTTCATCAAACAATGTCATTATGCTCTTCTAAGATGCAAATAAACCAAAACAGGAAATACTAAAATCAAAATAATATTTGACACTGTCATACAAATTGTTAGTTTCTTGTTGTATCCCCCCTTCTATAATATTAATAAAGGGAATATTTTACTGTAAATAATATTTTATCACTAGCTATGAATTTTTGTCATTAGTTATTATACAAATGCTGCCTAGTGCCATTATCCAAATGGCATAACCATTTTACGTCCACAATTCACTTCTATAGTTATAAGTAGAATTTTCATGATTTACATAAGTATATCTATCACTGAAAATTTAGCACTGAGATGCAATCTAATATCTGTAATATCTGATGTTTTATAGATGGAAATGTAGGAAAGATATATTAATCACTTTTCATTTAAGTGACCTATGTAAAAAATAAACTAATAATTTAGCAGTTCCAAGTCTCCAAAGGGCATCTTCAAATGTACATAAAAGAAATGGTTACAGAGATTTTTAAGAAGCATCTTCCATATGCACATCCTCTGGTAACTGCTATACCATTTTCTCTTCCAACTGCTTCCCTTTGCCTGCAAGAGGGGCTCGGATAAGATGGATGTTTTGCTTGACTTCTTTGATATCCTGAATTTTCTGTCGCTCTTTTTCTTCAATATGTTCATTATAAATTTCGCTTGGCATTTCTGCTTGATCTCTTCAACTCTCTTCATTGCATCAATAGTTTTATTCCATAGCTCTCTCTGTATTTGATAGGTTCATTTCTACGTTTTTCAAATTCAAATGAATTATCCACTATAAGCTCTTTGCCAGCTGCTTTATGGAATGCTTTGGTTCACCTAACTTTGCGAGGATTATGGTTCTTTTTAAAGTTTTTATGACATTTAGATTTACAAAATCTGAACACCTTGCAATCATTGTGGATGAACATCATGCTGTGGCCAGGGTAGATGGGCCCCGAACAGAAATAACACTTTTTGATATGCATGTTGAACCCGTGTGGGCCCCCACCAACCCACTGTAATTATTTCATATAATATGGATACAATAAACATTCATTAAAAACTTATAGATTATATGACAATTTGACAGACCTCATATAAATTAACCTCTTACGATATACAAAGAGTGCAAAACATAATTAAATGAGATTACAGAGTAATTTTTAAACTACACAAGAAACACTGTGGCTCTCTAAAGATTTATAAAGACTCGATACACTACTAAAATTTTATCTATTTATTAAAATAATACTTCTAAACACTTTTGTTCTTTCACTGAATATTCACTGAGAACTTATTATGTACTAGGCATTATTTCATGTGCTAGATAGAAAGCAGTGAACAAAACAAATATATTAATTGTATTCATGGATCTTACATTCTACTGGGGGAAATGGGTAGTAAATGAATAAGTAGAAAATTTCAAATGTTGTAAGTGCTGTAAAGAAAACATTATAAAGAGGATGATGTGACATAACGTGTGAAAACAACTTTAGATTGGGTGGTGCTATTTAACCTCTGAGAAAACAATAATTTAAACAGAGGCCTGTGATTATCTTAGTAATTGTATACATGTAAAATAATAAATCTATTCTAAAAATATGCAAAAACTATAATTCAGAAGTTTCTCTAATTTAAATTTTCAACATTTGATTTTAATTAGTGATATTACATATTTCACTTATGTATACAGTGCACAGACCCTATAAAGCAGTCACACAATGTAAACTACGAAACAACCAGCTAACAACTTCACCATATGAGCAAAGCAGCCTCATATATCAATATTAACCTTGAATGTAAACAGTCTAAATGCTGCACTTGAAAGTAACAGCGTTGCAAGTTGGATAATAAAACCAGATTCATCCCTCTGCTGTCTTCAACAGACCCATTTCACATTACACCAACAGGCTTAAAGTAAAGAGTTGGAGAAATACTATGCAAATGGAAAACAAAAAAGAGCAGGGGTTGCTATTCTTACCTCAGATAAAAAAGACTTTAAACCAACAACAGTAAGTATGTTTAACTTATGGTAATATTGTTATTTCCATCAGTGCGATAAGAATCCATTTTCTTTTATAACAGGACACAATTAGAGAAACTGGTTGTTTTACCAAGGCTTTGAGTAGAAGGTTATGCTTTCCTTTAAGGAATCAAGCTTGACTTGCAGAGCCAGTAAAAGCCCCTTGGGAAAACTGGCCTCATACCTTGTCTACACAGTCCCTGTACAGGGTTCCTAACCTGTGGTGAGTAAAGAATGTCACTTTCTAATAGACCCAGGAACCCCAAGTTATCTTGGGACCTCAAGAGTGGAATTTACCCAACTCTCAGGCATTTGAGGGTAGAAACTCATGGCTGGGCTTGGCTTTAAGAAAGTCTTATCTGAGATTCCTTGTGGAACAGAGTTCCATCAAAGACAATTTTAAAAGCCTATGTGAAAAATAATTATTCTTGCTGTACTTTATGCAAATATTCAAGCCAAGTATAAGATTAAAATTTATTTTGCAAACAACTCAGTCCTATCATGATTTGTTTTTCACAAAAATGAGGACTAGAGAGAGAAAAATTATGTTTCAAAACTTATCATACACTTGCCATTAAATTGTAATCTCATTATTTAAGTTTTTGCCTACATTTTAGACTAACCCTGTGAACCAAACAGTGGTCTCCAGCTGCAGCTCAGAAGAAACAGAGGGAGGGGTAAAGTAAAAATCTGGATAAATATTCTAGTTCTGGGCAATTATCCTGCAAATCCTGCGAGGTGATAGAAATAAACGGGGTGCCCATAACCCGGAGGTTTCTTTGGGAAAATAAGGCCAAGGGAGCTAACCAAAGCCAAGCCCCATGCACCCAAACCTTAGCAGGTACAACTATAGCCACCAGTTATCCTGGCATGGTGGCAGCCTCAGGATTTCTGAGCTGTCCTTACCTCCTTTTCTCATTTTGTTACATGTCTTCTAATAACCCAGTTTCTCTCTTCTCGCCTTCAGGCCATCAAACTCAAAATGGTCATGCAACTGTAGCTTCAAATGATGGCTCCCTTTTACTGGGGATTCTGAGACAAGCCTCTGAGGGAGATTTGACTGCTATTTTCCCCAAACAGTGCCCTCTATCAGCAGAAAGCAGTTAAGATCATCTTCATTCCTATTCTAATGGCTGTTAGATGTACCTTTTCAGATGGGGAAAATTAAAGTGATAGGAGGCAGCCAAATGCCTAGGCAGATAAGGGGTGGGTCCCCTGTGAAATCCCACCTTCAAGCCAAAGACAGTTTAAAGCCTGAAAGCCAAGCTACAAGTTTAACCTTTGGACTAGATTGATAACTTATCTTCCTGTTTGGCAGCCTTTCCTCTGATTGATCCCACCTTCACCTATTTTATATATACCTACCCTTTCCTAATTGGTTTTCTACACTGTCATGCCCACCTTTGAGTGGTGTCTTCACTTTAACCTTTTTTGCATAATCACAAACCAATCAGCACATACTCCCCATTCTAAGTCCATAAAAGGCCCCGGACTAGCTACATGGGGAATTTTCCCACCTTTGGGTGTGGGAAACACCCCTCCCCACCACATCCCCTCTTGGCTTAGAATTTTTCCTTTCACTTAATAAATTCTATTCCACTCACTGTCCAGTGTCCACATGCCTGCCTAATTCTTCCTGGTTGTGAGAAAAAAACTCGGACCTAGCTGAATTAAGGAGCAGAAAGAACACAACACATTCACATGGTAAAAATAACTATAATGTTAGGGAAGCGCATACAGTAAAAAGTTTTCCTCTCTACCCTGCCAACCAGATTTTTATGTTTCCTTCTATGCATATAAAAGCAATTGCAGCCAGGCGTGGTGGCTCACGCCTGTAATCCCAACACTTTGGGAGGCCGAGGTGGGCAGATTACTTGAGGCCAGGAGTTTGAGACCAGCCTGGCCAACATGGTGAAACCCTGTCTCTACTAAAAATACAAAAGTTAGCTGGACAGGGTGGTACGCGCTTGTTATCCCAGCTACTCGGGAGGCTAAGGCAGGAGAGTCGCTTGAACCTGGGAGGTGGAGGCTGCACTGAGCTGAGATCGTGCCACAGCACTCCAGCCTGGGTGACAGAGTGAGAATTGGTCTCAATCAATCAATAAATGCAATTGCACTTATATCTCCCATTTATATTTGTGTGTGTATGTATGTGTGTGTGTGCATGCATATATATATATATATAAAATAAATCCCTTTTTAATGCAAGTATACACACTATTATGCATATTTTTCTGACAGCAATTAAGGTTTACATATACTTTTGAAAAAGATGATTTTATGTAATAAATACTTCTAGTTCTTGGAGATTTTATCAACTTTAGTTCAAATAAAATATACCAATGAGTTTTAATTTTTTCATAACTCCATGGTTTTCCTGGATTCCCCACCTCCACCTCATACATACCCACTCTTTCCTTCTCGTTTCACTCCCCTATTACTGCTAACTGCATTGGTTTTAAGGAAATAATAGAAAATTTAATGAGCTGAACTCAAGTATCTGTGGGATATGCAAGAAAATAACTAATTTAGGTAATTCAAAGACCACTATGTGCTACTTCATTAATTGTCAGGGAATTCTATTTCTGTCTAACAGAATTAGTTGAGAAGTATGCCTGTTCTGTTTTACATGATTCAGACTTAAATAAACATCATAACCCAGATTTATTATACTTCATTCTCATTATCAAAGGTGACTACTATTCTCAGCGCATGTAAAATAACCAAAAGCATTTATTTATTTGAGGATCTTATAACAATTATATGCATCTTAATTTTGTAACATCTCTTAATTAATGAAGAACTGGGTATATGGTACAAAGTTAATGTTGCCATCCAAAAGACAGTAAAAACAAATGATTCAAGTCCAGGATTGATCACTTAAAAACTTCTGTGTTCTTGGAGCAAATAATTTTTTTTAATCTAAACTCCATATTGCTTGCCTATAAAATGGAAATGCAGTTGACTCTCCATATCCATGGAGGATTGGTTCCAGGACCCCCGTGGATACAAAATGCAGAGGATGCTCGAGTTCTGTTGGTCCTCCACATCTGTGGATTCCACATCTGTGGATGCAAAGCACAGTTGCGCCCCTGCCTACACAACCACAGGTTTAGATAAGAAACCTGTGGATATGGAGGAATGACAGTAATATCATCATATGCCTCACAGGATTACTGTGAGCAACAAACATTTAAAAAAATATGTTAGGGCACTTTGTAAAGTTGAAAAAAAGCATTAAATAAATGATAGCTGTTAAATATTGACATGTACACATGCAATGAATACTCATATTTATTATACGTATATTAAATCAGCATGTACTCCATAAGTACTTTTAAAGTTAATTTGTAGGGAAAAACATTCAAATTCATGAATATATTCAACAAAAACTTTTTTGAGCAACTTCTACCATGTGCCCCACAATATCCTGGGGTTAGAAGTAAAGGAGAGAATAAGATAGACAATCTTTGTGTTTATACAACTTATAATAAAGAGAGGAAGACATTAAGCAGATAAATGTACAAATATTAATTAATTACAAATGTGATAAGTTGGCAGGGAGAAACTCTTGAAAGTCAGGACAAGTGGATTACCTCGTACTTCTCTTGCCCATTCACCAGCCCAAATGTTTATTTGGTACCATGCTAGAAAGCTCTCTTATTAACTATTATTTTCCTTTTGTCCACTTTAGAGAAAGCACAATGCATTTAAATTAGTACCTTTCCAATTCTGACTCATGCTTGAAATATATGAAAGAAAAGCATTCTAATTTGGGGAGGGAAGTATTTTATCTCATAACATTGGTTGATGATGTTCATGGGTCACAAGAATTTTTAAGAAATTTTAAAATTATTTAAAAATATGTGACTAAATAATTCTAGCTACACACTGATGTAAGATTTTACAGAACCATAAATCATAAAGAAAGGTACCTGAAAAAAATCACCAGAAAATAATGGTAGTTAAATAGCTCTATAGAGTCTACAACTCAAAGAACCAAAGAACATATGGAAATTTTGCCAATAAAAGGAGTGCACTTTAAATGACTTCTGAGGAACTGTCTATTATTTATGAGTTACTTGCTCATTTTTATAAGGCTTAAAGCACTGAGACAAACTTGAAAAATTTCCCAGAGCCAGATTTGTGACATAAATTTAGAGTAACAGCAAGCTTCATGTAAAACCCATGTTATGCAGTTATGCTCTAATAGATTAATACTAAGCAAACACTGTCAGTAAAGTCAAACTAATAAATACATTTAATTCCTACTAGAAAACACCATTGAATGTTTAAAAATATTTGCTTGCATGAACTTTACCTGATACCTATATATAACCGATACTCTTTATACCTCTATAAATCCATAGACAGTGAAGTCACCAGACAATAGCATTGTTTTGCACAAAATCAGAGACAAAGATTTATTAGAAATTTAATTTCTAAGAAAGTAGGAAGACTACAAAATTAACAGTCATATATTTTTATTTAAGTTCTGCTGATTAATGTTTTATTTGAGTGCAGGATTTCATCATACAGCATTGTAAGATAAAATACTGTCTAAATAAGACCAAATAGTTCAATGTTAACATATTTTACAGGTTTCCATAAAAGTGCAGGAAAAACAAATATAAAACACCAACTTAGGCTATATAATTGATTCTTAGTAAAGTTCACATTCCCACAGTTCACATTCATAGCACTTGAGATATAATGACAACTTCTCTGAAGTCTATAAAAGTCAAAAGGCTATTTTAATGTTTTTAATGGAGAAAAAATTAGTGTAATTTCTGTATAGGCACAATAGTACAAAGTGAGCTTGGTGTAACAAGATTACTATAGAAAGAAAATTTAATTATTTAATAATTTTACAGAATAGCAGAAAATAAGTAGATCTTATTTCTATTATTGCATTATTTATATTACTCTAGAAAACCTTAATAAGATTTAAGATTGTGTTTTAAAAGGCCTATCTTACATATTTCTTCACCTGTTGCATAACTTACACATATGATTCACTATAGAGAGAAGTACATTTCACAGTTTTATTTTATTATTATCAGATTATCTGATTATTATCTTTTATATACAGTTATTATCATTCTGTATTATGATATGAAAGTCACTAGTAGTATAAATTGAATATTCAGTATAATTAAATTACTATCAGTTTTCCCTCATAAATTTCTGGTGGGAGTGTAAAATGGCACAGTCAATTTGGAAAACTTTAAGTTTCTCAGAATGCTGAAGACAGAGTCACCATATGACCCAGAAATTCTACTATGACTAAGTACTTATCTAAGAGAAATAAAAACATGATGTTTGTAGAAACACTTGTAAATGAATGTTCATACCATTATTGATAATAGACAATAAGTGGAGAGCTCAAATATCCATTGACTGATAAATAAATAAACAAAATGTGATGAACTCAAATAATGGATTACTACCCAGAAATAAAAAAGAAAGAACTACTAAAACATGCTTCAATATAGAAGCACCTTAAAAAATGTTCAGTGAAAAAAGCTAAACACAAAAATCCCTATATGTTGTATAATTCTATTGCTATGAAAAGTCTAGAATAGGCAAATCTATAGTGATAGGAAGTAGATTTGTGGTTACATAGTCTTAAGCTGGAGGTGGGAGAGAAAAAAAGGGACTGGTAATGGGCACAAAGATTTCTTTTGGGATGATGGAAATATTTGAAATTACATTGTGGTGACAGTGGCAAAAATAAGTATCCTAAAAATCACTGAATTGTGCACTTAAAATAAGTAAATTTTATGGTATATAAGGTATATCACAATAAAGCTATTTTTATAAATTATATTAGTTTTATTTTTCCCTTTCTAGCTGCGTGATTGCTTCATTAAGGCAGTCTAATAAATAAAACCAATAATGCAAGCAGTTTTCCTGTTGGATCAGTAGATTATCTTTTGTTTTCACATCAGTTGATGTGTGAAAATATAATAGAATATAACTTTCTTTAAAATGTTTTCTTTTTTTGCAGAATAGAAACTTTATATCACTTAGCTATGACTGCCACCCTAAAACTCAGGGGCTTAAAACAATCATAACTTATTATTTATCCTAAATCTGTGCACTGCTTAAAAAATGGCTGCTCCAGGCTGGGCTCAACTGGGTTCATTCATGAGTACATGGCTAACTGATGAATTACCTGGTCTAGGCCTGGGGGTAGCTCTCCCCCATGTATCTCTCATCCTTCTCCTGACACCAAAATACTGTCACACATATTCTTATTGCATGGTAGATGTGCAAGAGAGTAAGTATATACCCAGGGGCTCTATCCATTGGTAATAACAAGTTAAGTGGTCAAATACAAATTCATAAGGCAAGGAAGTCCACTCCACCCCCAACAGTGGGTTCCTAAAAAATTATATGGCAAAGGGCTTTGACGGACATGGTTGAAAATCAGGGCCAATAACAGAATCTACCATAAATTTTCATTATTTAAACACGTTTGTATATATTTTCTGTGGGTGTATCAGGATTCAATGCTACTAATTCTATCTTACAATTATTTATTAAATCAATCTCTCTTCTCTTTTTTTTTTTTTGTTCTGTAGGTTGTCTGTTTATTCTGTTGATAGTTTCTTTTGCTGTGCAGAAAATCTCCATTTGTAGAGCCCTGCAGGATAGATTTAGCATAATTCTTGAAGACCCTAGTATTTTCAGAATGGTCAATGAGCATTGGCTTCAACTTAAAGTCACTAGCTGCACTAGTCCCTACCAAGAGAGTCAACCTGTCCTGTGAAGCTTTGGAGCCAGGCATTGACTTTTCCTCTCTAGATATGAAAGTCCTAGATGGTATCTTCTTCCAGTATTTAAGGTTGTTTTATCTACATTGAAATTCTGCTATATAGAATAGCCACCTTCATCAATGATCTTAGCTAGATCTTCTGGATAACTTACTGCAGCTTCTACACTAGCACTTGCTGCTTTACCTCGTATGTTTTTGTTACAGATATAGCTTCTTAAACCTCATGAAGCAACTTCTACTAGCTTCCAACTTTTCTTCTGCAGTTTCCTCACCTCTCTCAGCCTTCATAGAATCGAAGAGAATTAGGGACTTGTTCTGGATTAGGCTTTGGCTTAAGGAAATGTTGTGGCTTCACTTTAGGGATTCCTGGCTTAGATTAACATGTTGGTCTCCTGTCTCTAGTCTCAGCTCTTTCTTGTCCATTATAGTCTTGTTGTTTAAGAAACACAATTTTTTATTGTGCTTCGCTTTATTGTGCTTTTCACAACCTGAAGGTTTCTGGCAACCCATGTCAAGGAAGTCTGCTGGGGCCATTTTTCCAAGTGCATGTGCTCACTTCACGTCTGTGTCACGTTTTAGTAATTCTCGTAGTATTTAAAACTTTTTCATTAATATTATGTCTGCTACTGTAAACTGTAATAATTAATCTTTGATATTACTCTTGTAATTGTTTGGGGTCAACATGAATTGAGCCCATATAAGACAGGGAACTTAATCAGTAAATGTTGTGTGTGTTCTGACTGCTCGACCGGCTGGCCATTTTCCTGTCTCTCTCCCTCTTCTTGGGCCTCCTTATTCCTTGAGACACAACAACATCAACGTTAGGCTAATTAATAACCCTACAGTGGTCTCTATTCAAGTGAAAGGAAGTCACATATCTCTCACTTTAAATCAAAAGCTAGAAATGAATAAGCTAGAGAAGAAAGCATGTCAAAAGCTGAGATAACCTGCTCTTATGGCAAAAAGCCAAGTAGTGCATAGAAAGGGAAAGTTTTTGAAAAAAATTAAAAGTGCTACTCCAGTGAATACACAAATGATAAGAGAGAGAAAGCCTTATTGCTAATATGGATAAAGTCTGAGTGGTCTAGATAGAAGCCACAACATTTCCTTAAGCCAAAGCCTAATCCAGAACAAGTCCCTTTCTCTTCGATTCTATGAAGGCTGAGAGAGGTGAGGAAACTGCAGAAGAAAAGTTGGAAGCTAGTAGAAGTTGCTTCATGAGGTTTAAGAAGCTATATCTGTAACAAAAACATACGAGGTAAAGCAGCAAGTGCTAGTGTAGAAGCTGCAGTAAGTTATCCAGAAGATCTAGCTAAGATCATTGATGAAGGTGGCTATTCTATATAGCAGAATTTCAATGTAGATAAAACAACCTTAAATACTGGAAGAAGATACCATCTAGGACTTTCATATCTAGAGAGGAAAAGTCAATGCCTGGCTCCAAAGCTTCACAGGACAGGTTGACTCTCTTGGTAGGGACTAGTGCAGCTAGTGACTTTAAGTTGAAGCCAGTGCTCATTGACCATTCTGAAAATACTAGGGTCTTCAAGAATTATGCTAAATCTATCCTGCAGGGCTCTACAAATGGAGATTTTCTGCACAGCAAAAGAAACTATCAACAGAATAAACAGACAACCTACAGAACGGGAGAAAATTTTTGCAAACTATGCATCTGACAAAAGTCTAGTATCCAGCATCTACAAGGAAATTAAACAAATTTAAAAGAAAAATCCAAACAACCCCATTAATAAGTGGGCAAAGGACATGAACAGACACTTCTCAAAAGAAGACATACATGCGGCCAACAAGCATATAAACAAAAGCTCAACATCACTGATCATTAGAGAAATGCAAATAAAAACCACAGTGAAATATCATCTCACAGCCATCAGAATGGCTATTAAAAAGTCCAAAAATAACAGATGCTGGTGAGGTTGCAGAGAAAACAGAATGCTTATAGACTGTTAGTGGGAATATAATTGGTTCAACCATTGTGAAAGACAGTGTGGTGATTCCACAAAGACATAGAGACAGAAATACCATTCAACCCAGCAAGCCCATTATTGGGTATATATCCAAAGTAATATAAATCATTATATTTTAAAGACACGTGAATGTGTAGGTTCACTGCAGCACTATTCACAAGAGCAATGTTTCTTTTAGGAGGCTTTAGAAGATCATGACGAAAATGTAAGTACTAAAATTTTTTCAATATCATTTATTGTTTTTCTGCTTTTAAAAATTCTGACTTCTAAAAAAAAAAGAATGCTATAAATACAGACTTGACATTGATATGAAAATAACACATAATTAATTCTGATCCAAGCCCAACAAAATTAGAAAACCAGCCAAATGATATCCCAGAAGTACAAAAACTTTATTTTTAGGTCACTTGCACCAACTTACCTCGTTTGCTGGAATCCAAACCAAAGCAACCTAGTACAATTAGGAGTAATAGTAATATGGGGCAGTAAGTCAGAAGTAGCAAAGTAACGAAGTCTTAGAACTGGTTTAATCAAACCTTGATTTCATTTGTTTTTGGATTCAAGCATCACATTTTCGGCACTGATAAAATACAAGAGGGCCAGTGATATTTAGAATTTTACAAAACATTGGTAAGCTTTAATTTACCTTTTTCCTGCTACCAAAAAATTAAAGAAGTACATGTTGACATTATTATGAATCAACTTTACCTGTGCTTAAAAAAGGGAGAGGGCACCAAGGTCATCCTCCTCCCTCACCTCCACTAAGTTAATGTATTTATGTATTTTCCTCTCTACATCTTTTTGGAGCCTTAAGACCATGGCTACTACTGGCGTCCTGGTCCTTTCCTTATTTCCAGACTTGGAAAACAGAGCACTACACTTATAAGTCTGATTTTAGTATCAGAGTAGTGATATGTCCTTGCAGAGCCAAAATTGGAATCCCAGCTAAGGAATGTCTTCTGAAAGAACTCAGAATCTTAAAAGACATGATGTGCAAAAAAATGAATCTAAACACAGACTTGACAGCCTTCACAAAAATTCATTCAAAATGAATCAGACCTAAATGTAAAACATAAAAATATAAAACTCCTAGAAGATAACAGAAGAATATTTAGATGACCTTGGGCTGGTAATAGCTCTCTAGATATGACAGCAAAGGCAACATCCTTGGAAGAAAGAAACAAAAGGTTGGATTTCATTAAAATTAACAACTCTGTTGACAGCAAAACTGGGTGACTATAGTCAACAATAATTTATTGTACACATAAAAATAACTAAAAGAGTATAAATGGATTGTTTGTAACACAAAGAAAGGATAAATGCATGAGGTGATGGATACTCCATTTACCCTGATGTGATAATTACGCATTGTATGCCTATATCAAAATATCTCATGAATCCTACAAATACACAGACCTACTATATGCCCACAAAAATTAAAAATAAAAAAAAAACCCTGCTTTGTAAAAGGCACTGTGAAGGGAACGAAAAGACAAGCCACAGACTGGAAGAAAATATTTTCAAAAGGCAAATCTGATAAAGAATTGTTATACAAAATATACAAAGAGATTTTAAAACTCAACAATAAGAAAATGAACAACCCTATTGAAAAACGAGCCAAGGACCTTAACAAACACATCACCAAAGAAGATACACAGATGACAAATAATAATGTGAAAAGATACTCCACATCATATATCATCAGTAAAATGCAAATTAATAAAACAAGGAGATATGACTATAAGCCTATTAGAATGTTCAATATTCGGAACACTGATAATACCAAAGGCTGGCAAGAATGTGAAACAACAAGAAGTCTCATTTATTGCTGGTGAGAATGCAAAATGGTATAGCTACTTTGGAAGACAGTCTGGTGGTTTCTTACAAAACTAAACATACTGTACCACATGATGCAGCAATCATAATCCATGGTATTTACTCAAAGGAACTGAAAACTATGTCCACACAAAAGCCTGTATGTGGATATTTATACAGACTTTACTCATAATGGCCAAAACTTGTAAACAACGAAGATGTCCTTCAGTAGGTGAGTGGATGATAAACAACTCATTTCTTTTTGCTCAATGGTAAAAAGAAATAAGCTATCAAACCATGAAAAGACATGGAGGAAACTTAAACACATATTACTAAGTAAAAGAAGCCTATCTGAAAAGGACACACACTATAAGAATCCAACTATATGACATTTTGGAAAAGGCAAAACTATAGAGACATTAAAAATATCCGTGGTTGCTGGTGGCTTGTGGGGAGAATGGGATGAATAGGTAGAATACAGAGGATTTTTAGGGCAGTGGAACTACTCTAGATTATACTACAGTTTGAGTATTCTGAAGCTGAAAATCTGAAATCCGAAATGCTCCAAAACCTGAAAAACTTTAAGCACCAACATGACACTACAAGTGGAAAATTCCACACTTGACATCTTTGCTTTCTTATAGTTCATTTTAGGCAAACTTTGCTTCATGCATAAAATTATTTAAAATATTGGATAAAATTACCTTGAGGCCATGTGTAGATGAAACATAAATAAATTTAACGTTTAGATTTGGGTCCCATCTCTAATATCTCTCACTACATATATACACATATTCCAAAATCCAAAATCAGAAACAATTTGGTCTCAAACATTTTGGATAAGGGATATTCAACCTGTATAATGGTGTCATAATACATTTGTCCACACCCATGGAGTATACAACACCAACAGTGAATCCTACTATAAAGTATGGACCGGGTAATAATGATACGTCAATGTAGCTTCAATGGCAACAAATATACCACTCTGGAAGGAATGTTGATAATGGGGTAGGCTATTGCATGTAAGGGTGCAGGGAGTATATGGGAAAATCTCTGAGCTGTCTGCTTAATTTTGCTATGAACCTAAAACTGCCAAAAAATAAAGTCTATTTAAAAAGTCCATAAATGCTGTGAATTCCAACAAACATCAATTAAAAGTATGTTATTACAATTCCATATACCATAGAAAGCCTGTGATAACTTTTGCAATTTAAATTGAAAAATGAATTTATTAATAAGTACTAGAGTAAAAGTATTTTTTTTTTTGCATTCTCAAGTAATGGGGTAATTAACCTATGGTTTGCTTGACTTTAAAATTATTTTTCACGTATTTAGTGTAAACTATTGTTAAATCAGTATTTCTCAAAGATGATAGCTTGAACAGTGATATTAAGTAATTAATATTATTGGCTAGATGAATGACAAAATAAGCTTTAGGACGTACCATATTCCATTATTTCAAGTCCTAATGGCACATGATCCTACTGATTGATATATCATCACAGTTTATTAATATAGAAATAGGAGTAGATATGTGGATCTCTTTTTATTTAATGTTAACATTATAGTTCACTACCTAAGTAAATAATTTGGCATTTAAAATCTTAAAGGAAAAAATTTTATGGGTTCATTTACAAATATGAAATATCTTCCTTTTAACCTGCTGAACAAATTGCTTATTTAATTTATGTAATCATTTAAAGTACATTTTAACAAAATCCTCAGCTATGTCCATACATACATGCATTAACGTACATTCAACGTTACCAGAGCCTTGACCCCTTAAAAGTTTTATCTTAAAGAAAATATAATAAAACAATTTTTAACATTAACTCTGGGACACAGTTGTTTTTTTTTTACAATGTACTATAAATGACTGTCTCAAATCTATTACCCCATCCTGAGAAGGAGCTCTGCCTATCTTGTTCATTATCATATCTGCAATCCCAGGCCAAGAGTCAGTACTCGTTAAATTTCTGTGGAGTGAATAAATTAATGAATTAACATCTAATTTACAGTCAACTTCTTATGATGTTCTTGTTAAATCTTCCACAAACTTTATCTCATGTCAAAGATACAAATAAGAAGAACAAAAATACCTGATGTTTATTTTATATTCACTTTTTTCACAGTTTAGAAGTTACTTAGTGAAATACTGAAATAAATGGCCTGACAATTATATCACCAATACCATTTAAAAATCAATTAGGGGTCCTGATTCCAGTAAGATGAAATAAGACCAGAATCTCTTTATCTCATGCTAATTCAACTATAAAACCTGGGTAGAGACTTATTTGAAAACTCTGAAAAGTAAACACTAGTAGACAGATGAGGGAAGAATACCAATGTTGACTTTAACATTTATTTTCCTCCACTACCTCTGAAGCCAGAAACCCAGAACTGAGCACTATGTGGTGTGAGTGAGGTCCAGGAGAAATTTTCTGAACACTTACAGTGCAGACAGAGAAAGAGTAGGAGAAATCTTCAGGTTATTTTGTTTCCCCCTCTCCTCTTCCTCATTTTTCTATGCCCCAAACCCTGAACAGTCCCATGGCAGCTAAAATAAGACAGAAATGAGAGACTGCAGGAGTCAAAACTCTGAGGGAGGTCAACCTACCTTTCAGAGAAGCAGCAATGCCAAAAGGGCAGGACCAAACCCTGTAGGATTTTTTCCCTACGTCCCTGTCTTCCCACCATGTAGCCTTGGTGGCATCTTATCACCAGTGCTAAATGGTGTGAGGATGTCGTAAAACTGCAGAAAGAAACAATTTCTTTTTTGAAGAACAACAACAACAAAAAAAACAGCCCCAAGGGAAGTAGAAAGTACTTCGGGAAGGGAGATCAGGAAAGCAACTCCATAAAGTTGTTTTGAACTTTTACTCACCCTGGATCTGCCCATTTATGGATTTGATACTAATTAGCATATCAAATATTTAAAGGCCTTAGCTAAGAACAGATCTACAGGCTGGTCCCAGAGTGACCACTACAGGGTACACATTCATAACAGATCCAAATAGCACACCAAAGTCTTGTAAAATAGAGCCAAGGTTAGAACCACACAATCCACAGGCCAAAACAAAAATATCAATATTTTCCACAGGATCTAAATAAGACTCAGAGTCTTATAAAGTAATACAGGATACAAATTCACATGGGATAAGACGATTGAGCCTAATCCTGAAATGATGCAGATGTTGGAAAACAGTTTGGCGGGTTTTTATAATGTTAAGTATACATTTATCATATGTGACAACAATTGTACATCTGGGTATTTATAGAGAAATGAAAACTTATGTTCATACCAAAACTTATATACAAATATTAACAGTAGATTTATTTGTGACAGCCAAAAGCTGGAAGCAACCCAAATGTCTTTCAATGGGTTAGTAGATAAACAAACTATGGTATATATGTACAATGGAATACTATTTACCGTAAAAATGAATAAATTATTGACATACACAACTTGGATATATCTCAGAGACTCTATTCTGAGAGAAGCTGGTCATACTTTCTGATTCTATTTATTTGACATTCTTAAAAACACAAACTATAGTGATGTAGGAAGGGTAGAATGATGATGTGAGGATGTGACTATCAAGAAAGATCACAAAGGGTTTTTTTTTTACTGTATTATTATTATTTTTAAAAATTAAATTTTAAAAAGATAAAAATTCAATTAGGGCATCATGAACACTCATTATACATAAGTAAACTGTCAAGAAATTCAAGTTACTTTAATTAATATATAATAAAAGTCTTATATAATAAAAGTCTTAGTGGACTATACAATAAAAGTGTTAGTGGACTATTTCTAAATTATCTAAAGTTACATATTTTTCATAATTGGTAACACTTTCCACAGTTGTAACATATGAATTATTCTATATCAAATTTCTGACAATATATAACAAAATGTGAAGACATATCACTATCAAATTACCATGTATAATCCCTCACAGAATACTGAATCAAAAAATTTATAAATAATATTTTGCGATAATTGGAGAAATCTAAAAATAGATTTGTATGTTATATTTTATGATATTATTGTCTCAATGTTAACATTTCCAGCATATGGTAAAGAGTATGGTGAACAATGTCCTTAATTTTAGGGAAACATGCTGAAGTATTCAGGGGTAAAGTGTCATTATGTCTGAAACAGTTTTTAAGTTATACAGAAAGAGAGACAAGGCAAGACAGAGATATAAATAGATACAGCATGTATTCTCAGTCATGAGAATCTAGGTGTGTAGAGTGCAGCTGTTCATTATACTGTTGTCCCAACATTTTTTTAAAGTTTGAAAGTTTTCAAAATAAAAAGTTGTAAAAATAAGAGTTGAAGTATAACAACAGCAGCAGCAAAAGGTGAAAATAATGAATTCATAACCAAATGAACTTAATGTAGTATCCATAACCTATATTGAGATGTAGAATTTTTACACTGAAAAACTTGATCTTTTAAGGCACGTTTGTCTTAATTGGCCTTCTAACTAAAGTGTAAGTAGAATTCATTTGACTTAAGGCTTTATAAACTTCTACCACGGGGATGAATCTTCCTTACCCCTCAGGATTTAATCCAAATGTCAAATACAACTTGGTATCATAAATCCTTATAAGTAAATTAAAAAAAAATTTCATTGCTATATTGAATCTCTAACAAGTAACAGTGACTAAAATAGCTACTGCCAAAGATGAGGCACCTTTTATAGATGGAATCAATCTACACAGAGACCAATCCAGAGAGCCAGAATTTTTTTGTATTTGTCTCTAATAACATCTTAACAAAATGCTCAGTCAACCACAATTCCTAATCTTTTAGTATTCTGAAAATGCAGTCAATTAATCAATAAAACTGAGTATTCACTATTTGTCTAACATCAGATCAGACTTCTTGTATAAGGAAATTTATGAACATTCTTTCAAGGTGTAAAAAATGCAAAATGTATTAGATAATTCACTGTTTACTCTAAACATTAGACTTACAAGTAGGTAGCCTTGTGTGACTGAATGCGTGCTATAAAGAACTCATTCTCATATACGAACACACATTATACCTCACCAAAGCCAACACACCTTAATTCCTTGTTTAAATTACAGGTAATACTGAAGGGGAACATATTTCCAACCACTAGTCACTTAAATCTTGGAGTGAATTGGCTGATCAGATCTTCTTTCCCTAAGAAAAGGCTTAATAAGGGAGATCAAGGAGACAATGAATTAGAAGAGGCTAGGAGGAAAATAATATGGAAAAGAAAGTAGAGTAATAAAATTAAATTTTGTGTAATAGAGTAACTCAGAGTAGGCAGTAACTTACTTTAGTGAAAGCAATTTTATAATCAGGTTATAGGCAGAAGGCTACAGAATATACACAGTTGGTCAACCTATTATATATAGCTATTCTAATTAAAATTGGAAGTTATGTTTTTATTGGGATAGATGAAAGATGAAAAAGGAGAAAGCCTGGAGCCTATTAGAAGAAAGGATGAGAAGTAGTAGTGTAAATAACAGGTTTAATTCTGAGGGTAATGATGAAATGTAATCGTTTCATTTAAAGTAACATAATATGGATACAGTTTATTCTTTACTAGTGGTGATTTATCCATATGGTGACTTGGCAAACACTAAATCCCCAAATTTTTCATTTTGCCAAGGTAATATAAGAAAAATACAAGAAGATAAAGGAATTAAGACTTTGTTAGCTGTTTTAAAGTAATTAAAGAGTTTTTTTTTTTTTTTTTTTTTGAGACGGAGTCTCGCTCTGTCGCCCAGGCTGGAGTGCAGTGGCGCGATCTCTGCTCACTGCAAGCTCCACCTCCCGTTTTCATGCCATTCTCCCACCTCAGCCTCCCAAGTAGCTGGGACTACAGGCACCCGCCACCACGCCTGGCTAATTTTTTTTGTATTTTTTTAGTAGAGAAGGGGTTTCACCGTGTTAGCCAGGATGGTCTCGATCTCCTGACCTCGTGATCTGCCCACCTCGGCCTCCCAAAGTAAGAGATTTTATATGGAAAGGCAAGTAAGCTTTTCTGGATGCTCTAGTGAAGGAAATTACAACAGGCAACAAGACCAGTTTGGGCTCAGTTTAAGAGTTTGCTGGATATACTGGAGTGATCTAAGAAAAAAAGAAAAGAAAATTGAATATGTTACCTTGAAAAGTAATTAATTTTCTCTAAGTTTGTAGATAAAGACTAGAACATAATGTTTCAATTTATAGTGGGGCATACTGGGACTTTAAAGTGGGGGGGAAGACTAAAAGTCTACCAGAAGTATAAACTGGAACAATTAAAAAAAAAAGAACTCTCTACACATGGAAACTTATTCAGGTCCCTCAGATGTAAGGGAGGCCTCACCCTGGAGTATTTTCCCAATGAGCAAACTGAAACAATACAGAGTCTTTATGATATTAAGGCAGTGGTGTCAATTTGTTGTGAATGAACAAAAGTCCTAACTCCAACTTTCTTAAACAAGAAAAAGAAACTGAAGTATTAAAAAAAAAAAATGCATCCTGGCTAACATGGTGAAACCCCGTCTCTACTAAAAATACAAAAAAAAAAATTAGCCAAGCGTGGCGGTGTGCCCCTGTGGTCCCAGCTACTCGGGAGGCTGAGGCAGGAGAATGGCGCGAACCCAGAAGGCGGAGCTTGCAGTGAGCGGAGATCGCGCCACTGCACTCCAGCCTGGGCAACAGAGCGAGACTCCGTCTCAAAAAACAAAAACAAAAACAAAAACAAAAAGAACAAAAACAAATGAAGGCCAGAAATTCAGGCTTAGAAAATAAGCAGAAATAAAATCAACTTCAAAAGGAGCAGGAAGAAAAATAGTATTTTAATAGAACAGCATGGCTTGGACTCTAACAATACATCACATATTTCTTCAACCTTAGGCCACCATCATGGCTGCTAAAAACTGTCACCGTTTCTTCTAAAAATCAATTCTACTATGGGGGTGGGATATTGAACAGTGAAAAAATCAAAACAATAAATTTCTATAACAAGAGCTATATAGGCTCAGGGGCATATCCAATCCTGCCCAAACAGGATGGAATCCTCAATATAATGGTCTCCAAATCAAACTGCACACATACTAGGAATGTGCATAATTATCCATTAAAAGAAGATATCATATATATACATTAAAAAATCTAATTCTCTTTAGTTTCTAATTTTGTGGTATGCTTTATAATGGATAAAATAGTGTAACAATTAACATGTATCAGAATGTTAAGGCCAAAGTGAGGTATCTATTACATTGCCTATGAAGGAACTGTAAACAATGAGACTCAAAACTGTTTTTGACACTTGTGACACCACCCTGGGGGATATAAGAATGTTGAAATCTAACAAGGCAAAAGAGTTCCTTTTGGAAAAGTGTTGTTAGAGTGTTTTGACATTTTTAGGGGGATGGTGTCAAGGAAGAGCGTTCAATAAAGCATTCTGAGAGTTTGACATGTATCCCTTGGAATTGTGGAAAAGCTTGTTTTTGCTCTATAGGACTAAAAAAGAAAGACTCACTGGAACCAATGAAGATAGCAGGGCAAGGAGAAAGGACAGTAAAGGTGGAAGTTTACACTTTGGTCATTTAGCATGATAAAGACTTACGAGGTTTTATCATGAATCAATTGGACAATACTGAAGGTAACTGAGCCAAAGCCAACTCAAAGGACTTTATCCCTGTATCAGAGGCTGCCAGGGTGAGGAGATATTAGAAGGAGGCTATGGGATATTCTGCTGGTGACAGGAGCTACAAAGGACTTGAGAGGAAGAAATAATTTGATGTCAGCTAGAAAATTAACTTTTATTTTTAGTAAAGTAACATATGTACAAACTTGAAAACATAAGACAGTGATAAAATATATATGACATAACAACAGCTGCCACCTATCCAACCATCATTTCATAGTGATTCTGCCCAAAGACAACAACTTACATGTCTTTTATAGTTGTTTGTCTCTGGTATTACTCTCCACATTTCCCCCAACCTTTTATATTAATGGACTTCCTAATGCTGAATTGCCTTATACTCCTGAATAAATCATATATGCAAGTAACATACATACATATATATCCTCTACTATGCTCTAAATTCCATTAAAGACTGTATATGGTTTCACAAGTCATCTCCAAAATCTAGTGCAACGTGTAGCACACAAAAGACATTCAATAAATATTTATCATATGAATATATTAAAACAAAATTATTTGCATATTATATTTATCTCATAAATATTGCTAGATCTTACACATATTGAATAAGCAAATAAAGAACGTCTTCAAAGTTGCTTACTGCTATAGTTTGAATGTGTTCCCCAAAAAGCATGTGTTGGAAACTGAATCCCTAATGTTGGGAGCTGGGACCTGATGGGATGTGTTTAGGACATGAGGACTCCACCCTCATGAATGGATTAATGTCAATTATAAAAGGGCTTGAAGCTGCAAGTTTAATTTCTTCCTCTCTCACACACATGCTCTCTTGCCCTTCTTCCTTCTGCCATGAGATGCCACAAGAAGGCCCTCACCAGATGCTGGCACCTTGATACGGGACTTCCCGGCTTTCCAGAACTGTAAGAAATAAATTTTTTCTTTATAAATTACCTAATCTCTGGTATTCTGTTATAACAGCACAAAAGGAACTAAGACACTTACTAAATTGCACCTAAATGAAGACTCTCAGCTTAAATCCCCAGTAATCAACAGTTCAGTGTGTTGCAAATATTCAAGGCCTTACTCTTTATAAATTTTCCACTAACTTTTATTATTCATCCACTTCATTTAAATATACATTAAGAATCTATAAGAGCCAAATATCAGTCATTTTAAAAATATGATAAGCACTTACCACAGGAAAAGCACAGATATAGCACAGAAAAGTTCTCGAATATATCACTAAGTACCACTTTTTAATACTTATTAGCAGCTTTCTAGCTTTTTTTTTTTTTAAGTACTAAATGTTCAGTTTAAAACAACTGGGAAATACAAAGAGCCTACAAAGAAAATTTTAAAGTACCTATATCCCTAGTATTCAGAAGTAAACTCTACTATTAAATAAGATATTCTTTCTTTTTATATGTATCGTTAAATAAATAAAATATCTTACTATTCTTTGAATTTGAGATCAATGTATAAATGTAATACTCTTAAGATAAATATTTCCCTCATGACATTAAGTATTTATAGTAACATAATTTGTAATGGATGAACTATTAACTCTCTGATCCTTCCCCTACTATTGCACATAATGTTTTTCCTTTTGTTTTCTTCTTATAGAAAGCTCTAAAGACGAATGAGCATATTTGACCATATATTTGATTATATTTTAGACATTTTTGTGAGATATATCGTAAATACACGAGTGTGCATGAAACAGTGTAGTTTCGAACCTCTTTCTTGTTTTTGAATTTTTGCTCTTTGTGACAAATTCTCAATAATTTCTTTTAGCCTATTATTCACTTTGCTATTTCTTTCTTCAATTGTATCTGTTCTGCTGTTATACTACATGTGATTTTAAATTTAGATTATTTGTTTCCAATTCTAGAATTTCTAATTGATTATTTTCCAAATTTGCTAGGACATTTTTACAGTTTGCTGTTCCCTACTGATTTTTTTCAGGCTTTTGCTTTTTAGTTTTCTTTTGTTTAACATATTAAGTAAGCATAGTTGTTTTTACTCTATATCCAATCATTCCAATCAATATTTAATGTCTATGTAGGGTTGATTCTGCTGCCTAGTGTTTCTGATGATTCTTATTCATAGTACCTCATTTCCTTGTAGCTTTTCATGTTCAGTGGTAAATAATGCATGGTATTTCTTTGAATTTTAGGACAAAGTGAATTCACCAGAGAATTTGCATTTGTTTTGGTCAGTTGTCCGAATGCACTATCCATCATAGACTACTTTAAACTAAATTTGTACTCTTAAAGTGTTTTTCCTTCCATTGATGGTTTTGTTTAAAAAAAAAAAAAAAAAAAAAGCAGGGGCCGGGGGCAGTGGCTCACGCCTGTAATCCCAGCATTTTGGGAGGCCGAGGCGGGCAGATCACGAGGTCAGGAGATCGAGACCATTCTGGCTAACACGGTGAAACCCCATCTTTACTAAAAATACAAAAAATTAGCCGGGCATGGTGGCGGGTGCCTGTTGTCCTAGCTACTCGGGAGGCTGAGGCAGGAGAATGGCGTGAACCCGGGAGGCAGAGCTTGCAGTATGCCGAGATTGTGCCACTGCACTCCAGCCTGGGTGACAGAGCGAGACTCCATCTCAAAAAAAAAAAGAAGCTGTAAGAAAAAATGTAAATTTTTTTTTATACAGTGCAGACAATGTGAATTTGAATTGCAAATTCATTCTAGGCTCAGTTTTTGGTTATAATTTCTCAGATACTTTTCTTAAGCCCCTGTCATGTTCAGCCCTGAGGTATTCTTCTTTCCAGTTTCCAGTCCTCTGGAAATGGGGGTTTATATAAGATGGGGGTAAGCGGAGTAGACAAGTTACTAATATTTTCTCACATGTTTCAATAGAATGCCACCCAAAAAGGAAATATGAAATAGGCATTCAATAAAATATATATCCATAGTAATAGTTGATTAATGACATTAATCAATTTCCTGGTATTATACAGTATTAAAATGACTTCATGAGGAGAAAGTGGGGAGCAAACATTCTCAATAGAAACTTTCTGGGTTAGCTAAGGTAATGATTTAAAATAATAAAATAAATTCACCTAACAGAACTCTAAATTTATGAAATTAATGTATTTATTATGGGAATAAATATATTAAGTAAAGAATTTTTATATATTTAGGTTTATTTACTTAGATTCTGAATTGGATATTTTAATGAAACTACTTCATCTAAAGATGCCCCTTTGCATCAGAGGGTTTAAAACTATTTTTTTAAATGACAGTAACATAATGTTTTACAAGTAAGCTGTCTGCATCAATCTATTTCTGCTCAAAGCAAGACACATGCTATAAAAAGAATCAAGAATCAACAATGCAAAGGTTTTAAAGTATTTCCATTTTTCAGATCTTAGTCTAAAATACTTATGGGTATTTAGCAGTACAGATGGCTCAAAAGGATAAATATTTGTAGCTTAACATTTTAAATAGAGACTATACCCTTTATAATAAAGCAACTTTATAGTAACTTTATAATAGAATGACTTCTGTGACAACAGACTGTTCTTATGTAACTATTTTAGGGTAGGAAGAAAGTCTGTTTTGATTTAACATTTTAAACTGAAACAGAAAAGACATTTTTAAATTAACAGTGTTTTAATTTCTAACTTGAATTTTAGGATACTCTTTTGGGGTAACGTTCAAGAATAAACATAGAAAGCCTAACAACTGGTTTCCTATCACTACTACTGCTCCAATGTACCTTTCAAAATTTGCTGTAGTCTTATGAAAGTCAGCTCTATTTTTCAGGCAAATTTTACCATTTTACATGTTCCCTGGAGGATCAGGAGTCACTTGGCTATGGTGAGGGCAGCCAAAGAGTTCTAATTCTACTTTTGGGTAAAGTGACAGCAAATTCAGAGAAGAGTTCTAAAGTGTGTAACTTGCTCTAACTTGAGTCAGCACAGAATCCTGTGCTGTCATTCAAAATATTTAATGAATTGCTTTTTTTTGTACTATAGCAGACCAACATATTCAGTTAAGGTCACTTCTAGCATACCACATCTAAAAAGTGTGAATATAATACACATTTTTAAAGACTTATTTAAGCACATGTTTGGCTGGTTGGAAACTAAAAGAATTTATAAAGGCTGTAAGCAAAAAAGAATAATAAATCCAGAAAAGGAAAGAGTTCTGGGGCCAGTATTTGCTGGACTCTGGTGGTATCTGCTGATGTGTGGCCTACAGCCTTGGTATTAAAGAGCCCAGTGCTTAAATGCCAGGCTTTCAGAGTTCAATATGGATGTGAAGTCATATCATATAAAATTCAGATGCAGTCAATAACACCCAAAAGGATAAACTAAGAAAAACAATCAAAACTCCAAAAAGGGAGTTGAAAGACATACATGCCTGTCTACCTTGGATTGGGTAGAATATGAAAAGAAAAAAAAAAAAAAAGAAAAAGGGGCTTCCCTGAGAATTAATAACCACACACTCACACTTGTGCAGGGTTATGGCCTGAATCCACACCACCCCAAAACTGAAAGTGGTTTCACATTGACAGTATCCCATGTGCATGGGAGAATCAAATTTCTCTGTGAAGGAATGAACTCCATTCATTCAAAAGCCCAGAAGAGGGGAAGGGGAAGGGGAAAAAGAAAGAGGAAGGGAGAACGGGAAGAGGAAGAGGAAGGGAAAGGGGATACTACCGCAAAAAGTATATGTAGAAACGATGAACTACAGAACCAGACCTAAAAATACTGTAAGTATTAGAATTATTAGAAAACATTAATATGTTTAATATGCCTAGAAAAGTACAAAATGTAAGAAAACTTACTAGGCAGACTTGAAAATAACCAACTAGGGTTCCCATGAATGAAACATATAATAATTTTAGGACTGGGGAAACAAACTCAGAAGACTGTAGGAGATCAGATACAGATGAAAGGAAAATTCATAAACTGGAAGACAGGTCTCAAGAAGTGATATAGAATTCAGCAAAGAGAGATAGAGAGATAAAAAGAAAGAAAATAAGAAACAGAGGTTAAGAGATGTGGAGAATGGTTGAGCTAATTCAAAACACTGTAGAAGTTTCAGAAGAGGCTAACAGAAAATGAAGTGCAAATAGAAAATATCTTTGTATGGGTTCCAGAAATTTCTTTATAATTAGAAAGCACACAGGCAAGAACACAGTCAAAATAGGCCAGGTGCAGTGGCTCACGTATGTAATCCCTGCACTTTAGGAGGCCGAGGCGAGTGGATAACCTGAGGTCAGGAGTTCAAGACCAGCCTGGACAACATGATGAAACCCTGCCTGTACTAAAAATACAAAAAATTAGCTGGGTGTGGTGGCGCTCACCTGTAATCCCAGCTACTCAGGAGGCTGAGGCAGGAGAATCACTTGAACCCAGGAGGCAGAAGCTGCAGTGAGCCAAGATTGCACCACTGCACTCCAGCCCGGGCAACAGGAGCAAAACTCCATCTCAAAAAAAAAAAAAAAAAAAAAGAAAGAAAACAGTCAAAATAAAAAATTCACAATGAAAATCTAACTCGGTAGTACTTAACTTCTATAGATTATCAAGTCGTAGGTGACCAAAATACAATTTCAACTATGTGAAACACTAAAACAATCTTCACTGATTCTCTATTATGGAAATAAGACTACCAAATATACTCAAATTTAATGAGCCAGCAAATGACATGAAAAACTTGTGTGAATAATAGGGACTAAGAATTTTTTTAAAAAGTAACCTTCAGTGTTTATTTACAGTAATAAAATCCACAATATAGTAGATCTTTGTTCCTTTGTCACTCCATCCAACTAACTTTCTTAAATTGAAAATAATACATTAGGCATTGCCATAAAAAGCCTTTAGCTTCTTCAGGCACCATCCTGTTAGCTGTGTAACCTAGCAAAATATCTAATTTTTTTGACCTTTGGTTCCCTGTCTATAAAATGGGAAGATTATCATTATATATCTTAAGATTGCTGTAAGTATTAAACAAGACATATAAATAATGTCTATAACATAGTAGGTACCCAGTAAATATTATTTCTCTTTCTCTATGCTTCTATAGTACACTGTCTCCCACTTATCATAAACATAAATTTCTTCTAGAAAGTCTGTTGAAGACCAGATCTCCAGAAAAATGCTATAACAATAAAATCATATTTGAATCATAAAAATAAAATAAAATAAAATTTGGCTATATCAGAAGTTCTCAAACTTTCTCAGTTCAAGGTGCTCTGGGTGTCTCAATAATTTTTTCATGGCACCCAATAAAAGAAGTATCTAATAGTTCTGTTTATTAAGTAGTAAGGTCCAAACAACTTAAGTTTTATATCCTAACAAATTAGTAGCTGTTAAATAATAGATACAAATTGAAATTAAAAATATTTTAAATTTAAATAATTGTTAATAGTAACTACAATTACTTACTAATGGGATGGGTGCAACTATTGGGCCCTGTACATATCCTAAACCTTTGAATCATATTGGATACTGTTGCCCTCCTTTCCTCTTCCACAGTAATTTTCCTGTAGTACTTGCTTTTTCTCACAGTTAACTGTGCAAAACCCAGCTTCATAAAGATGTGACATCATCAAAGGTATAATCTAACATTGAAACTGTGAACTACCTTGAGATAGTACTTTACATAGTATCTGACAGATGTTGCTCGTTTCCCTCAAAATTTAAAAAAAAGCCTATGGTATCCCTAAGAGTTTTCTATGGCAGTCTGGGGCACCCTGTTGCACAGTTTGGGAGGTGTGGGTCTTGATTATGGCTTTTGTAGAGAATAACTACTAAGACTTGTTGGTTTTCATGGATTTTAATAATGCATTTCACTCAATTTCTATACCAGATCTCCAATTACTTACTGCATTTAGAATTCATGTTGAACATTAGTGTCCTTTAAGCTAGACAGCTTGCCTAACACAATACTGAACATAGTAAATAGTGAATTTCAATATTAAATATAAATTATCTGTTGAACTGAATTAACAACTTTAGACTTTATAAGTGTGTATGAGTCCTTATCCTTTACTTCATACCTTTAAAAGTAAGCTATTTTCAGCTATAATATAAAATATTCACTTACTGAGTCAATATGGATTATGGTTTTCAGAAATCATCAACTGTCAATTATTAATTTATATGGAGACTACATAAATGTTTGCTATGATTATGATCCTTCATTATAGTTCAGACTTTACTAAGAAGACTGGGGAAATATCCACATAAAAAGTATTTTTACTGAGCACCTAAGTGCCAACAAAGATAGCTACAACAAAGATAAATGGAATGAATTCATAGCTTTCACAGAACTTAAGGAGATAAAATTAAATAAGGGAGAAAATAAGTTAATACAATAACTTGAGGTCAACCAGGTAGTGATAGAGAGAGGCCACTTTAGACAAGGTTATTGGAGAAGGCCTATCTGAAGAGGTGATCTGATTTTAACATCGATGAGCCAAATAAGTAAAAAACTAAAGAAAAACATTCTAGGTACAGGACAGCAATAACTGAAAGGCACCAAAATAGTATGGAGCTTGGTTTATTCTTGCAATGAAAAGGCAGCCAGCATAGCTTGTAGGAAGAGAGTGAGGAGAAAAATAAATAAATAAATAAATAAATAAATAAATAATAAAATGGTGATGAGATGAGATTGGAGAGAAGGTCAGGAACCAGGGTCTAGTAGTTCATCCTGAATAAACTGGATTTCATTCTGAATGTTATAGAGAGCCACCAAGATTTTAAGAAGAAAAATGTCATGGTCTGATTTACGGTTAATAAAAGGTTTCTCTGGCTGCTATATAGAGAATGGATTAAAAGATGACAGGAATGGAAACAGGTATCTAGAAATACTGCAAGTTCAAGTTAGAGATGATGTTGGCTTAAACCAGGGTGATGGTAGAATAGATAATATAGTTGGATTTGATGTTATTTTGGAGGAGGAGCTAATGGGATTTGGTAATGGACTAGACTGAAGAGGGATGGTGGCAATGGCGGTGGTGATGAAGGAAAAATACTAAAAAACCAAGAATATTTCTCAGGTTTGGGTTTCAGCTACAATATCTTTGGCAATTTTCATCCAAAATACCTCCTGAACTATGTCTCTTCTATGCATGAGACTTAATAGATTATTTCAGTCTTTACAAAACTTTATCCTTAATTCTGGTATAGTTACTTCAGCCTTAATTATATACAAATTAGAGTGCTTATTTGATAGATATGTGCCTTCCCCACTTATTTGATAGATACGTGCCTTCCCCAAGAGATCAGGAATTATGTTAGTCTTTGATAAATAAAGTTAATTGTTCAAAAATTTTAATATGTCAGTAAATAAAGGAATATTTAGACAGACAAAGTGGATAATCAGTAGATCTATAGCAACATAATGAAGAGAAACTAGCGTAAGAAATAGAAGCTTAAAACTGAGTGAAAATTAGCATTTGTAATCAAAATTCATATATTTTATTGGATTTATATAAATAGACATTAGTTCTCATCTTACCTGAAAATGGCTCTTAAGCTCAGGGAAGGAATAAATATTATGAATTCTAATAAGAAATGCCAGGTGTCTGTATTAGTCCGTTTTCAGACTGTTATAAAGATATACTTGAGACAGGGTAATTTACAAAAAAAAAAAAAAAAGAGGTTTAATTAACTCACATTTCCGCATAGCTGGGGAAGCCTCAGGAAACTTACAATCATGGTGTAGGGGGAGGCAGCCATGTCTTATGTGGTGACAAGCAAGACAGACCTAGCACAAGCAGGGAAAACTGCCTTAAACCATCAGATCTCATGAGAACTCACTGATTATCACAGAATAGCATGAGGAAAACTGCCCCCCGATCCAATCATCTCTCCTTCCCTAGACACATGGAGATTACAGCTCCCTCTCTTGACTCATGGGGATCACAGTTCAAGATGTGAGTTGGGTGGGGACCCAGAGCCGAACTGTATCATTCCACCCCTGGCCTCACCCAAATCTCATCTCTTTTCACATTTCAAAACCAATCATGCCTTCCCAACAGTCCCCCAAAGTCTTAACTCATTTCAGCATTAATTTAAAAGTCTACGGTCCAAAGTGTCATCTGAGACAGCCAAGTCCCTTCTGCCTATAAGCAGGTAAAATAAAAAACAAGGCTGGATGCGGTGGCTCATTCCTGTAATCCCAGCAATTTGGGAGGCTGAGGGGGGTAGATCACGAGGTCAGGAGTTCAAGAGCAGCCTGGCCAATGTGGCAAATCCCCATCTCTACTAAAAATACAAAAATTAGCCAGGTGTGGTAGTGCACGCCTGTAGTACCAGCTACTTGGGAGGCTGAGGCAGAAGAATCGCTTGAACCAGGGAGGTGGAGGTTGCAGTGAGTCGAGATTGTGCCATTGCACTCCAGCCTGGGTGAAAGAGCAACACTCCATCTCAAAAAGGACCCAAGCTAGTTACTTCTAAGCTACAATGGTGGCACAGGCATTGGGTAAGTACACCGATTCTAAATGGGAGAAACTGGCCAAAACAAAGGGGCTACAGGCCCCATGCAAGTTCTAAATCCATTGGGGCAGTCATTCAATTTGAAAGCTTATCTCCTCTGACTCCAAGTCTCACATCCAGGGCACGCTGATGCAAGGGGTGGGCTCCCACAGCCTTGGGCAGCTTTGGTGAATGGGCTGGCATTGAGTACCTGTGGCTTTTCTAGGCTCACGGTGCTGGTTGCCAGTGTTCTACCATTCTGGGGTCTGGAGGGTGGTGGTCCTCTTCTCACATAGCTCCACTAGGCAGTGTCCCAGTGGGGACTCTGTGTGGGGGCTCCAAAGCCACATTTCCCTTCTGCACTGCCCTTGTACAAGTTCCCTGTGAGGGCTCTGCCCCTAAAGCAGACTTCTGCCTGGACATCCAGGTGTTTCCCTACATCCTCTGAAATCTAGGTGGAGGTTCCTAAAACTCAATTCTTGACTTCTGTGCATGCTCATGCCCAATACCACATGGAAGCCACTAAGGCTTGGGGCTTGCACCCTCTGAAGCAATGGACCAAACTGTACCTTGGCCCCTTTTAGCCATGGCTGGAGCTGAAGCAGCTGGAACACAGGGCACCACATCCCAAGGCTGCACAGAGCAGAGGGGCTCAGGGCCCAGCCCACGAAACCATTTTTTCTTCCTAGGCCACTGGGCCTGTGATGGGAGGGGTGGCCACCAAGATCTCTGACATGCCCTGGTGACATTTTTCCCCATTGTCTTGGCTATTCACATTCCACTCCTCATTACTTATGAAAATCTCTACAATGGGCTTCAATTTCTCCCCATAAAATTGGTTTTTCTTTTCTATCACATTGTCAGGCTGCAAATTTTCCAAACTTTTATGCTCTGCTTCCCTTTTAAACATAAGTTCTAGTTTCAGATCATCTCCCTCAAGTTCAAAGTTCCACAGATTTCTAGGGCAGGGGCAAAAGGCCACTAGTCTCTTTGCTAAAGCAAGGCAAGAGTGACCTTTGCTCCAGTTACCAAGAAGTTCCTCATCTCCATCTGAGATCACCTCAGCCTGGACTTTACTGTCCACCTCATTGTCAGCATTTTAGTAAAAACCATTCAGCAAGTCTCCAGGAAGTTCCAAACTTTCCCACATTTTCCTGTCTTCTTTTGAGCCCTACAAACTATTCCAATCCCTGCCTGTTACCCAGTTCCAAAGTCACAACCACCTTTTTGGGTATCTCTATAGCAGTACCTCACTCTCCACTTTACCAGTTTACTGTATTAGTCCGTTCTCACACTGCTATAAAGAACTACCCGAGACTGGGTAATTTATAAAGAAAAGAGGTTTAATTGACTCACACGTCCGTGTGGCTGGGGAGGCCTCAAGAAACTTAAAATCATGGCAGAAGGGGAAGCAGGCATGTCTTACATGGCAGTAGGCAAGAGAGAGCCAGCAAGAGCAGGCAAAACTGCCTTATTAAACCATCAGATCTCGTGGAACTCACTATCATGAGAACAGCATGGGGAAACCACCCACATTATCCAATCACCTCCATCCCTTGACACATGAAGATTACAGGTCCCTCCCTTGACACATGGGGATTACAATTTGAGGTAAGATTTAGGTAGGGGCACAGAACCAAACCATATCAGTGTCTGACCCAGAAAACATGTATTCCACATATATTTACTGAACATTTGATACTTAAAATATGTAGTGTGTTCAAAATTAAACCTTTAAATATTACTCTCAAGGAGCTTTCAGTTAGCTGGTATTATGATTTTTTATCTGAATCAGTACTATTTAGTACAACTTAGCTAAAATACATAATTCCACAGATCAAGATGCCTTTAAAATAGTTTGTAAAAAACGATGTATAACTATTTTAATATTACTTTTCTTCATTTAAGCTTTGTGGCCTTTCATGTTTTACAAATAAGCACTGGCATATTAACTTTTTTGTCTATCCACATATCACCCTACCCCAACATTTTATTAAAAAAAAACACAGAACTTTTATTTCTGACCAAGAAGGAATAAAGATACTGGATTTTCCCTATTTTCTAAAACACCTAAAAAAAGTAAGAAGATATATATATCAACAGCTTGGTATTCAAACGATTAAACTCAAGAGTAAAGATAGTGATTCCAGAGAGGCAGGAAACAAATAGGTGAGCCTGATTTTCAAAGGCTTGAGTGAGTTTCCTGGAGGCTGACACAAAAGGAAGAACCCACATGGAGCCTAGCAGACTCTAAGGACACTGAGTCCATGGAAGCCACGTTTAAGCACAACCCTGAATCCTATGATGAATTCCTAGTAACTTCTTGTACCAAAATACCTTAGCTCCTTGCACAGCCTCCCTATGCATTGCAGCAAGCTAAATGAATCTAACTTTGACTACCACAATACAGTATATTGTTACCATATTATACAAAGTTGTTGTTGTTTCCATGAATTTAACCAAGAGTAGACAAAGCATACGGCTATCCTGATTATCACTGCCTGGTAGGCATTGATAAATGAAAGTCCTGGAAGAATATTAAATGAGTTTTCACTGCTTTATACAATCATAGTGGGAGATTAGATCAGAACTAGTGTATTTGAAAAAATTTTCTACCAGTATCCATGGTTCCACACAAAAAATGGGAATTACTACTCTTCTTTCTGACAACCCATTGACTATCAGTGCCCACAAAAGTCATAACCTTTATTTTCAATGTATTCCACCTTCACTGTTGCTACTGTTGCTAAATTAATCTATTTTAAATCAAATGCAAATTGAATTGTATTAAACCACATTCAGATTTTCATATCAAGTTAATATATATACAAAAAATAATGATCTCTGATGTTATGTTTGATGGATTTTGACAATTTTATATAATTGTGAAACTGCCACCCAAGCAACATATAGACTATTTCCATCATCTGAGAAAGATCTCAAATTCCCCTTTCTAGTAAATTCCCTCTACCTCAGGCAACTACTTGTAGATTGCTATAACCAAAATTTTGATTATATAATCTTTGAATTATATGACTTATCCAGCTTGTTTTGCTTTTTAGGGTGAAACTGCAACTTTCTACACACAAACCAGATCTTTGTCCATGATTTTTGGACAGATAGAGGGTGAGCATCCCTTATCTGAAATACTCTGGACTAGAAGTGTTTCCAAATTCCAACTTTTCTTGGATTTTGGAATATATGCATACATATATAATGAGCTATCCTGGGGATATGTATTAGTCCATTTTCACGCTGCTGATAAAGACACACCCGAGACAGGGCAATTTACAAAATAAAGAGGTTTAATGGACTTACAATTTGATGTGGCTGGGGAGGCCTCACAATCATTGTGGAAGGCAAGGAGGAGCAAGCTATGTTTTGTATGTGGATGGGAGCAGGCCAAGAGAGAGCCTGTGCAGGGAAACTCCTGTTTTTAAAACCATCAGATCAGCTGAGACTTATTCACTATCACAAGAACAGCACTGGAAAGACTCAACCCCATTATTCAATTACCTCCCACTAGGTTCCTCCCACAATATGTGGGAATTGAGGGAGTTAAATTCAAGATGAGATTTGGGTGGGGACACAGCCAAACCATATCATTCCACCCCTGACCCCTCCTAAATCTCAGGTCCTCACATTTCAAAACTAATCGTGCCTTCCCAACAGTCCCCCAAAGTCTTAACTCACTTTAGCATTAACTCAAAAGTTCACAGCCCAAAGTCTCATCTGATATAAGGCAAGTCCCTTTTACCTATGAGCCAGTAAAATCAAAAGCAATTTAGTTACTTCCTAGATACAATGAGGGTACAGGTAAATACAGCCATTCCAAATGGGAGAAATTGGCCAAAACAAAGGGGCTAAAGCCCCCACGCAAGTCTGAAAGCCAGCAAGGCAGTCAAATCTTAAAGCTCCCAAATGATCTCCTTTGACTCCAGGTCTCACATCCAGGTAATGCTGATGCAAAAGCTGGGTTCCTATGGTCTTGGGCAGCTCCGACCCTGTGGCTTTGCAGGGTACAGCCTCCCTCCTGGCTGCTGTCATTGAGTGTGCACTGCTTTTCCAGGTGCACAGTATAAGCTATCAGTGGATCTACCATTCTGAAGTCTAGAGGACAATGGTCCTCTTCTCACAGCTCTACTAGGCCATGCCCCAGTAGGGACTCTGTGTGGGGGCTCCAACCCCTCATTTCCCTTCTGCACTGCCCTAGCAGAGATTCTCCATGAGAGCCCCACCCCTGCAGCAAACTTCTGCCTGGACATCCAGGCATTTCCATCCATCCTCTGAAATCTAGGCAGAGGTTCCCAAACCCCAATTCTTGACTTCTGTGCAGTTGCAGGCTCAACATCATGTAGAAGCTGCCAAGGCTTGGGGCTTGAACCCTCTGAAGCCACATCCCAAGCTTTACCTTGGCCCCTGTTAGCCATGGCTAAGCGGCTGGAACACAGGGCACCAAGTCCCTAGATTGCACACAGTACAGGGACCATGGGCCTAGCCCGTGAAACCATTTTTCCTCCTATGCCTCTGGGCCTATGACGAAAGGGGCTGCCTCGAAGACCTCCTACATGCCCTGGTGACATTTTCCCCATTGTATTGGGGATTAACATTTGGCTCCTTATTACTTATGAAAATATCTGCAGCCAGCTTGAATTTCTCCTCAGAAAATGGGATTTTCTTTTCTATCGCATTGTCAGGCTATAAATTTTCCAAACTTTTACGTTCTGTTTCCCTTTTAAAACTGAATGCCTTTAACAGCACCCAAGTCACCTCTTGAATGCTTTACTGTTTAGAAATCAATTGTGCCGGATACCCTAAATCATCTTTCTCAAGTTCAAAGTTCCACAAATCTCTAGGGCAGGGGCAAGTCTCTTTGCTAAAACATAACAAGTGTCATCTTTTCTCCAGTTCATAACAAGTACTTCATCTCCATCTGAGACCAACTCAGTCTGGATTTCATTGTCCATATCATTATCAGTATTTTGGTGAAAGCCACTCAACAAGTCTCTAGGGACTTCCAAACTTTCCCACATTTCCCTGTCTTCTTCTGAGCCCTCCAAACTGTTCCAACCTCTGCCTGTTACCCAGTTCTGAAGTCACTTCCACATTTTTGGGTATCTTTTCAGCAGCACCCCACACTACTGGTACCAATTCACTGTATTAGTCCATTCTCATGCTGTTGATAAAGACATATCTGAGACTGGGCAATTTACAAAAGAAAGAGGTTTAATGGACTTAAGAGTTCCACATGGCTGGGGAGACCTCACAATCATGGTAGGAGGTATGGAGGAGCAAGTCACGTCTTACTAAGATAGCAGCAGGCCAAGAGCAAACTTGTGCAGGCAAATTCCCATTTTAAAAACCATCAGATCTTGTGAGACTTATCTGCTATCACTAGAACAGCGTGGGAGAGACCAGCCACCATGATTCAATTACGTATCACCAGGTTCCTCCCATGACATGTGGGAATTGTGGGAGTTATAATTCAAGATGAGATTTGAGGGGGGACACAACCAAACCATATAAGACTCAAGTCTAAACACAAAATTCATTTATGTTTCATATATACCCTATATTCATAGCATAAAGATGATTTTTATACAATATTTTAAAATAATTTTGTGCTCGAAATAAAGTTTTGATTGCAATTCATTGCATGAGGTCAGGTGTGCAATTTTTCACCTGTGGCATCATGGCAGCACTCATAAAATTTCAGATTTTAGAGAATTTCAGATTTCAGATTTTCAGATGAGGGAGGCTCAATCTGTGTATCTTTAAATTGTTTGTAATACTTGTGAGCAAATACAGACTTTGTTATTCTGATAACTGCTTTTATGAAATATTTGACCACATATGAGGCAATATGCTATAAATGCAAAATAATAATAGTCTAAAATCATCATATCATCAATCAGCACTCTGACTATCCATTTTCCAGCTATTAATAGTAAAGGGATCTCATAACATCCCTAGAAGACTGCTCTAGCAAATGCAATTAAATACAGAAAAATATTAAAAGGATTCATAAGTGAGTTGATTTGCTTCTCAAAATAGTAAAATATACTAGACTTTTATCAGAACACATCTTTATAATGCCACCATATTTTAATTTGAATTTGCTTTAAATTTAATTAAGTTCTGCCTTTTTTAAATTTCAAAATGCTTCTACTTTTGCCATTATGCTACTGCTGACAGCATCCTGAGAGGTGGAAGTGTAAATTATTCCACATTTTTCTGAAATAAAGCTAAAAGGAAAGTACAGTAGTACATGTTTATAAATAGTGTATTTTTATTAATTTAAAAGGGAGTAGATAAGACATATGATTTGCCTTGCAAAAAAGTGTTTACTTTGTGGCACTATTTGTTAATTTATGCATTCTAATTTTAAAATGTGTTAGCAGTAGCTGTTACTTATATTTCTTTCAGTCAACAATTAGTCTTTGTTTCATCTTTTTGGATCTCAGAACCCAGAAGAAACTGATTTAGAGATTATGACAATAACAATTACTATGCTAAGGACCAGATTTATCATCATGGTACATTATAAACATCAAAGTATAGTAACAATTTGGATAGTCAGTAAGTTGTCAGTTTTTTACTGATTTTTTCAATACCAGGCATGCATACATGACCATCTTGTGATTCTGTGTTAAACATCAAAAACAGAAATATTTTCTTGTTAAAAAAGCTGAAGCATTAGTGGAATTTTAATTGAATACACAAAAACTGGATTCAGTATTCTGTATTTTCATGGGAAGGGGGCAACTAAAACTATCTGTCACCAGCTTGACCAACATGGTGAAACCCTGTCTGTATGAAAAATACAAAAATTAGCCGGGCGTGGTGGCGTGCACCTGTAATCCCAGCTACTCGGGAGGCTGAGGCAGAAGAATTGCTTGAACCCAGGAGGCGGAGGTTTCAGTGAGCTGAGATCGTGCCACTGCACTCCAGCCTGGGTGACAGAGCAAGACACTGTCAAAAAACAAACAAAACAAACAAACAAAAACACTATCTGTCCTGTCCCCACTTGAAAAACATTATTTACAAGGCTCTTACTGCTACATAAAGCATACTGTTTTCCAGTGAGGGCAACAAATATGAAGGGAAAAAAAGATTAGAACTAAATAAAGACCTATCTATATCAAGACTGAAGAAAGCAATTACATACACCTTAAACTTGACAGGTGTCCAACATTTCAGCTTGGCAGATGTGTTAATCAGGTAGGGCTGCTGTAATAAAATACGTACACTGGGTGGATTAAATAACGAAAGTCCAATATCAGGGTGCCAGCATGGCCAGGTTTCAATGAGGGCTTTCTTCCTGGCTCAAAGACAGCCATCTTCTTGCAGTGTTGTCATGAGGAAGAGAAGGAGGTGAGTCTGTATTCTTGTTATAAGGTCACAGTCCTATTGCATTAAGACTGTGGCCCTATAAGAAGAGTCACAACTTTATGATCTCATGTAACCTTAATTACCTCCTAAAGACCAGATACAGTCACACTGGCAATCAGTGCATCAACATATAAATTTGGAGGAGACACAATTCAGTTCAAAATTCCAATATCAGGTACCCTGATATTTTAGTTCTAGGCCCAGCTTTTTCTCTACATTCAGGGGATTCAAATACAATTTTTAATATGATATGGTGAGAATTAAATGCTCTCTTCCTTAAACTTTAGCAACTTTTAACTAATGAAGAGTTCAGTACATGCTATCACAAAATATTCAGTTGGTATACTGAATATTCTAAGCTGAAGGCATGTGAGAAATCACATGTCTAGGAAGGACTTAATGGCATTCCTCTGAAGCAGATTTTAAGACTCTCATGTAAGAGGTACCCTACCTATACCTGAAGGAAAGGCACATCCCTTGAATCCTTGATATTCCTCTCTCCAAGCCCCTACCTCCTCCATTCCTCTATCTACCCCTGTTACACATTTTCCCTTCCCACTCCAGCCCCTCAGTAACTTGAACTTTAGGAATCTCAGTTCTCAAGGGCTTCCAGGGGTCTGCTGAAAAATTAAAAAAAAGGCTAATTGGAAATAGATTGGGTATTGTATTTTCTCAGACAGAGTTTGGAGAAAACTGAACAGCTGCTAGATGTCTCCTTAGTCACTTGTCTAAAGTTTTGTCCACAGCTGCCATTATACTACTTATGACTGGAAGATCTGACTTTGTTGTGGAAAAAGAAAAATTAAAAAAAATTACTTATCAGAAGGGCAATTAAAATCTTAAAAAAAAAACCCTCCCCAAATATTGGTGAAAAGCATTGGTCCTCATAATGAGTAGCTAATCTCGATTTGTCCCATATGCCAGAATCACAAATTGAATAAAAGTATAAGCTGGCGAAAAGACAAGAATTATTTTATATAAACCAGTGAGTTCATATTACTATGTTTTGTTGACTCACTGCAGAAATTTTCAAATGAAACCTGTAAGATCTTTATTTGAATCTGTTTGTGTGTGTGTGTGTATATATATATATATGCATGACATAGCTTTGTGATATTTTTCTATCTCCAGATAGAAAATTATACAAAAGGGCTCCATTTAATTGATGTAAAGAAAAATCAGTGCTTGTATAAACTAGGTATTCCTAAAACTCTCAAAAATATGAAAACTAACCTAATTATTTTAGGTTCATGTGATCTGGGATAATCTTTGGTAAATAAAACCAAAGATTAAAGATTGTTGGTAAAATAAAACCAAAGATTAAAGATTGTTGGTAAAATAAAAACAGGAATGTTGTCAGAGTTGTCAGTATTTAACATAATACGACATATAATTGTTTTCCACTTAGGTTTACTCATCAAACAAACTTGTGCTATCTCTACCAGATATTTATGAGAATAAAACTATAAATGTAACCTAAGAACCAAATGTACAATAAAAATGAATTGATGTATATACTTTAAAAAGGCAAAAACCAGGTTTTTATTAGGATTTTTGCTTCTGTGATATTTTAGATACTTGTCTGATTTGTCAACAACAAAATTTAAGAGAATATCTACCTTTGAGTAGTGTCTCATGAAATTTTCATAAGCAATCCAAGCATAATTATTAAAAGTGAATTAAATAGATGAAAGCAGGTTAAAACTTATAAACTTTTATAAATAATATTTATAAAAGGTTATAACCAAAAGGTTAACCTTTTATAACCAAAAGGTTATAACCTTTTATAAATATAATTTATAAAAGTTTATAACTTTAATAAGTTATATTTATAAAAGTTTATATTTATAAAGTTATAAACTTTTATAAATTATATTCATAATAGGTTATAAACTTTTTATAACTCGTCTTTACAAGTAGACAAGTCTTTACAACAAAGAACTCGTCTTTACAAAAAATTAAAAAATTAGTTGGTTGTGGAGGTATGCTTAAGCCCAGGAGTGCAAGGTTACAGTGATCTACGATTGTGCCACTGCAATCAAGCCTGGGCAACAGAGTGAGATCCTGTCACACACACACAAAAATCTAATCAGGAAAAAAGCCTATATGCAAAGTATTCAAGGGAAGTAGAATGTGTTTTTTGATGAGGAAAAGAATGAAGGATGTGGGTTTCTTAAGGGAAAAAGAGTGTCACTTTGTCCTAAAGTAAGAATGACTGGTTGTGCCAAAGAGAAAGAGAAAAAAGAACAGGACAAAAACTGAATATATTTTTTAAAACTACAGGTTTGTAGAAAAGTAATCTTGGAAACAGAATCTTATTTTGTGTGGTAGAGTTGGCTAAGATTGGATAGATTTAGTCAAAAGTATTTTGTTGTTGTTTTTTAATAAGCTTTAGTGGCCAGGCACGGTGGCTCACTCCTGTAATCCCAGCAATTTGAGCATTAGAGGTGGGAGGATCACTTGAAGCCAGGAGTTCAAGCCAGGCTGGGCAACACAGTGAGACCCCATCTCCACAAAAAATAGGCAAATTAGCTGTGCATGGTAGCATATCCTTGCAGTCCTAGCTACTCAAAAGGATGAGGTGGGAGGATCACTTGAGCCCAGGAGTTTGAGGCTGCAGTGAGCTATGATAGCTACACTGCACTCCAGCCTGGACAACAGAGTGAGAGTGAGACCTTGTCTCTTAAAAAGAAAAAACAAACAAACAAAAAAGCTTTAGTATTAATAGAACACATGCCATATTAGAATTCTGTGTTCTCTGTTAAAATGACATACTTTTCTTGGATTACCTGTCTGCTCTTGATAAAATATCGTGAAAGGGCTTTCCCCCAGTTTTTAAGTAATCTGCCTAGAAAATCACGGTTTTGTATGTTAGAACAATTTCCTGTTACCTTTATCAGTTATTTTGATTACTTAAAAAAAGCGGAATCCTTTCAATGTTAAAAGTACTCAGTTTTATTTACAACTATGTAACTTCTATATGTGCTTATAAAATATTTTATTACTTTGTTTAAATAGATAACTAAGTATTGTTTTATAATGATGTGTGATCCTAGTGTTTAAAACCTTTTGACATTTTTGACAAACTTTCCCAAATTAAATCAAAATCTTTTCCTTTTTTTTTTTTTTTTTTTTTTTTTTTTTTTGAGACGGAGTTTCATTCTTACTGCACAGGCTGGAGTGCAATGGCATAATCTCAGCTCACTGCAAGCTCCACCTCCCAGGTTCAAGCAATTCTCCTGCCTCAGCCTTCCGAGTAGCTGGGATTACAGGCGGGCACTAACATGCCCAGCTAATTTTTGTATTTTTGATAGAAACGAGGTTTCATCATGTTGGCCAGACTGGTCTCAAACTCCTGACCTCAGGTGATTCGCCTGCCTCGGCCTTCCAAAGTGCTGAGATTACAGGCATGAGGCACTGTGCCCGGCCCAAATCAAATTCTACATAATGTATTTTTTACTTTAAATTAACATTGAGAGTTCCCAGAGGGTTCCTGGAAAATATCAAAGGATTTGTCTCTTGCCTTGTAAAAGAGAGATGTTATGTTAATTAGTTTGATTTGTTAAATTACAGAGGAAGTACTGTCAAATAAGAACTGATGCTATATCTTCTTTAGGTTATATGTATATAGATATATGTTATTAATATAAGTATTTCAGGAGTTATATAAAGTTGATAGAAATTTGTCAATATGTTATTCATGTTAGGTTTGGCATAATGTTACCAGTCACAATTCCAATTATTATGTTAAAATATCATTAGCCACAGCAATAAATAAATTTCCTTGGCAAATAAACTCTCATCAGATCTTTATGGTGATTTTAAGCCTTTTGTCATTCTCAATTTATTGTTTTACTTTGATTCTTCTCTGAAAGCATTTACAATCTGATATAGGCCAAAGTGTCTAATGGAAAAGGCTCTGAAAAGTGCTACAGAATAAAGGTTTCTGATAAATTTAAGATCATACCATTGGACTGGGTAAGAATTTCCAGAACTCTAATGAAGCAACTGATGAGCTCATGAAATTGCCAAGCCAAGATACAGCAGAATAAGACTCAATTAGATTTGACTAAATAAACTGAAAAGGGTGATTATAATTATTTAATAACCTTTCCTTCAAAATTTTGCTGGCACTTTTGTGCTTTGGCTTCCAGATTTAAGAAAAGCATTTTCTCTTAAGATATTTATAGTTTACCGCAATGTGGTAGGTTATGCTTTTCTTTTTTTTTTTTTTTTTTTTTTCCCAAAGAGACAGCATCTCTCTCCATCAGTAAGGCAAGAGTGCAGCAGTGTGATCATAGCTCACTGCAGCCTTGAACTCTTAGGCTCAAGCTATCCACTTGCCTTGGACTCCCAAAATGCTGAGATTACAGGCATGAGCCACCATGCCTGGCCTAGATTATACTTTTATAAATGAAATTGAAATAATTACTTTTTCTCTCTACTTGATTCCTCCAGAATCTGGAAACCATTAGTGAGTATTTTTATGGAAATGATGTGCAAAATTAGATATGATGGTCAGCTTTAAGAAACTAAGGTTGACTTTAACGAATGAATGCTAATAAGGCCCCCCCTGGAAAAACTGGTCTGATATTTGGCTTAGACTCTTGGCTTAGAGTCCAGGAAGTGACTTCTTTATTCACGAAGTATGTTCAAGTGATTCTCGTGCCTTAGCCTCCCAAGTAGCTGAAATTTTAGATGTGCACCACCACCCCCAGCAAATTTTTGTATTTTCAGTAGAGACGGGGTTTCACCATGTTGGCCAGGCTGGTCTCGAACTCTTGGTCTCATGTGATCTACCCATCTCAGCCTCTCATATTGCTGGGATTACAGGAGTGAGCTGCCACACTTGGCCAAAACCAACTACTTTAAATTTGAACATATTCCTTTACTCTTTATTTTTAGACAATCTTTAGACAATTGAAAATGTACAGTACAAATAAATGAGATTTATGCTTTTTATCTACCTTTTATTTCCCTGATACTATAGTATTCATAATTATAAAATTTAATGGTTATATAATGATCCATTGAGCAGATAAACAATAATTTAGATTCTACGTCACTTTTAATATCAAAATCTTGGAAATAATGTATAAATTAAAATAACCTTTTAGATTATTTCCTTACGAAAAACAATAAAAAATAAGAATTGAATCAAATTATATAACATTTTAATAACTCTTTAGAAAATGGCAAATTTCTTTCCAAAGTTTTATGATTTACATGGTCACTAGTAGTACATGAATGTACCAGTTATTACCACCATAGTGCAACTATTACACTTTTTGAAACCCACAGAAAATTTCTGAAAATATGTTATCAGATTATCTATGATGTTTCCTAAAAACATCTATTTCTGGGTCTTGTCCTTATGTTAATGAATCAGAATCTCTTCACCATGACATGGGAATATACATTTTTCACAAATTTGTGCAGCAGGGAGATTGGCTATCATGGTGGATGGGAGGCAGGACTACATGGCAGCTCTGACTGGGATGAACAGAGCAGCGTGCGGAGGCTCACATGGTGAATTTTGGCTACAGAACGACTGCAGGAATAAATCAGGAAACCCGACAGGACCCACAGACCCTCTGAAGAAAGAGGACTGCTCCTGCAGGACCCAGGAGACACCTGAGATAATGTGAGTGCCCAAACTGAGAAAGAGGGGAAAGGGAGATCCTCAGCCCCCGAAAACACATCCTCACTGGGGAAACTTAATGTCTAGTTTATGGGAAAAGATTCTGACCTTACCTGGAGCTGAGTCAATTTAGACAGCCAAGCGAAATACAGGGATAGAGGAATCAGAGGAAAAGGTCCTGTGAGCTTGCTGGGTCCACAAGCAAGCCATTCCTGTCTGGCATAACAGGGATCTTTCTGGAGGGTGGCCAGAGGCACGGGGAAAATGCCACAGGGAGAAGGAAATCTCCAGCTGATCTTGGTAACAATTTGAATAGGAAAATTAAAGCCCTACTTTCTTTGACAGATGGGAAGCAGGTAGCCTGGTGCAAGTTCTCAGCCCTGCTTGCCCACTGCCTGGAAACAGACTTGGTGCTGCTAGCAGGGGCATGGTGGGAGAGACCGCCCCTGTGGATTGTGTGGGAGCTGGGTGAGGCCTGTGACTGCCGGCTTTCCTCAACTTCCCTGACAACCTGAAGGACATGTGAGAGGCAGCCATAATCCTCCTAGGTACATAACTCCATTGACCTGGGAACCTCACCCCCATCCCCCACAGCAGCTGCAGCAAGACCTCCGCAAGAAGAGTCTGAGCTCAGACATCCTGGGCCCTGCCCCCACCTGATGGTCCTTCTCAGAGGTGAAGCTAGCTGGACTTCCTGGGTCGAGTGGGGACTTGGAGAACTTTTCTGTCTAGCTAGAGGATTGTAAGTGCACCAATCAGCACTCTGTGTCTAGCTAAAGGATTGTAAATGCACCAATCAGCACACTGTAAAAACACACCAATCAGCACTCTGTGTCTAGCTAAAGGATTGTAAACGCACCAATCAGCACTCTGTAAAATGGACCAATCAGCAGGACGTGGGCAGGGCCAACTAAGGGAATAAAAGCTGGCCACCTGAGCCAGCAGCAGCAACCCGCTGGGGTCCCCTTCCACACTGTGGAAGCTTTGTTCTTTTGCTCTTCACAGTAAATCTTGCTGCTGCTCACTGTTAGGGTCCGCACTACCTTTATGAGCTGTAACACTCACCACAAGGGTCTGCGGCTTATTCCTGAAGTCAGCGAGACCATGAACCCACCGGGAGGAACAAACAACTCTGGACGTGCCACCTTTAAGAACTGTAACACTCACTACAAAGGTCTGCAGCTTCACTCCTGAAGTCAGCGAGACCACGAATCCACCGGGAGGAACAAACAACTCTAGATGAGCCGCCTTTAAGAGCTGTAACACTCACTGTGAATGTCTGTAGCTTCACTCCTGAAGTCAGTGAGACCCACCGGAAGGAAGAAACTCCAGACACATCTGAACATCTGAAGGAACAAACTCCAGACACACCATCTTTAAGAACTGTAACACTCACTGCGAGGGTCCACGGCTTCATTCCTGAAGTCAGTGAGACCAAGAACCCACTGGAAGGAACCAATTCCGGACACACTTCCCTACCCACCCGGGTAGCTGAACACAAAGGGTGTACACTCGGGCGTTCTAGGGCCCCGCCCACCTCTGGTTCCTCCCTATATTACCACAGCTGATACTCTCCGGAAAGCACTACCTCCTGGCAGGGGGCCAACCAGCACAAAAACAGAGCATTAAACCACCAAAGCTAAGACCCCTCACAGAGTTCATTTTACCCCCTTGTCATCTCCACTGGAACAGGTACTGGTATCCACGGCTGAGAGACCCATAGACGGTTCAAATCACAGGACTCTGTGCAGACAACCCCTAGTACCAGCCCGGAGCCGGGTAGGCTTGGTGGGTGGCTAGACCAAGAAGAGAGATAACCATCATTGCAGCTTGGCTCTCAGGAAGCCACACCCATTGGAAAAGGGGAAGAGTACTATATCAAGGGAAACCCCTGTGGGCCAAAGAATCTGAATAACAGCCTTCAGCCGTAGACCTTCCCTCTGTCAGAGCCTACCCAAATGAGGAGGAACCAGAAAACCAACTCTGATATTATGACAAAACAAGCTTATTTAATACCCCCAAAAAATCACACTAGCTCACCATCAATTGATCCAAACCAAGAAAAAATCCCTGATTTACCTGAAAAAGAATTCTGAAGATTATTGATTAATTATTAAGCTAATCATGGAAGCACCAGAGAAAGGCGAAGCCCAATGCAAGGAAATTAAAAAAAAAATGATATAAGAAGTGAAGAAGAAATATTCAATGAAATAGACAGCATAAATAAAAAAACAATCAAAAGTTCAGGAAACATTGGACACACTTATAGAAATGCAAAATGCTCCGGAAAGTCTCAGCAATAGAATGGAACAAGTAGAAGAAAGAAATTCAGGGCTCGAAGACAAGGTCTTCAAATGAACTCAATCCTACAAAGACAAAGAAAAAATAATAAGACAATATGAACAAAGCCTCAGAGAAGTCTGGGATTATGCTATACGACCAAACCTAAGAATAATCGGTGTTCCTGAGGAAGAAGAGAATTCTAAAAGCTTGGAAAACATATTTTGGGGAATAATCAAGGAAAACTTCCCCAGCCTTGCTAGAGACCTAGGCACAAGGAACACCTGGAAGCTTTATCACAAAAAGATCATCGCCTGTGCATATTGCCACCAGGTTAGCCAAAGTTAAGACGAAGGAAACAATCTTAAGAGCTGTGAGACAAAAGCACCAGGTAGCCTATAAAGGGAAACTTATCAGATTAACCACAGATTTCTCAGCAGAAACTCTACAAGCTAGAAGGGATTGGGGTCCTATCTTCAGCCTCCTCAAACAAAACAGTTATCAGCCAAGAAGTTTGTATCCACTGAAACTAAGCAACATATATGAAGATACAGTCTTTTTCAGACAAACAACTGCCGAGAAAATTCGTCACTACCAAGCCACCACTACAAGAACTGCTAAAAGAAGTTCTAAATCTTGAAACAATTCCTGGAAAAACATCAAAACAGAACCTATTTAAAGCATAAATCTCACATGACCTATAAAAAATACAATTTAAAAAGCAAAAAAAAAAAAACAAAAAACAAAAAACCAAGGTACATAGGCAACAAATAGCATGATGAATCAAATGGTACCCACGTCTCACTACTAACACTGAATGTAAATAGCTTAAATGCTCCATCTAAAAGACAGAACTGCAGAATGGATAAGAATTCATCAACCATCTGCTGCCTTCCAGAGACTCATCTAACACTTAAGGACTCACATGAAGTAAAAGGGTGGAAAAGGGCATTTCATGCAAATGGACACCAAAAGCCAGCAGGAGTAGCTATTCTTATATCAGACAAAACAAACTTCAAAGCAACAGCAATTAAAAAAGACAAAGAGGGACATTATATAATGGTAAAAGGCCTTGTCCAACAGGAAAATATCACAGTCCTAAACATATATGCACCTAACACTGGAGGTCCCAAATTTATAAAACAATTACTAATAGACCTAAGAAATGAAATACACAGCAACACAATAATAGTGGGGAACTTTAATACTCCACTGACAGCACTAGACAGGTCATCAAGACAGAAAGTCAGCAAAGAAACAATCAATTTAAACTATACCTTGGAACAAACAGACTTAACAGATATATCTATATATCTGTATCTATATATATATAGATATATAGAACATTCCATTCTACAACTGCAGAATACACATTCTATTCAACAGCACATGGAACTTTCTCCAAGACAGACCATATGATAGGCCACAAAACAACAAGCCTCAATACATTTAAGAAAACTGAAATTATATCAAGCACTCTCTTAGACCACAGCAGAATAAAACTGGAAATCAACTCCAAAAGAAACATTCAAAACCATGCAAATCCATGGAAATTAAATAACCTGCTCCTGAATGATCACTGGGTCAAAAATATAATCAAGATGGAAATTTAAAAATTATTCAAACTGAACTACAATAGTGACACAACCTATCAAAACCTCTGGAATACAGCAACGGTGGTGCTAACAGGAAAGTTCATAGCCCTAAACACCTACATCAAAAAGACTGAATGAGCACAAAGTGACAATCTCATGTCACACCTCAAGGAACTAGAGAAACAAGGAGAAACCAAACCTAAAACCAGCAGAAGAAAGGAAATAACCACGATCAGAGCAGAACTAAATGAAATTGAAAGAAACAAAAAATACAAAAGATAAATGAAACAAAAAGCTGGTTCTTTGAAAAGATAAATAAAATTGATAGACCATTAGCAAGATTAACCAAGAAAAGAAGACAAAAAATCCAAATAAGCTTAATAAGAAATGAAACGGGAGATACTACAACTGACACCACAGAAATATAAAAGATCATTCAAGGCTACTACGGACACCTTAACGTGCATAAACTAGAACACCTAGAAGAGATGGATAATTCCCTGGAAAGATACAACCCTCCTACCTTAAATCAGGAAAAAATACATACCCTGAACAGACCAATAACAAGCAGCAAGACTGAAATAGTAATTTAAAAATTAACAACAGAAAAAAGTCCAGGACCAGACAGATTCACAGCTGAATTCTACCAGAAATTCAAAGAAGAATTTGTACCTATCCTATTGATACTATTCCACAAGATAGAGAAACAGGGAACCAACCCTAATTCATTCTATGAAGCCAACATCACCCTAATACCAAAACCAGGAAAGGACATAACCATAAAAGAAAACTACAGACCAATATCCCTGAAGAACATCGATGCTAAAATCCTTAACAAAATACTAGCTAACCAAATCCAACAACATATCAAAAAGATAATCCACCATGATCAAGTGGGTTTCACACGAGGGATGCAGGGATGGTTTAACATACGCAAGTCAATAAATGTGATACCTCACATAAAAAGAATTAAAAACAAAAATCACATTATCATCTCAATAGATGCAAAAAAAAGCATTTGACAAAATCCAGCAACATTTATGATTAAAACTCTCAGCAAAATGGGCATACAAGGGACACACCTCAATGTAATAAAAGCCATCTATGACAAACCCACAGCCGACATAACACTGAATGGGGAAAAGTTGAAAGCATTCCCTCTAAGAACTGGAACAAGAAAAGGATACTCACTCTCACCAGGAAGTCCTAGCCACAGTAATCAGACAAGAGAAAGTAAAAAACGGAATCCAAATCGGTAAAGAGGAAGTCAAAATGTCACTGTTTGCTGATGATATGATCGTTTACCTCAAAAATCCTAAAGACTCCTCCAGAAAGCTCCTAGAACTGATAAAAGAATTCAGCAAAGTATCTGGATACAAAATTAACGTACACAAATCGGTAACTCTTCTATACACAAACAGCAACCAAGCGGAGAATCAAATAAAAAACTCAACCCCTTTTAAAATAGCTGCAAAAAAAATAAAACAAAATACTTAGGAATCCACCTAACCAAGGAGGTGAAAGACCTCTACAAGAAAAACTACAAAACACTGCTGAACAAAATCACAGATGACACAATCCAGCATCCCTTTATGATTAAATACATCCCACACTTGTGGATGGGTAGAATCAATATTGTGAAAATGACCATACTGGGCCCGGCATGGTGGTTCACACCTGTAATCCCAGCACTTTGGGAGGCCAAGGCGGGTGGATCACTTGAGGTGAGGATTGTGAAACCAGCCTGGCCAACATGGTGAAACCCTGTCTCTACTAAAAATAAAAAAATTAGCCAGGGGTGGTGGCACATGCCTGTAGTACCAGCTACTTGGGAGGAGGAGACAGGAGAATCACTTGAACCTGGGAGGTGTAGGTTGCAGTGAGCCAAGATCATGTCACTGCACTCCAGTCTGGGCAACAGAGTGAGACTCCGTCTCAAAAACAAAACAAAACAAACAAACAAACAAATAATTAAAAAAAAAAAAAAAGAAAATGACCACAGTGCCAAAAGCAATCTACAAATTCAACCCAATCCCCATTCAAAATACCACCATCATTCTTCACCAAATTAGAAAAAAACAATTCTAACATTCATATGAAACCAAAAAAGAGCCCGCATAGCCAAAGCAAGACTAAGCAAAAAGAACAAACCTGGAGGCATCACACTACCTGATTTGAAACTATACTATAAGGCCACAATCACCAAAACAGCATGGTACTGGTATAAAAACAGGCACACAGGCCAATGCAACAGAATAGAGAAACCAGGAATAAACCCAAATACTTAGACAGCCAACTGATCTTCAACAAAGCAAACAAAAACATAAAGTGGGGAAAGGACACCCTTTTCAAGAAATGGTGCTAGGATAATTGGCTAGCCACATGTAAGAGAATGAAACTGGATCCTCATCTCTCACCTTACACAAAAATCAAATCAACATGGATTATGGACTTAAATCTAAGAAACTATAAAAATTCTAGACGATAACATCAGAAAAACCCTTCTACACATTGGCTTAGGCAAGGATTTCATGACCAAGATCCCAAAACATATGCAATAAAAACAAAGATACATAGCTGGTACTTAATTAAAGTAAAGCGCTTTTGCATGGCAAAAGAAACAGTCAGCAGAGTAAACAGACAACCCACAGAGTGGGAGAAAATCTTCACAATCTATACATCTGACAAAGAACTAATATATATCCAAAATATACAACAAACTGAAAAAAATCAGCAAAAAATAAAAAATAAAAAATCCCATCTAAAAGTGGGCTAAGGGCATAAATAGACAATTCTCAAAAGAAGATATACCAATGGGCAACAAACACATGAAAAAATGCTCAACATCACCAATGATCAGAGAAATGTAAATCAAAACCACAATGTGATACCACCTCACTCCTGCAAGAATGGCCATAATCAAAAAATCAAAAACCACTAGATGTTGGTGTGCATGCAGTGATCAGAGAACACTTCTACACTGCTGGTAGGAATGTAAACTAGTAGAACCACTATGGAAAACAGTGTGGACATTCCTTAAAGAACTAAAAGTAGAACTCCATTTGATTGGCAACAAAAGCCAAAATAGACAAATGGGATCTAATTAAACTAAAGACCTTCTGCAAGGCAAAAGAAACTACCATCAGAGTGAACAGGCAACCTACAGAACAGGAGAAAATTTTTGCAATCTATCTGTCTGACAAAGCGCTAATATCTCCAGAATGGGAGAAAATTTTTGCAATCTACCCATCTGACAAAGGGCTAACATCCAGAATCTACAAAGAACTTAAACAAATTTACAAGAAAAAACCAGCCCCATCAACAAGTGGGCAAAGGATATGAACAGACACTTCTCAAAAGAAGACATTTATGCAACTAACAGACACATGAAAAAATGCTCATCATCACTGGTCATCAGAGAAATGCAAATCAAAATCACAATGCGATACCATCTCATGCCAGTTAGAATGGCGATCATTAAAAAGTCAGGAAACAACAGGTGCTGGAGAAGATGTGGAGAAATAGGAATGCTTTTACACTGTTGGTGGGAGTGTAAATTAGTTCAATCACTGTGGAAGACAGTGTGGTGATTCCTCAAGGATCTAGAACTAGAAATACCATTTGACCCAGCAATCCCATTACTGGGTATATACCCAAAGGATTATAAATCATGCTACTATAAAGACATATGCACACGTATGTTTATTGCGGCACTATTCACAATAGCAAAGACTTGGAACCAACCCAAATGTCCATCAATGATAGACTGGATTAAGAAAATGTGGCACATATACATCATGGAAAATACTATGCAGCCATAAAAAAGGATGAGTTCATGTCCTTTGCAGGGACATGGATGAAGCTAGAAACCATCATTCTCAGCAAACCACAAGGACAGAAAACCAAACACCATATGTTCTCACTCATAGGTAGGAATTAAACAACGAGAACACATAGACCCAGGGCGGGGAACATCACACAATGGGGCCTGTGGGTGGGTGGGGGGCTGGGGGAGGGATAGCATTAGGAGAAATACTTAATGTAAATGACAAGTTGATGCAGCAAACCAACATGGCACATGTATACCTATGTAACAAACCTGCATGTTGTGCACATGTACCCTAGAACTTAAAGTATAATTAAAAAAAAAAAAAAAAGAACTACCATTTGATCCAGCAAGTGAAAAAGACACTTGCACACGCATGTTTATGGCAGCACAATTCACAACTGCAAAATCAGAGAACCAGCCCAAGTACCCATCAATCAACGAGTGAATAAAGAAACTGTGGCATATACATACAAAGGAATACTACTCAGCCATAAGAAGGTATGAATTAACGGCATTCATAGTGACCTGGATGAGGTTAGAGACTATTATTCTAAGTGAAGTAACTCAGGAATGGAAAACCAAACACTGTATATTCTCACTGATATGTGGGGTCTAAGCTATGAGGACACAAAGGCATAAGAATGATAGAACAGACTTTAATGACTTGGGAGTAAGGGTGGAGGGGGAGGGTTAAGACTACAAATAGGGTGCAGTGTATACTGCTCAGGTGATGGGTGCACCAAAATCTCACAAATCACCACTAAAGAACTTACTCACGTAACCAAACACCACCTGTACCCCCAATAACCTATGGAAAAACAAAACAAAATACATAAAAAAACAAATGTGTACAATAAAATTTGCACAATAAAGTTTGATAACTATTCTAGTAAGGTATATGTGGACCTTTCTTAGAGTATGTAACTCAAATTATGAAAATAATGATTTATAGCTAACATCTATTAGTCCTTTCCACTTATCAGACTATGTTCTATGAGCTTTTACATGTATTACCTAATTTAAGCCTCATGATAATCCTAAGAAGTAGGTAGCATCTTAAATTACTCTCCCAAGTTTACAGATGTAGAAAGTGAGGCACATAGGTTAAAAAGCCCTATTTAGGGGAAAACCTAATATTTCATTCCAAATTGTCAAGCCCAAATCTGAAGCTCTTAACTTTTGTACAACACTGCTTCTTTCATCTCGATTATTTCCCTAGATTCTACTCAACCATCAATCATTTATTCCCTTAACAGATGTTCTACCTGAGGGCAAAGAAGCAGATCTAATGAAGTTGGCTACAGAAAAAATAAAACAGTATAAAATAAACATGCAGAGAAATAATATTTGTGAGTTTCCATAAAAAGAAATTTTATACATATAGTGCTATTTTCATATTCACATGTATGTGAAAAAAGACATATCACGACCTGGGTAACAGCTTCTGAAATGTGATGACGCATAGACTAAGATTAGATTCACTTTAACACAGCTCATATAATATGTACAATGTTTTGGAAAAGAGAATTCTCCGATTCCACGCCTTGGAACATATTTTGAAATTTATAAACAGAGGAGTAAATTATCAAATGATTGATAACTGGAATCTGTTTGGCATATATTTGTATTTGCAAAAGCAATTCTATTATTTTAGCATCTTAATATACAGTTATCAATGAACTTTTAAAATATGAATAACTAAGAACCCAGGGTGATTTATTGAAATAGTATATAAAGCATTTACAGTTGTATTAAGGATCTCTGATCCAGTCCATTTTATAAGCACTACTGTTAATCATCTTTATAAGTACAACTCCAAATATGCTTTTCTGGCTAAAAAATTCCCCTCCCTCCAACATAGCTTTCCATTACTTTCTTTCATATAACTAATGCAGTGGACACTCATTATTTCACAACTTCTATTCTTTTTTTTTTTAATGGCAACAACTTTGTTCCTGCAATCCAACTTCTCTTGACACTGACAACTCAAATGTCTTCTTCTTACTAAGCATTCCCTGACTTGACAAAAAGATACATTTCCCCTTTGGAGTGCTTTGTACTTTTTTTGGATATATATCTTATAAGTGGAAGGGCTAAAACATAAAATTAGGTCTGTGACTTCATTAAGGAAAGACATCACTTACTAAGTATGAGGGGCTTTGCCCAGCAATGAGAATACAGTAGTTTTCCCTTATCTTCAGTTTTGCTTTCCAAGGTCAACTGTGGTCTGAAATATTAAATAAAGACTTCCAGAAATGAATAATACTTAAGTTTTAAATTATGTGCCATTCTGAGGAGTACGATGAAATTTTACACCTTCCCACTCCATCCCACTGGGACATGAATCATCCCTTTGTCCAGTGAATTCACATTGTATAGGCTACCCGCTTGTTATTCACTTACCAGCCATCCGGGTTATCAGATCAGCTATTGTGGTATCGCAGTACTTGGGTTCAGTAGTATCTGTGGTTTCAGCCATTCACTGGCAGTTTTGGAATTTATCCCCTGTGGATAAAAGGGGACTACAGTACAGGCTTAATGTGCTAGATGGGGCTCTTCATTTCAGGGTGCTTTCAATCTAATACGGAGTTCTAATCCTGTTTAATAGTGCTATTTTATGTTTCAAAGAATGGTTGTTTAGAAAAGGCTGCTAATCTTTTAGTTATTGAAAGCTGTAGGAACACTGTTCAAATAAAGGCCCTAACAAAAACGTGGTCATTAGAAAGAGGCATTATATTAATCTCATTGGCAAATTATCTAAGATATAATTATTTTAACCTGAATATCTCCTGACACATTATAATACTGTGTTCTCTTCTTTTTAATATCTTTGGATCCATTTATAAAATTATTCATTTTTCTAAATACCCAGACTGGTCTGAACTCTTATGTTTTAATACCTATGTATAATAGATTATTAAGAGTTCTTCACATGTTTAATAATTTAAAAGCTTAATATTCTACTAAAATTAGTTTTACAATATAAAATATTGATGATAGGGATTTTCGAGCTCTGTACTTCCTGCTAAATGCAAGTTTAGTGGAAGAAAAACAGGCAACCATATAATCTACAGTTCAGCGTGTTATGTGAAAACTATATAACTAGAAATACTTATTTTATATTTAAAAATATAAAATATTCACATTTTGGCATACTTCTAAAACAGGATCTGGCAAATCCAAGCAAATCTGGCAATCTCTCAGACTCAGTAAATTACTGCTCTAGATTGAAATCTTTTTATATTCTTTCCTTATCATGTTGTGTTAAATACTGAAATGCTTAAAATATGTAAATATTTAATTTCCCTAAAGGGGAGTTATTTATCTTGTAAATTCATGTCCAGCAAACGGTTGGTGGCTGCCTCTAAATGTGACTCAATTCTTGTGAAATACAGGAAGAAAGTATTATACCGTAACAGGATTTTCAGCTACAGCACATATTGAGATAACATTTAACTAATACATAACCATCTCCAAATATTTCCAAAACGTTTGTGGAAGCATGGAGATTGAATACCTTATGAGGTTTTCTCTCATTTTTCTCTTTCTAGTCCTATTATTCACAATTGTTGGAAGACAAAGAAGGATGTAAGAAGACATGCAGAAAGGGACTTAACAGTTTGTTAAGCTCACCATTTTTTTTTTTTTTGAAGTTTTGAGATGTCTCTAAACTAAGATGAGCAAAATTGCTTGAGCCTTTGAAGAACTATTTTTTAAATCAACATAAGTACCCTGCAATGATACTGAGCACTTTTAAGAATAAATCATCTAAACTTGGGTGCATGTTTTAAAAATTCACTTGGAAATCTTTAGTCAAACTGTTCAATCAATTGAGCACCAAAACCTCCAGCTTTTGAAACTTTTTAGGGTGACTATAGCTAATAAGAATGCAATGTATATTTCAAGATAGGCAAAAGAGAGGATTTTGAATATTATCACCACACAGAAATGATAAATGTTTAAACTGTTAGATATAGTAACTGCCTGATTTGACCATCATACAATGTATACCTGCATTGAAACATCACTTTGTATAAAATAAATGTAGAGTTTTTTGACCTTTAAAATTACATTAATTATTTTAAGTTCTAGGATACATGTACAGAACGTGCAGATTTGTTACACAGGTATACATGTGCCATAGTGATTTACTACACCTATTGACCCATCCTTTAAGTTCCCTAACCTCACCGCCGCCGCCCAACAGGCCCTGTTGTTGTTCTCCTCCGTGTGTCCCTGTGTTCTCATTGTTCAATACCCACTTAAGAGTGAGAACATGGGGTGTTTGGTTTTCTGTTCCCATGTTAGTTTGCTGAGGATGATGACTTCCAGCTTCACCGATGTCCCTTCAAAGGACATGATCGCATTCTGTTTGTGACTGCATAGTGTTCCATGGTGCATATGTACCACATTTTCTTTATCCAGTCTATCATTGACGGGCATTTGGGTTGGTTCCATGTCTTTGCTATTGTCAAGAGTGCTGCAACAAACAAACATGTGCATGTGTCTTTATAGTAGAATGATTTATATTCCTCTGGGTATACACCCAGTAATGGAATTGCTGTGTCAAATGGTATTTCTGGTTCTAGATCCTTGAGAAATCTACATACTGTCTTTCACAATGGTTGAACTAATTAACATTCCCACCAACAGTGTAAAAACATTCCTATTTCTCCACAGCCTCACCAGCATCTATTGTTTATTGACTTTTTAATAATCGCCATTCTGACTGGCGTGAGATGGTATCTCATTGTGGTTTTGATTTGCATTTCTCTAATGATCAGTGATGTTGCTCTTTTTTTTTTTCAAATGTTTGTTGGCTGCATGTACGTCTTCTTTTGAGAAATGTCTGTTAATATCCTTTGCCCACTTTTTGATGGGGTTGTATGTTTCTGGTAAATCTGTTTAAATTCCTTATGAATTCTGGATATTAGACCTTTGTCAGATGTGTAAGATTGCAAAATTTTCTCCCATTCTGTAGGTGGGCTGTTCACTCTGAGGATAGTTTCTTTTGCTGTGCAGAAGCTCTTTAGTTTAATTAGATCCCATTTGTCGATTTTGGGTTTTGTTGCAATTGCTTTTGGCATTTTTGTCAAGTCTTTGCCCATGCCTGTGTCCTGAATGGTATTACCTAGGTTTTCTTCTAGGGTTTTTATAGTTTTGGGTTTTACATTTAAGTCTTTAATACATCTTGAGTTAATTTTTGAATAAGGTCTAAGGAAGGGGTCGAGTTTCAGTTTTCTGCATGTGGCTGCCCAGTTCTCCTAGCACCATTTATTAAATAGGGAGTCCTTTCCCCATTGCTTGTTTTTTTCAGCTTTGTCAAAGATCAGATGGTTGCAGATGTGTGGTGTTATTTCTGAGGTCTCTGTTCTATTCCATTGGCCTATATGCCTGTTTTGGTACCAGTACCATGCTGTTTTGATTATTGTAGGCTTGTAGTATAGTTTGAAGTCAGGTAGCATGATGTCTCTAGCTTTGTTCTTTTTGGTTAGGATTATCTTGGCTATATGGGATCTTCCTTGATTCAATATGAAGTTTAAAGTAGTTTTTTCTAATTCTGTAAAGAATGTCAATGGTAGTTTGATGGGAACAGCATTGAATCTATACATTACTTTGGGTATTATGACCATTTTCACGATATTGTTTCTTCCTATCCATGAGCATGGAATGTTTTTCCATTTCTTTGTGTCCTCTCTTATTTCCTTGAACAGTGGTTTGTAGTTCTCCCTGAAGAAGTCCTTCACATCCCTTGTTAGCTGTATTCCTAGGTATTTTATTCTCTTTGTAGAGATTATGAATGGGAGTTTATTCATGATTTGGCTCTTTGCTTGTATATTGATGGTGTATAAAAATGCTTGTGATTTTTGCACATTGATTTGTATCCTGAGACTCTGCTGAAGTTGCTTAATAACTTAAAGAGTTTTTGGGCTGAGACGATGGGATTTTCTAAACACAAAATCATGTCGTCTGCAAACAGAGACAATTTGACTTCCTCTCTTCCTATGTGAATACACTTTATTTTTCTCTTGCCTGATTGCCCTGGCCAGAACTTAACAATACTATGTTGAATAGAAGTGGTGAGAAAGGGCATCCTTGTCTTGTACCAGTTTTCAAAAAGAATGCTTCTAGCTTTTGCCCATTCAGTATGCTATTGGCTGTGGGTCTGTCATAAATAGCTCTTATTATTTTGAGATATGTTCCATCAATAAATAGTGTATTTAGAGTTTTTAACATGAAGAGATTTTGACTTTTATCAAAGGCCTTTTCTGCATCTATTCAGATAATCACGTGCGTTTTGTCTTTGGTTCTGTTTATGTGATGGGTTACATTTATTGATTTGGGTATGTTGAACCAGCCTTGCATCCGAGGGATGAAGCCAACTTAATAATGGTGGATAACATTTTTGATGTGCTGCTGGATTTGGTTTGCCAGTATTTTATCGATGATTTTTGCATCAATGTTCAACAGGGATATTGGCCTGAAGTTTTCTTTTTTTGTTGTGTCTCTTCCCAGTTTTGGTATCAGGATGATGCTGGCTTCCCTAAATGAGTTAGGGAGGAGTCCCTCCTTTTCAACTGTTTGGAATAATTTCAGAAGGAATGGTACCATCTCCTCTTTGTACTTCTGGTAGAATTCTGCTGTGAATTTGTCTGGTCCTGGGCTTTTTTTGGTTAGTATGCTATTAATTGCTGCCTCGATTTCAGAACTTGTTATTGGTCAATTCAGGGATTCAACTTCTTCCTGGTTTAGTCTTGGGAGGGTGTACATGTCTAGGAATTCATCCATTTCTTCTAGATTTTCTAGTTTATTTGCCTAGAGGTGTTTATAGTATTCTCTAATGGTAGTTTGTATCTCTGTTGGATCAGTGGTGATATCCCCTTTATCATTTTTTATTGTGTCTATTTGATTCTTCTCTCTTTTCTTCTTTATTAGTCTGGCTAGCAGTCTATCTATTTTGTTAATCTTTTCAAATGACCAGCTCCTGGATTAATTGATTTTTTGGAGGCGTTTTTGTGTCTCTATCTCCTTCAATTCTGCTCTGATCTTAGTTATTTCTTGTCTTCTACTAGCTTTTGGATTAGTTTGCTCTTGAGTCTCTAGCTCTTTTAAATTGTGATGATAGGGTGTCGATCTGAGATCTTTCTAGCTTTCTGATGTGGGCATTTAGTGCTGTAAGTTTCTCTCTCTCACACTTCTTTAGCTGTGTACCAGAGATTCTGGTATGTTGTGTCTTTGTTCTCATTGGATTCAAAGAACATCTTGAATCCTGCCTTAATTTCATTATTTACCCAGGAGTCATTCTGGAGCAGGTTGTTCAACCTCCATGCAATTGTGTGGTTTTGAGTGAGTTTCTTAATCCTGAGTTCTAATTTGATTACCTTGTGGTGTGAGAGACTGTTATGATTTCAGTTCTTTTGCATTTGCTGAGGAGCATTTTACTTCCAATTATGTGGTTGATTTTAGAATAAGTGCTATGTGGCACCGAGATGAACGTATATTCTGTTGATCTGGGGTGGAGAATTCTGTAGATGTCTATTAGGTCCATTTGATCCAGAGATGAGTTCAAGTCCTGAACATCCTTGTTAATTTTCTCTCTTGTTGACCTAATATTGACAGTGGGGTGTTAAAGTCTCCCACTATTATTGTGTGCGAGACTAAGTTTTTTTCAGGTCTCTAGCAACTTGTTTAATAAATCTGAGTGCACCTGTATTGGGTGCATATATATTTAGAATAGTCAGCTCTTCTTGTCGAATTGGTCCCTTTACCATTATGTAATGCCCTTCTTTGTCTTTTTTTGATCTTTGTTGGTTTAAACTCTGTTTTGTCAGAGTCTAGGATTGCAACCCCTGCCCTTTTTTTTTCTTTCTTTCTTTTTTTTTTTTGGCTTTCCATTTGCTTGGTGTATTTTCCTCCATCCTTTTATTTTGAGCCTATGTGGGTCTTTGCACGTGAGATAGGCCTCCTGAATACAGCACACCAATAGGTCTTGAAAATTTATTAAATTTGCCAATCTGTGTTTTTAATTGGGGCATTTAGCCCATTTACATTTAAGGTCAGTATTATTATGTGTGAATTTGATCCTGTCATCATGATGCTACCTGGTTATTTTGCACACTAGTTGATGTAGTTTCTTGATAGTGTCATTGGTCCTTATATTTTGGAGTGTTTGTGCAGTGGCTGGTACCGGTTTTTCCTTTCCATATTTAGTGCTTCTTTCAGGAGCTCTTGCAAGGCAGGCCTGGTGGTAACAAAATCCCTCAGCATTTGCTTGTCTGGAAAGGATTTTATTTCTCCTTTGCTTATGAAGCTTAGTTTGGCTAGATATGAAATTCTAGGTTTAAAATTATTTTCTTTAAGAATGTTGAATATCGGCCCCCAATCTCTTCTGGCTTGTAGGGTTTCTGCTGAGAGTTATGCTATTATTCCAACGGGCTTCCTTTGTAGGTGACCTGGCCTTTCTCTCTGGCTGTCCTTAATACTTTTTCCTTCATTTTGTCCTTGGAGAATCTGATGATTATGTGTCTTTGGGTTGATCTTGTGGAGTATCTTAGTGGTGTTCTCTGTATTTCCTGAATTTGCATGTTGGCTTGTCTTGCTAAGTTGGGGAGGTTCTCCTGGATATTATCCTGAAGTGTGTTTTCCAGCTTCTTTCTGTTCTCCCCATCTCCTTCAGGTATTCCAGTTAATCATAGATTTGGTCTTTTTAAACGCTGAAGTCCCGTATTTCTTGGAGGTTTTGTTCATTCCTTTTCATTCTTTTATCTCTACTCTTGTCTGCATGCCTTATTTCAGCAACGTGGTCTTCAAACTCTGATATCCTTTCTTCCACTTGGTCAATTTGGCTATTGATTCTTGTGTATGCTTCATGAAGTTCTCATGCTGTGTTTTTTAGCTCCATAGGGTCATTTATGCTCCTCTCTAAATTGGTTATTCTAGTTGGCAGCTCCTCTAACCTTTTATCAACGTTCTTAGCTTTGTTGCATTGGGCTGGAACATGCTCCTTTAGCTCTATGTAGTTTTTTATTACCCATCTTCTGAAGCCTACTCCTGTTAGTTTGTCCATCTCATCCTCCGTCAGGCTCCTTGCTGTTGTTATGATAATTTGGAGAAGATGAACTCTGGCCTTTTGGGTTTTCAGCATTTTTTTATTGATTCTTTCTCATCTTCATGAGTTTGTCTAATTTCAATCTTTGAGGCTGCTGACCCTTGGATGGGGTTTTCATGAGGGCTTTTTGTTGTTGTTGTTGTCGATGCTGTTGTTGTTGTTTTCTCTTGATTGTTTTTCAATGGTCAGGTCCCTCTTCTATATGGCTGCTGTGGTTTGCTGGGGGTTCACTTCAGGCCCTATTCATCTGGTTCGCTCCCACATCTGGAGATGTCACTCAAGGAGGCTGGAGAACAGCAAAGATGGGTGCCTCCTCCTTCTTCTGGGATCTCTGATCTCAAGGGACACCAATCTGATGCCAGTAGGATCGCTCCTGTATAGGGTTTTTGACAATCCCTTTTGGAGGGTCTCACCCAGTTGGGTGGCACAGGGAACAGGACCTGTTTAATGAAGTACTTAGATTGTCCCTTGGGGGAAGGGCTGTGCTTCACTAGGGGAAAACCCACTCGTCTGGGCTGCCTGGATTCCCCAAAACTACCAGGAGGAAAGGCAAAGTCTGATGGTCCACAGAGACTGTGGTGACTCCTTCCCCTAGGGGTTCAAGCCCAGGGAGATCTGGGTTCTGTCCCTGAGCCTCTGGCTGGAGTTTCTGGAGTTCCTGCAGGGAAGCCCCACCCAGTGAGGAAGGATGAGTCATGGTCACGCCTGAAGAGGCACTGTGGCCGCAGTCTGCCACAGCTGGTGTGTTGGGCTGTGGAGGACACCTCTTGGGACCAAGCTGTCCAGCCTCCCTGGCTCCAGCAGGGCAGAAGTACAGCCTGGAGCTATAGAGATGGATGCCACCCTTCCCCCGCCCAGGGAGCTTAGCATGCTAGGCAGTTGTGAGTCCCAGTGCTGGCTGCTGCCCCTACCCCAAGGATCTCAAATGGCTTAGATAGTAGGCAACCATAGCTGTGGTGTTGGTTGCCCTTCCCCCCAGGAGCTTGGTAGGCTTAAGTAGATTCCAGCTGAGAGGCTGTTAAGAATCTACATGGCTCTGGGGTTGAAATGTTAGGCCCTGGTAGCGTGGGTTCACGAGTGTGATCTTCTGATCCATGGGTGGCACAGTCACGTGGAAAAAGCAGTTTCCCCAGCTGGTGAGCAGGCTCACTCACCGCCTTCCCTTGGCTGGGAGGTAGGGGCTACCCTTCCCTGTGTGGCTCTCAAGTGGGCTGCCACACCACATTGCTCTTCCTTTCTCTCCGTGGATCACGCCAGCCACCTAGTCATTTCTGATTAGAGAGCCTGAATACCTTGGTTGCAGGTGAAGGTTTCACACACTTATTATGGTTCTTTTTGATGGGCGCGTCCAATTGCTACTGTTTCTAGTCAGCCATCATGGCCACACCCAAATGTACAGTTATTATGTATTAGTTATAAATAAACAAGATGCTATGCAGCTATTAAAAAGTGATGTCTGTTTAGATATGAAACATATTTGAGATATTGTTAAAAAAGAGAAATACGCACAACAGTATACATTTTTGTAAGATGTATTTTTATTCAAATGTGTAATATGTACATATTGCACTTACATGCATATGTAATATATGCATATATACATATGTATGTATGTAGCTGTACATTCACATTTGTGTGTGTGCATGCGTGCGCATGCACAGATAAACTCTGTAACAGAGGTTGCTTTTAGGGAAGGAAAACTGGATGGCAGGGCAGGGCAAGCATAAGGTTTCCTTTCTGTGCATGTACTCTTTGGTAGCTTCATAAGCAAATTTCAAATAGTTGTGATATAACTAAAATAAAAATATTTGAGAAATAATATAGTTCTTTTTTTTTTAGACGGTGTCTTGCTCTGTTGCCAGGCTGGAGTGCAGTGGTGCAATCTCGGCTCACTGCAACCACTGCCTCCGGATTCAAGCGATTCTCCTGCCTCAGCTTCCCAAGTAGCTGGGACTATAGGCGCACGCCACCACGCCCAGCTAATTTTTGTATTTTTAGTAGAGACGGGGTTTCACCATGTTGGCCAGGATGGTCTCGATCTCTTGACCTTGTGATCCACCCCCCTCAGCCCCCAAAGTGCTGGGATTACAGGAGTGAGCCACTGCATCCGGTCATAATAAAGATTTTTAACTGGACATTTGTTCTATTCTAGGATGAATAATAAATGCAAAGACAATAGCAGAAGTGTTAATTTAGAAAAATTAAGTAAAATCCTTCATCCACGAGTTGTCCCAGACCAATAATTTACTAAGTAAAAAAAAACAAATTTAAATTAGATCATAAGGGAGAAATAAATTCAAAACAGCAACAGCCAACATGCCTACATGTATTACTGTTAGGTTTTCCCTCTAAATCTAAATCACAAATCTACTGCTTTCATATAATTTTAACTGTAAAATTATTTTACTTCTCTCACACAGTTTATATGTGTGGCAAAAATAAAATATTCGTTAAATTTCTAGAAGCTAAGTGCCTCTCTCTTTGAAAATGTATAGTCCCACCTCAATCTCTCACCTCCTCCCCTAAAAACAAATAAGGTTTTGTGCAGTTGTCCATTTTACTGATACCAATTTTTCTTTGAATATCCTCTATAGAAATAGAAAACATTTAACACTATAACCTCAGAAATTTTTCTGCAAGTAGATTTTGCACATTTATATCATGTTGAATAGCCCGTATAAGACACATAATTTTAATTGTTTCCAAAAGGAAAAGTTCCTATATGTAATCTCTCTCCTTCTATAGTCTCTAAAATTAAGATTAATTAAAAAAATAGTAGTTATCCAGTCATAAGAAAACATGAAGGTTCTTATAAAGTTGTTTTTTCAAATTTTAAACATCCTTCAGCATAGCTTCTTCATTATTTAATTTCATATTTAGTTTTTGTTGCTTTGTTTCTGTAAACAACCAGATTGTAAAAACAAATCATGGCAAACACAGCCATAGTCTACTTCTGTCTGGCATAGATGTTTCTGTCACTCCTATTATCTTAGCCTTTCTCTCTCTAATTCCATCATTTATATAAATAGTATAAAAACAGCAAATAGTGAGAGGTGAAGTTGAAGAGCCAGGAAGTAATCAGATCCTTACTAGTCTTGCATGCTCTATTAAAAAGCTGGATTTTGTTCTAAAACAGAATACTTTAAAATACCAGACATCTTCTTCCACATTGACTTGAAATTATTCAACAACAACTTCTTGTAACAATTCTAATGAACTATATACTCACAAAGACATAATGAAAAGCTTATGAAATTATCAACATCGAGTCACTATCTTTTTAGCATTCCCTGATTAAATTATCCAGCAATGCTATCACCATATTTAATATAATATTATCATCACTTACCTTTTATTATTTTTAAATTATTTTCTTTTATTTATTTTTTTAATTATTATTATACTTTAAGTTTTAGGGTACATGTGCACAATGTGCAGGTTCGTTACATATGTATACATGTGCCATGTTGGTGTGCTGCACTCATTAACTTGTCATTTAGCATTAAGTATATCTCCTAATGCTATCCCTTTTAAGACTGTGAAGTGAGTAGAATAGTATCAGTATGTTCATTTAACAATTGAAAAAACTAAGATTCTGAAAGGTCAAGTAATTTAGTTATCATGCTACACCGCTGGTAATTGGAATATGCTAGACTTCTCCGCAGTAAGTTTAAATCATAGCTCAGTACTCTTTTCATTACCTTGAAGGAGTTACATTGACTATCTAATATTCTTACTCCAGGTCACAATGATTTCTTATCTACACCACGGGTCAATAAACTTTTTCTGTAAAGAGAGTCAAAATGCAGTTTACCCTTGAACAAGACAAGTTTGAACTCCTTGGTTCCACTTATCTGCAGATTTTTTTCAACCAAACATAGATCAAATTAATGAAATGCAAAACCCGCATATATGGAGGGCCAATGTTTTGTGTATATGCAGGTTCCCCAAAGCCGAATGAGGGACTGAGTATATGCAGATTTTGGTATATGCAGCGGTCCTGGAACAATCCCCAACACATACCAAAGGATGGATGACTGTATTTCTGGCTTTGAGTGACATATGAAACTACTCAACTCTGCTGTTGTACAGTGAAACCACCCATAGGTAATACATAGGTGAATGAGTAAGACTGTGTTCTAACAAAACTTCAATTTTCATGTATCATTGTCTTTCCAAAGATAAAAATATTTCTTTTAAAATAGCAGTTTTATTGAGTAAACATAAGTACTGGATTTCTCTGATTCAGAATAAATCCTGAATAATTAGTCCCAGGTATCTGCTACTTTTAAAAGAGTATGACAACATCAGTAAGAAGAGTTTACATTCACTGAATGTATAGTTCAATTTTCTCCAAAAAATATTACCTCCCCTTTTTACCTATGAATTCTGTAATTTCACACAGATTTCAAGTTATCTACAAAATAGTGACAGACCAGAACCAAATCAGAGGACAAATCTCATTCAGTAAGTATTTAACCTTTTTTTCCATTTTGAAATGCTCAAGCAGAATGACTCAGTTTAAAGACTAACATTAACAAAATTCATCATATCCCTTTTCAAAATGTATTTTTTAACTTGTGATGAAATTTCAGGCCAAATCCATATATTTTCTATATAATGTATTGTTATTTAAATAACTATTTGTGATACTTGAAATTAGTCATTTAATGAATATTTATTTCACAATTTCCAAAGTGCTTCTGAATGGGTCATATTTTTCAATTTCATAAGATGAAAATATTATTTATAAAACCAGGCAGCAGGCTGGGCACAGTGGCTCACTCCCAGCACTTTGGGAGGCTGAGGCAGGAGGATCTCTTAATGCCCAGGAGTTTGAGACCAGCCTGGGCAACATGAACAGATCCTCTCTCTACAATAAATAATAATTGTAAAAAGTAGCCAGGTGTGGTGGCACATGCCTGTAGTCCCAGCTACTTGGGAAGCTGAAGTGAGATGATCATTGGAACCTGGGAGGCTGAGGCAGCAGTAAGCCATGATTGCACCACTGCACTCCAGCCTGAGTGAAAGAAGTAGACCTCACCTCAAAAAAAAAAAAAAAAAAAAAAAAAGAGAAAAAAAAAAAGGCAAGCAGCAGGCCAGATTTGACCTGTGGATCATAGTTTGCCAACCCCTAGATTAGACCATACTTTTAAATATCCACCATTTATCCAATATAAGAATGAAAGTTCACATGACAGAAGCCAGGGAAAAACACTACACCAGTATCTCCAATCTAATTTGTTCTTAACATCACTCAATACTGTTGAGTCTACATTTCATCTTGTGCCTTTAATAGTAAACATTCTTATATACAACAATTATCCAAAATTACAAGTAGTAAGAAATTATACTTTTCCCATTGGCTCTCTCAGAAAGGATGCTTACAGAAGTTCACAAAACCTAAGATACTGTGAAGTCACACAACATACTACATAACTAAGGCAGATTATAAATGCTGAATTACAGAGTGGTCAAACACATTTGTTTAATACAATTCATCATTGACAATATTATTTTAGATAACTTTTTGGTATAAATCCAACTAATATTTAAGTAGACTAACTACAAAATGCCTCAGTAGTCAACAAAACATATTAGTACTTATTAAAAGATGAGGTGAAGATGTGGATTCCTGTGAGGGACAAATATAGGAGTAAAGAAATTTACACATGTATTCAAATGTAAAATATTACTGTATAGAAATTTTCTGTTTATAAACAGATAATAAGTCATTACTTTCCCACAAAATTGACAAAAATAAATTATCACTTGGTGAAAAATAAACTTCAACTATTCAGACTTTTTAAAAAAGTGACTTAAGTATTTTTCTAATGAGGAAAATATCCTTTGGATAAATACCAAGGGGCAAAACTGCTGGAATGCATGTTAAAAAACCACTGAACTGTCCTCCAAAGTGGCTATGCCATCTTGCATTCCCACCAACAATTAATGAGAGTTTCTTGCTCCACATCCTCATCAGCACTTGGTATTGTCAGTATTCCAGATTATGACCATTCTAATAGATATGTAGTAATATTTCACTGTTGTTTTAATTTGCATTTCCATGATGACATAAAATGTAGAATATCTTTTTATATACTTATTTGACATCTGTATATCTTCTTTGGTGAGGTGTTTGTTAAGGTCTTTGGCCCATTTTTCAATAGGGTTTTTTTTTTATTTTTTTATTTTATTTTATTTTATTATTTTTTTAAGACAGAGTCTTGCTCTGTTGCCCAGGCTGCAGTGCAGTGGCATGTTCTCGGCTCACTGAAACCTCCACCTCCTGGGTTCAAGGGATTCTCCTGCCTCAGCCTCCTGAGTAGTTGGGATTACAGTTGTGCACCACCATGCATGGCTAATTTTTGTATTTTTGGTAGAGATGGGGTTTCACCAAGTTGGCCAGGCTTGGTCATGAACTCCTGACCTTAAGTGATCCACCCGCCTTGGCCTCCCAAAGTGTTGGGATTACAGGCGTGAGCCACTGCGCTCGGCCTAGGGTTGTTCATTTTCTTATTGTTGAGTTTCAGGAGTTCCTGTATATTTTTAAGTAATAGTACATTATCAGATGTGTCTTTTGAAAATATTTCTCCCAGTCTGTGGCTTCTCTTTTCATTTCACGGCATTGTGTTTGTAGAGCAGAGTTTTTAATGAAGCCCAGTTTACCAATATTTTCTTTTGTGGATGGTACGTTTAGAGCTGAAAATCACTGCCATACCCAAGGTTACCTAGGTTTTCTCCCATATTATTGTCTGGCAGTTTTATAGTTTTGTGTTTTATACGTAGTCCTACGATCCACTTTGAATTAATTTTTTTAAGCGTGTAAGGTCTATGTCCAGATTCAATTTTTTAAAGCATGCAGATGTCCAGGTGTTCCAGCACCATTTGTTAAAAAAACTATCTTTGCTCCATTGTATTTTGTTTATTCCTTTTTCAAAGATCAGTTGAACATTGTCTTAACTCTATTTGAGCTGCTATTTAAAAAATACCATGGACTGGGTGGCTGATAAACAAAAGAAGTTTATTTCTCACTGTTCTGCAGGTCTGGAAGTCCAAGATCAAGGTGCCAAGAGATTCAGGTGAAGGCCTACTTCCTGATTCATAGATGTCTGTCTTCTGGCTATAATCGCATATGGTGGTAGGGGAAAGGGGCCTGTCTCAGGCCTCTTTTATGAGGGACACTAATCCAATTCATGAGGTCTCTGCCCTCATGACTAAATCACCTCCCAAAGCCCTCATCCTTCAAACGCCCTCACATTGGGGGTTAAGCATCAACATATGAATTCTGGGCAGATATATACATTCAGACCACAGCAACTATATTTATGTGGGTCTATTTCTGGGCTCTCTATTCTTTTTCCTTGATCTATTTGTCTATTTTGCCAATACTACACTGCCCCATCACCACAGCTTTATAATAAATCTTGAAGCTGTATAGTGTCAAGTCCTCCAACTTTTTTCTTATTCTTCAATATTGTATTGGCTACTCTGGTGGACCAATAGATTTTAACTTAACAGAGTATTATGAAAATGTCCTTAATATGGCTTTGAATTCCACATTGTTACTTATTATGATGATTAATTTTTGGTGCCACCTTGACTGGTTGGAGGATTATACAGAGTACTGATAAAGCATTATTTCTGTGTACGCTTGTGAGAATGTTTCCAGAGGAGATTCACAAATGAGTCCATAGGCTGAGTAAGTAAGATCTGCCCTCAATGTGGGCAGACCTACCCAATTAGAGGGGACCCAAATAGAGCAAATAGGCTATTTCCTCTCTCTTCTGGAGCTGGGATATAAATTTCTCCTGTCCTAAGACATCAGAATTCCAGCTTACAGATGGCCAGTCAGGAAAGTCCTCAGCCTCCATAACTGCATAAGTCAATTATCCTAATAAATCCCGTATGTATGTATGTATGTATGTATGTATGTATGTATGTATGTATGTATCTATCTATCTATATCTATCAATCAATCAATCATTGGTTCTGTTTCTTGGAGAACTCTGACTACTACACTTACCTTTAAGAAACTATATATCATTATTGTCCAGTTTGAGTAAAATAGCAAAACAAATAATATCCATATTCATTAGAAAAAGTTATTAAAATATTCCTTCCAAGTTACATAATTGTTCCAAGCATAATTTTCCTCATAAATTTCAACAAAAACATATTACAACAGATTAAATGCAGAAACAGTTATTTGAAAATTTAGCTATCTCTTATTAAGCCAGAGATTATAGAGATCTACAAAATGTAAAAAAATTGTTAATATTTTGACTATTTTTGGAGTTTTGAAATATACAGCTATTTTTCATTATATTATTTATTTTAATATGTAATGGGCTTATTTATATTTTATGTGAATTAAACAATTTTATTCTTTAACATAGTAAATATCAATAGATGTAACCCACATAAACAATAGTTCAATGGCATGCTTATAATTTTTTAAAGTGCAATGAAGCTATAAAATCATAAGGTTAGAGAATTACCATCTAGTATGAATAAACATAAAAAATATAACACTATAATTCAAACAAGTGCTCTACATAAGCTTCAATTCAGGGTTACTTCCTTGGTAATATTTTAATTCCAAATATTATAAAGATTTCTTTGGTATTTCATAACAACAATACAAGCCATTCAATTCAAGCAATCTAATACAATGTCTTTATCCTTTTAGTGCTCATAGAGACCAAAATGTCATATAGTTTATATGCACCAATGGTAATATAAAAACGGTAATTAGAAATAGCAAATATTATAGAAAACTGTTCAATAAGAAAAAAAGGTAGACATCTGTGTTCCCCACTTGCTTTCTGTGTTCTCTCTCCAGGATGTATAGAGGAGCCAGGACAATTCAGGACTTATTAGAGAGACGTAGGTTGGAGTCCCAGGCCTACTACTAGAGAATCTACAGATAGTGTATCCGCAGATATTTAACTTCTCTGAATTTCAAATTACTCAGCATGTCTAATAGAATTATGAAACATCATATTAAAAACTAGGCATAAAGCACCTGTTTAGTTCCTAGCAGGTAGTTGATAAATGTTAGTACCTCATCATACTCCTCACTCCTTCCATGTAAACTTATACCTAATGACCAGAGCACATGACAATGAAGTGTGTCAGAAAATAGTAAATAAAAATTGCATGTTTTACAGTCAGGAGGTAAATAACAGAAAGCACCCAGGACTATAAGAAGGTTAGCAGGTAAAGATATATTCAAACCTCTTTATTTGGGAGTTAACTATATATATTAGTAATCCTTAACCTATTTGCATCTGCAAAACCCACAGAAAATCAAAGGAAAACTAAGGACTTTCGCCCCAGAAAAACAAACATTTGCTCACAAATATATTTTGCATAGAATTTCAGGAGTTTTATGGACAAATCTGAATTTGATTTTATTGTCAAACATAGAAAAAGAAAAATGCTATCTAGCTTTTATTATCTTTTTTGGATTAGAGGCTGCTAACCAAAGTACTGGATAGTTTTTGCTATTGTTTGTTTAGTTTTGTTTTCTGCAGACCCTATATCTTAATTTTGGCTTCCATTCTATGTCAATCAGAGAAAGTTCTGAAAATCTCCCAGTGTACACTATCTTGAACAGAATACTGATAAATTATTTAGCTTGCTTTGTAGTCTATCCTCTATATCTGATTGTCAGCAACGTTTTCTGTAAATGACTGGATAGTAAACATTTTCAGCTTAGTGGGCCAAATGATCCTTGTTACAACTTATCATCTCTGCTATTATAATTCAAAAGCAGCCATGAATAGTAGGTAAACATTATGCATGGCTGTGTTCCCTAACAAAACTATTTATAGACACTGAAATATAATTTTCATGTATTATAAAATATTCATTAAAAATTTTTTTTAATCACTTAAAAATGTTCATGGGTCAGGTGCAGTAGCTCACACCTGTAATCCCAGCACTTTGGGAGGCCAAGGCGGGTGGATCATGAGGTCAGGAGATCGAGACCATCCTGGCCATCACGGTGAAACCTTGTCTCTACCAAAAATACAAAAATTAGCTGGGTGTGCTGGGGAGTGCCTGTAATCTCAGCTACTCAGGAGGCTGAGGCAGAAGAATCGCTTGAACCCAGGAGGCGGTGGTTGCAGTGAGCCGAGATCGTGCCACTGCACTTCAGCCTGGTGACATAGCGAGACTCCATCTAAAAAAAAAAAAAACTGTAGAGACAGTGTCTCACTATGTTGCCTAGCCTGGTCTCAAATTACTGGGCTCAACTGATCCTCCCACCTCAGTCTCCCAAAGTGCTGGGATTATAGGTGTGAGCCACTGTACCCAGCCTATACTTAATTTTAAATGAGGTTCAGGCCCTCAACGCTAAATAAAAATCTTTGGGTTTTCACTGAAATATGTAAGTGAGTCAGCATATAGGAGTTCAAGTAATACAGACCAAGGTTTACTGCTCTGCCACTCATTACAGTCAAATGTCACTGAACCACAGGGATACATTCTGAGAAATGCATCCTCAGGTTATTTCATCCTTATGTGACCTTCATTGAGTATACTTACACAAACCGAGGGAGTGAGACTGTGTCTCAAACAAACATAAAAACAAAAAACAACTAAAAAGAAACAAAGAAGGTCATTACATAATGATAAACAGATTAATTCGGTAAAGGAGATAACAAATGTAAATATAATATGCACCCAACATTGGAGCACCCAGATATATGAAGCAAATATTGTTAGACTTAAAGGAAGGAATAAATTCTGATACAATAATAGATGGGGACTTCAACACTCCACTCTCAGCATGTCACAGAGGTCATCTAGACAGACAATCTAAAAAACAACATTGAATTTAAATTGTTCTTCAGACCAAATGAACCTAACAAACCTTTACAGAAAATATCACCCAAATGCAGCAAAATACACATACTTTTCATCAGCACATAGAATATTCTCCAGAACAGACCACGTATTAGGTCACAAAACAAGGCTCAACAAATCTAAAAGAACTGAAGTCATATTAAGTATCTTTTCTGGCCAAAATGAAATAAAACTAGAAATCAACAAAAGGAATGGCTGAAACTCTGCAAATATAGGGAAGTTGAAGAACATGCTCCACAATGAATGTGGGTCAATAAAAAAATTAAGAAAAAATTCAAATTTCTTGAAACAAATGAAAACAGAAACACAACATACCAAAAAATGTGAGATACATCACAAACTGTAGTAAGAGAGAAGTTTATAGCAATAAACATCAACATTAAGTAGTAAATTTTCAAATAGCCTAACAAGCTAACATAAGGGACAAGAAAATCAAGAACAAACAGTAAGAATTAGTAGAAAAAATAAAACATAGCAGAGCTGAAATAAGTAAAATTGAAAAAAAAATACAACATATCAAAAAATATGTCAAAAAGTTGGTTTTATGAGAAGATCAATAAAATTGCCAAACTACTAGCTAGACCAATGAAGACAAAAAGAGAAAAGACCCAAATAAACCAAGATAAAAAGAGAAAAGACCCAAATAAATAAAATCAGAGAGGAAAAATGAGACAAAAAACTGATACCACATAAATAAAAATCATTAAAGACTATTATGAACAACTATACGCCAACAAATTAGAAAACCTAGCAGAAATGGTCCTGAAAACAAACAACCTACCACAACTGAGCCAAGAAGAAATGAAAAATCCCAATAAACCAATTGAAAATTAACGTAACTAAATTTGTAATTTTAAAAAAGCCTGGGACCCTATGTCTTCACTGCTGAATTCTATCAAACATTTAAAGCAGAATTAAAATCAATATTTCTAAAACTTCCAGAAAATTGAGAAGGAGGCAATTCTTCAAAACTCATTCTAAGAGGCCAGCATTACCCTGATACTAAAACTAGACTAAGGACTCAAATACAAAAACTACAGACCAACATCCCTGATGAACATAGAAGCAAAAATTATCAACAACATACTAGCAAACAGAATCCAGCAGCATATTAAAAAGATAATTCACCATCATCAAGTAGGATTTATCCCAGGCATAAATGGGTGAGATAAATGGGATGGTTTAACATATGCAAATCAATAAATATGACACATCACATCAATAGAATGAAGGACAAAAACAATATAATCATTTCAATAAATACAGAAAAAGCATGTAATAAAATTCAACTCCCTTCCTGATAAAAACTCTCACCAAGTTAGATACAGAAGGAATGTACTTCAACACAACAAAAGCCATATATAGCAAACCCACAGCCAACATCACACTGACTTGGGAAAAGTTAAAAGCTTTTCCTCTAAGATCTGGAACAAAAAAAAGATGCTCACTTTTACCACTTTCTTTTTCTTTTTTTTTAAAAATTATACTTTAAGTTCTAGGATACATGTGCACAACATGCAGGTGTGTTACACAGGTATACATGTGCCATGTTGGTTTGCTGCACCCATCAACTCGTCATTTACATTAAGTATTTCTTCTAATGCTATCCCTCCCCCAGACTCCCACCCCCCGACAGACTACGGTATGTGATGTTCCACTCCCTGTGTCCATGTGTTCTCATGGTTAAACTCCCACTTATGAGTGAGAAAATGCGGTGTTTGGTTTTCTGTCCTTGTGATATTTTGCTGATAATGATGGTTTCCAGCTTCATCCATGTCCCTGCAAAGGACTTTCACAACTTTCATTCAACACAGTACTGGAAGTCCTAGTCATAAAAATTAGGCAAGAGAAAGAATTAAAAGGCATCCAAATTGGAAAGGACTATCCAAATTTGTTCCCATTCATCTCCCATGTTGTAGACGACATATAGAAAACAGTAAAGACTCCCCGCAAAAACTCTTAGAACTGATGAACAAGTTCAGTACTTTTGCAGGACAGAAAATCAATGTAAAAAATAACTACCATTTCTAAACATCAGCAATAAACTAGTGGAAAAAGAAACTGAAAAAGCAATCCATTTTATGGCAGCTACATACAAAAATAAAATTCAGTTGGACCCTTGAACAATACAGACTTGAACTGCATGGGTCTACTTACATGCATGCAGACTTTTCTCAATAAATGTTACGCTGAGTGTGCCTGCCTCTCCTACCTCCCTTACAACTCTTCTGCCTCTGCCACTCCTGAGACAGCAAAACCAACTGCTTTTCCTCTTCCTCCTCCTCCACCTCCTCATCAGCCTATTCAATCTGAAGATGAAAAGCATACTTATATGTTGATCTACTTTGACTTAGTGAATAGTAAATATTTTTTCTTTTTCTTAATTTTGTTATTCTTAATACTTTCTTTCCTCTAGCTTACTTTATTTCAAGAATACAGTATGTAATACATATGTAAAATATGTGTTAGTCAACTGTTTATGTCATTGTTAAGGATTCCAGTCAACAGTAGCTTATTAGTTAGTAATTAAATTTTTGGCAAGTCAAAAGTTACACCTCAATTTTCAACAGCATGCAGGAGCAATACACCAAATACTCATACTGCTCAAGGATCAACTGTACCTAGAAATAAATTTAACCAAGAGGGTGAAAGATCTCTACACAAACAAACTAAAAAACTGATGAAAGAAATTGAAGAGGACACAAACAAATGGAAACACATCTTATGTTTATGAATTGAAAGAAATAATATTGGCCAGGCACGGTGGCTCATGCCTGTAATCCCAGCACTTTGGGAGACTGAGGTGGGCGGATCACCTAAGGTCAGGAGTTAGAGACCAGCCTGAACAACATGGAGAAACCCTGTCTCTATTAAAAATACAAAATTAGCCGGGCATGGTGGCACATGCCTGTAATCCCAGCTACTCAAGAGGCTGAGGCAGGAGAACCGCTTGAACCCAGGAGGCGGGAGGTTGCAGTGAGCCGAGATTGCGCCATTGCACTCCAGCCTGAGCAACAAGAGCGTAACTCTGTCTCAAAAAAAAAACAAAGTAGAGCAAAAGAAGTAATATTGTAAAAATGAACATGCTACAAACAGTGATCTATACATTCAATGCAATCTCTATCAAAATACCAATGACATTCATCACAAAAATAGAAAAACTAATCCTAAAATTGGTATGAAACCATAAAAGACCCTGAATAGCCAAAGCAATCCTGAGCAAAAAGAACAAAGCTGGGGTGGAGAGTTCTGTAGATGTCTATTAGGTCTGCTTGGTGCAGAGCTGAGTTCAATTCCTGGATATCTTTGTTAACTTTCTGTCTCGTTGATCTGTCCAGTGTTGACAAGGGGGTGTTAAAGTCTCCCATTATTATTGTGTGGGAGTCCAGTAGCACATCAAAAAGCTTATCCACCATGATCAAGTGAGCTTCATCCCTGGGATGCAAGGCTGGTTCAATATACGCAAATCAGTAAACGTAATCCAACATATAAACAGAACCAAAGACAAAAACCACATGATCATCTCAACAGATGCAGAAAAGGCCTTTGGCAAAATTCAACAGCCCTTCATGCTAAAAACTCTCAATAAATTAGGTATTGATGGGATGTATCACAAAATAATAATAGCTATTTATGACAAACCCACAGCCAATATCATACTGAATGGGCAAAAACTGGAAGCATTCCCTTTGAAAACTGGCACAAGACAGGGATGCCCTCTCTCACCACTCCTGTTCAACATAGTGTTGGAAGTTCTGGCCAGAACAATCAGGCAGGAGAAAGAAATAAAGGGTATTCAATTAGGAAAAGAGGAAGTCAGATTGTCCCTGTTTGCACATGACATGATTGTGTATTTAGAAAACCCCACCGTCTCAGTCCAAAATCTCCTTAAGCTGGTAAGCAAATTCAGCAAAGTCTCAGGATATAAAATCAATGTGCAAAAATCACAAGCATTCTTTTACACCAATAACAGACAAATAGAGAGCCAAATCATGAGTGAACTCCCATTCACAATTGCTACAAAGAGAATAAAATACCTAGGAATCCAACTTAAAGGGATGTGAAGGACCTCTTCAAGGAGAACTACAAACCACTGCTCAACGAAATAAAAGAGAACATAAACAAATGGAAGAACATTCATTCCATGCTCATGGATAGGAAGAATCAATATCATCAAAATGGCCATACTGCCCAAGGTAATTGATAGATTCAATGCCATCCCCATCAAGCTACCAATGACTTTCTTCACAGAATTGGAAAAAAACACTTTAAAGTTCACATGGAACCAAAAAAGAGCCCACATTGCCAAGTCAATCCTAAGCCAAAAGAACAAAGCTGGAGGCATCACGCTACCTGACTTCAAGCTACACTACAAGGCTACAGTAACCAAAACAGCACGGTACTGGTACCAAAACAGAGATATAGATCAATGGAACAGAACAGAGCCCTCAGAAATAATGCCACACATCTACAACCATCGGATCTTTGACAAACCTGACAAAAACAAGAAATGGGGAAAGGATTCCCTATTTAATAAATGGTGCAGGGAAAACTGGCTAGCCATATGGAGAAAGCTGAAACTGGATCCCTTCCTTACACCTTATACAAAAATTAATTCAAGATGGATTAAAGACTTACACGTCAGACCTAAAACCATAAAAACCCTACAAGAAAACCTAGGCATTACCATTCAGGACATAGGCATGGGCAAGGACTTCATGTCTAAAACACCAAAAGCAATGGCAACAAAAGCCAAAATTGACAAATGGGATCTAATTAAACTAAAGAGCTTCTGCACAGCAAAAGAAACTACCATCAGAGTGAACAGGCAGCCTACAGAATGGGAGAAAATTTTTGCAATCTACTCATCTGACAAAGGGCTAATATCCAGAATCTACAAAGAACTCAAACAAATTTACAAGAAAAAAACAACCCCATCAAAAAGTGGGTGAAGGATATGAACAGACACTCCTCAGAAGAAGACATTTATGCAGCCAACAGATACATGAAAAAATGCTCATCATCACTGGCCATCAGAGAAATGCAAATCAAAACCACAATGAGATACCATCTCACACCAGTTAGAATGGCAATCATTAAAAAGTCAGGAAACAACAGGTGCTGGAGAGGATGTGGAGAAATAGGAACACTTTTACACTGTTGGTGGGATTGTAAACTAGTTCAACCCTTGTGGAAGTCAGTCAGGGATCTAGAACTAGAAATACCATTTGACCCAGCCATCCTATTACTGAGTATATACCCAAAGGATTATAAATCATGCTGCTATAAAGACACACGACACACATATGTTTATTGTGGCACTATTCACAATAGCAAAGACTTGGAACCAACCCAAATGTCCATCAACGATAGACTGGATTAAGAAAATGTGGTACATATACACCATGGAATACTATACAGCCATAAAAAAGGATGAGTTCACGTCCTTTGCAGGGACATGAATGAAGTTGGAAGCCATCATTCTCAGCAAACCATCCCAAGGACAAAAAACCAAACACCACATGTTCTCACTCATAGGTGAGAATTGAACAATGAGAACACTTGGACACAGGAAGGGGAACATCACACACTGGGGCCTGTTGTGGGGTGGGGTGAAGGGGGAGGGATAGCATTAGGAGATATACCTAATGCAAATGAAGAGTTAATGAGTGCAGCACACCAACATGGCACATGTACACATACGTAACAAATCTGCACGTTGTGCACATGCACCCTAGAGCTTAAAGTATAAGAAGAAAAAAAAAAAAAGAAAAGTTAGTAGCAAGACCAGAAAGTCTTGCTTAGAGATTCATAACTTTCTCAAATTTTTTTTCTCCCATGGCATCTCTCTGCCATGTTCACACAATAGCTCACTCGGTTCATTCAAGCCCAGTAACAAGTTTTACTACAATGGCAGTAAAATATTGGAGTACGTACTATACAGTTAAAGTAAATTACAGAGTACCTACCATTGTTCCATTAGCTTGACACAGATTTAGAGTATGAATTAGTCAGTTTAGGTTCTGCACTTTCAATCTCTGATGCAGTAAGCCCCTCATCTAGCTCTGACTACTCTTGGTTTAAACATTGTTTTATATCATATATTCTTAATAAAACTCATTACAGTTTTATTTCTGTACTTTGTCCACAGAAATTCTGTATCTGCTCATTTATCCAATTAAGACATATAATATACTACTCTGAGTATCAATATTGACTAGATAAGCCTGGGTTTCCTTAGCCTAATTTTTATTGCTCTATTATTCTGTCTTCCTTTCTAACAGTATTGAGGCTAAAATTCTTAATTCTTATTTACCATCAACTCTTTTCAGTATCAGCAGCTCAAATGGGTGAATCATAATACAAATCTGCCAGGCACATTAACTTACAAAGCATTCACTCAACACACATCTTATTCTAATAATTTTTATTTGGAACATGTATTAAAATGACATGTATACAATTTTAATAACCATCAGACTAGTCTGGAGTAGTTATCAAATGACAGTGATTTTTTGAGGAGGAGTTTTTTTTTTGTTTTTTTTTTTTTTTTGAGATGGAGTCTCGCTCTGTCGCCCAGGCTGGAGTGTGGTTGGGCGATCTCTGCTCACTGCGAGCTCTGCCTCTGGGTTCATGCCATTCTCCTGCCTCAGCCTCCTGAGTAGCTGGGACTACAGATGCCCGCCCCCACGCCTGGCTAATTTTTTGTATTTTTAGTGGAGACGGGGTTTCACCGTGTTAGCCAGGATGGTCTCGATCTCCTGACCTCATGATCCGCTCACCTCGGCCTCCCAAAGTGCTGGGATTACAGGCGTGAGCCACTGCGCCCGGCCGAAGAGATTTTTGTAAAAACACAAAAAAAATTTCTGATATACTTCCTATTCAATGTTGCACCATTAACAATTCAGCTCCCTGTAGGACCATCTAGTATATCTGAATCAATGAAAAGTAGTGAACATTTATGTCAAGAGTCTGAGACAGAAAAGAGGTACCTAGCTTAAAAAAAAAAAATCCTCACCTACAATGTACATACTAAATGAATACTGCAATCAGACAGGAACTCAGAATAAAATATTTCCCATCATAACAACACGTGTGTGTGTGTGTGTATCTATATATATATATATATATTTCCACATTGGGCATTACTTTCTCTAAAAGATTTTACCTAATGAGAAATATATCTTTAAAATATGAATTAAAGTCATCAATAGTATATCCTGACAGTTCTTAATAAAGAAAAAATTCTTTAGAAAGGCAAGCAGGCAGGAGCAAAAACAAACTCTTTCTCCAGGAATGCTGACATTCTTACATACTAGACTAATCCAAGAGGATAATGGCAGGTTAAGAGAATGATGCTATATTAAGATATTTCTGGCTGTTTTAATACAGGTACACTGAGAATTATTTTGTCCTTCCAATGAAGTAGTCTGAGATGAATTTTTGTTTTAGAATACTAAAATTAAATATAGAATTTAGTGGTAGGTTAAATGATGAATGTTATTCTACATTCCAGGAAGAAGTAACAAGTTTTCCCAAAACATGACAATTGATTATTATAATCCATTATTCAAGTGTAATTCTTCAAATCTTTTATATAATTGGAGTTCACATGAGCAAATTTTTTTCATCATATTGCTGCATTAAACAGATATACATTCTTATTTTACTAAAACATATCTTACAAATAATACAATAATAATTTTTTTTTTGAGATGGAGCCTCGCTCTGTCACCCAGGCTGGAGTGCAGTGGCGCAATCTCAGCTCACTGCAACCTCCGCCACCCGGGTTCGAGAGATTCTCCTGCCTCAGCCTCCCAAGTAGCTGGGACTACAGGCACATCTCACCACGCCTAGCTAATTTTTGTATTTTTTGTAGAGATGAGGTTTCACCATGTTGGCCAGGATGGTCTTGATCTCCTGACCTCGTGATCCACCCACCTCAGCCTCCCAAAGTTCTGGGATTACAGGCATGAGCCACCGCACCTGGCCAGTAGTTTATTTTATTCATTCAAATAAGCAAAGTCTTTTGTGGAAATTGTAAAGTTTCTACCCATATCCATAAGGATAGTAGAACTCTTAATGCAATTAAATGTTATTCACTAGGTATATTTACATCCTAACAGAATTACATTGTTGGTTAAATTTTCACAGGACTCAAAGGACAACTGTAAATCTTCATAGGGATAAAAATCAAGGAGGAGGAATATTTGCAATCCTTTTATGTTAGAAAAAGAAAGATTGAGAAAAGAAAAAAATGGAGAGAGGTAGACTTGGAAATGCATTCTGAACTCACGACATCATATATAAACTTCAATATTCAATACATTTTCAGCACTCTCATATTTTTTAACATGACTAGTCAATCATTAAAGAATCAATAATCTTCAAGTTCAAGATATTCTTGTGTTTATTCCTCACAAAATTCTCAATGACTTATTAGTGACTCCCGTGGGAGGGTATATTACATGTGATCTGGGAGATGGATTTCCTATTAGGACATATTTAATTGTATGCATTATATGTATCATTAAAGAAGGCACCTGGCAGTATTCAATTTTCTTTACTCTGCTTCGCAGGCTTAACTAGTTTTAATTATTATTATTTTTTTAATAAACAGTGATCTTATTGGCAAGGTATGTTCATAGATAGTATGCATATTTACCAGTAAATATAAAAGTGTAAAAAAATTTATGAAATAGAAAGTGACATTATTGTAGAGTATATGTATTAGAAAGATATGCTAATAAAGAATGGGACTGACTGATGAGCAAAAAAACTAAAAACTGAAATCTATAAAACTCTCCAAAATTCTTGTGCCATATGTAAAACACCAGAAATATATCTAACATATTCAAATGTATATTGTTATAACAAATAACTATTTTATATTTCTAATTATAATTACAAATAATTACTATAAATAATATATTCATAAAACTTCAAATTGTTGTAAACAAATTCAATCTCTCTTTCCCAAGCAAATCAACTACTAATCATCTTTCTTGGCTAGTAGCTACTGCCACATTGGCAAGATATCATCAGCCATCAGCATTCCTCCTTGAAAATCAATCATTAATCATAACATCATTCCTTCTAAAATCTATTCTATTTCTGAACTGTTCTGTCAGACTTCAATACGTGTAAAACGCATTATTAGAAAAGAAAAAACTGTTGTACCTTAAATAAGTTTTCACATAAAACTCTTTTGAGAAAAGGAACACTAATAATAAAGTTTTAATTTATACTTAATACTGAAAGCAAAATACTCACAAAGAAGGATCTTGTACGAGATCTTTGAGATTTATCCCACTGCGGTCTTCGGCAAGATTCCTGAAGCAACTATCACTCACTAAATAGGAATGCGGAAAAGAAAAAAAAATTAATTTTTGTTTACATTTCATTTAAGTTATTGCTGACCAAAAGACATTTTGAAATGAAAAATAGCTTTTTTTTTTCATTTTTCCCCAAACATTAATATTGATTTATTTATAGGCCTGGTGAATTTAGCAACAAATATTAATATTCTAAACAGGCCAACATTTCAATAACAATCCACTACTTTAAGCACACCAACTCTATACAAATACATTACATAAAACAATAAACATGTCGGTCTAAATTTTGTTCTTACTGTTACAAGATTAATTTACTAGTACACAGTAGCAAGTCACTGCCCCCACAAGAACTAGGAAAAAAAGAGACAAACTACAAAATCATATTTTAAAAAATATTGGCGAACAATGGAAATAGAAAGGAGAAACTAAATTTGCAGGATGATTAATATCTCTTAAGTCAGCTAATCCTACTGATTATTTTAATTTCTGGAAGGATTTGCCATTTAGACACAGACTAGCTAAGAAAGAAGGACACTACTAAGGAAAAGAAAAACCAGCACAGCTCTTGATAATTTGTAAGCTGGCATGAAAAACTGGAATCTGATGAAGCCCAAAATTACAGACAGTTTTCTTCCTGAAAAATTTGCTGAGTGCCAGAATTACCTAAGAGGATTTGGGGCAGCAGTTGGGAGAACAGGCCATGGGGTAAATAATAATCCCTGTAATGTTGTGGTGATTAGAAGACAAAGTCACACTAGAACAGATGGAGCCTACCACTGTGAGGATAAAATTTTAATAGGTCTTCCCACAAGATATTTGCTCTCAACCAAAAGCATCCCCTTAGTGGGTGGGAAGCAGGAGGAAATGAGTAAAGGGAGCAGGACCAGAAAGGTAGAGTAAAATCTCCAACAATTTTACAGTATATAAATACAAAGTCACCAGACAGTAGAGTCTGCAACACAATAGTTCTTGTCATTAGGACATTTAAAATCAAAGGCATTCTAAGTGTATCAAAAGCTGCCACCCAGACTTGATGCAGTAAGATTCATAATTGAGTTGAGGTGATTAGCACTTGATCTTATCTAATACAGAATTGAAGAAAAATAATATTTAGTTCAATTTCTGCTGCTCTATTATAAACAATATTTGGTATATGATAAAAATTATAAGGTATGGAAAGGGGCACAAAATGTGACTAACAATCAAGGGAAAAGAGAATAAACATAAACAGACCCACAGATGATACAGAGTTAGAAGACAAGGACTTTAAAAAAGATCTTCAAAGTAGATGAAAAAAGGAAAACTTCAACAAAGAATGAAAATCTATTTTAAAAATTAAACAGTGATTTTATATCTGAAAAACACACTATCTCCAATTAAGCAGTTGGTGGGTGGGTTTTATAACTGACTGAATACAGCAAAGCACAGATTAGTGAATTTGAATATAGGTCAGCAGGAAATATCCACACTGAAGCAGAGCAAGAAAAAAATGAAATGAACAGAGCATAAGAGATATGTGGGAATTAAACACTTCAACACAAATATAATTCCAGTTAGAATAAAGCAGACAGAAAGTGAGGAGAAACAATACTTTCAGAAAAAGTTAAAAATTGCTGAGACTAGCCCAAAACTGATACAATATATTAATGTTCTGACTTAAGAAGTATGGCAAACACCACACTGGCAAAGGTGAAAAAAAACACAACCAACACTCAAAATGCTGAAAATCAAAGATAACGAGAACACTTTAACAACAGTCAGAGGGAGAAAAAAGACATGACTTTCAAAAGAAAAACAAGAAAACCTAAAGCTGAATTTTTAACAGAAACTATCAAATACAGAAACAATGGGACAATATGTTTAAAATACTTGAGATAAATTCTGAATCCAAAAGTTTGTACCTTGATAAAATATCCATCTAAAAATGAAGGCACCCATGTGTGCCACCTCTGAACTCACAGACTGGCTCAACCAGGGCCTGCTACAACTACAGTCAGCACATAAACAGGGAGACTTCGGGCCTGAGGGCCAGCCCACCCAGTGCGTACCACAAATGATGACCTCATGAACTCCAGTGGTAAGGCCACCACGTGCCTCCAATCACCACCCAGGAGCCCAAGAACAGCCCACTGCTAACACTGCCAGTGCCTGTGCACAACCCTTAGGAGCCAAAGAACAAGCCCACCAAATATCCCTGTCCCCAGAAAAGTCTTGTCGCTGACTCCATGAACAACCTCACCTGAACCCCCCTGGGAAACTGCAGACAGGGCTAACATTATTTACAGCCAAAGTAATCATACAGAGACTACACTAATGCAACCACCTGAACCAAAGCCAAAACTCTCTACCCAAATGACACTATAGATATGTCTACAGAAAAAAGTTTACCTAAAAAAGCTAATCCAGAAAACTGAAAGAAGAAATCGCTAACCATATACACAGTTATCAATGTAGGGAGGGATGCAAGACACATGAAAAAGGAAATATGACACTGCCATGAAACACAATAATTCTCCAATAACAGAGCCCCAAAAGAAAAACTATGAAATAACTTAAAAAATTTAAATGATAATCTTTTAAAACTTACTAGATAAAAAAGAACACAGATAGAAAATGTACATAAATCTGAAAAAAAAAACAACTGGTGATCTAAATGAGAAACTAAATAGAATGTCATAGAAAACAACAACTAAACAGAAATCCCAGAACTCAAGAATTCAATGATTAAAAATAAAAAAATACAATTGAAAGCTTCAACAATCAACTAGATCAAGTAGAACATAATTTTAGTACTTGAAGACAGGTTTTTAAAAATAACCTAGACAAAAGGAAAAAAAAATTTAAAAAAAGAATGAATAAACCTACATGACATGGGAAACCATCAAGTAAATAAATATTCACATTTTGTGAATTATAGAAGGAAATGAGTATAGAAAAGGCATAGAAAACTTTTTTGGTAAAATAATGGCTGAATACTTCCCATATTTTGAGAGAGAGACATCAAGATCCAGAAAGGTCAAATGTCCCCCAAATACTCAACCCAAAAATGTCATCTCTGAGACACATATCTCTCAAACTGCCAAGAGTCAAAGACAAAGAAATAATTCTAAAAACAGCAAAAGGCATTACATATAAGGGAATCCCTTTCAGACTAACAGCAAATTTCTCAGCAGAACCATTATAAGCCAAGAGAGAAAAAAAATGGTTTAAGCAAAGTACTAAAACAAAAAATACCTACTGATTAATAATACTATACCAAAAAAGTTATCCTTCAAAAATGTGTGTCCAAATGGATCTAAAGATGGCTTACAGAATATATTTGGTCCAACTGCAGCTGTTGGAACAAATATGGCCTGTAAACCATTTTAGATCCATTTTTTGACATCAGCACATAGAACATTCTACAAGACGGACCATATGTTAGGCCACAAGACTGGCTTCAAGAAATTTTCAAAAATCAGTATTATATCAAGTGTCTTCTCAAACCATAATAGAGTAAAACTAGAAATTAGTAACAAGAGGAACTTTTGAAATTCTACAAATACATGAAAATCAAAAATTAATCAGATTAATCAAGAAAAAAAGAGAAAAAACCCTGAGAAACTTATGGTTCAATGAAGAAATTTAAAAAGACACCAAAAAAGTCTTGAAACAAATTAATATAGAAACAGCAAACCAAAAACTTATAATGTACTGAGAAATAGTACTAAAAGGGAAGTTTACAGCAATAAACACTTAAACCATTTGAACAATTTCACTTAATCAATCTGACAAAGCACCTCAAGAAACCAGAAAAGGAAGAACAAGCCAAACCTAAAAGAAGAAGAAGGAAACATCAGAGCAGAAGTAAATAGACACAAAAACCAACAAAGGATCACAAGAAACATTGGTTTTATGAAAACATAAACTATATTTACAAACCAGTAGCTAGACTAATCAAGAAAAAAGGAAGACTCAAATAAGTAAAAACAGAAATAAAAAATGAGACGTTACAACTGATACAACAGAAACACAAAGGACCACTAGAAATTATTATAAACAACTGCACACTAAGAAATTAGAAAACTTATATTAAATGGATACATTCCCGGACACATACAATCTCACAAATTAAATCAGGAAGAAATAGAAAACCTGAGCAGATCAATAATGAGTAACGAAATTCAACAACGCTTCATGCTAAAAACTCTCAATAAATTAGGTATTGATGGGACATATCTCAAAATAATAAGAGCTATCTATGACAAATCAACAGCCAATATCATACTGAATAGGCAAAAACTGGAAGCATTCCCTTTGAAAACTGGCACAAGACACGGATGCCCTCTCTCACCACTCCTATTCAACATAGTGTTGGAAGTTCTGGCCAGGGCAATTAGGCAGGAGAAGGAAAAAAAGGGTGTTCAATTAAGAAAAGAGGAAGTCAAATTGTCCCTGTTTGCAGATGACATGATTGTATATCTAGAAAACCCCATCATCTCAGCCCCAAATCTCCTTAAGCTGATAAGCAACTTCAGCAAAGTCTCAGGATACAAAATCAATGTACAAAAATCACAAGCATTCTTATACATCAATAACAGACAAACAGAGAGCCAAATCATGAGTGAACTCCCATTCACAATTGCTTCAAAGAGAATAAAACACCTAGGAATCCAACTTACAAGGGATGTGAAGGACCTCTTCAAGGAGAACTACAAACCACTGCTCAATGAAATAAAAGAGGATACAAACAAATGGAGGAACATTCCATGTTCATGGGTAGGAAGAATCAATATCGTGAAAATGGCCATACTGTCCAAGGTAATTTATAGATTCAATGCCATCCCTATCAAGCTACCAATGACTTTCTTCACAGAATTGGAAAAAACTACTTTAAAGTTCATACGGAACCAAAAAAGAGCCCGCATCGCCAAGTCAATCCTAAGCCAAAAGGACAAAGCTAGAGGCATCATGCTACCTGACTTCAAACTATACTACAAGGCTACAGTAACCAAAACAGCATGGTGCTGGTACCAAAACAGAGATATAGATCAATGGAACAGAACAGAGCCCTCAGAAATAATGCCGCATATCTACAACTATCTGATCTTTGACAAACCTGAGAAAAACAAGCAATGGGGAAAGGATTCCCTATTTAACAAATGGTGCTGGGAAAACTGGCTAGCCATATGGAGAAAGCTGAAACTGGACCCCTTCCTTACACCTTATACAAAAATCAATTCAAGATGGATTAAAGACTTACATGTTAGACCTAAAACCATAAAAACCCTAGAAGAAAACCTAGGCATTACCATTCAGGACATAGGCATGGACAAGGACTTCATGTCTAAAACACCAAAAGCAATGGCAACAAAAGCCAAAATTGACAAATGGGATCTAATTAAACTAAAGAGCTTTTGCACAGCAAAAGAAACTACCATCAGAGTGAACAGGCAACCTACAAAATAGGAGAAAATTTTTGCAACCTACTTATCTGACAAAGGGCTAATATCCAGAATCTACAATGAACTCAAACAAATTTACAAGAAAAAAACAAACAACGCCATCAAAAAGTGGGCGAAGGACATGAACAGACACTTCTCAAAAGAAGACATTTATGCAGCCAAAAAACACATGAAAAAATGCTCATCATCACTGGCCATCAGAGAAATGCAAATCAAAACCACAATGAGATACCATCTCACACCAGTTAGAATGGCGATCATTAAAAAGTCAGGAAACAACAGGTGCTGGAGAGGATGTGGAGAAATAGGAACACTCTTACACTGTTGGTGGGACTGTAAACTAGTTCAACCATTGTGGAAGTCAGTGTGGCGATTCCTCAGGGATCTAGAACTAGAAATACCATGTGACCCAGCCATCCCATTACTGGGTATATACCCAAAGGACTATAAATCATGCTGCCATAAAGACACATGCACACGTATGTTGATTGCGGCACTATTCACAATAGCAAAGACTTGGAACCAAGCCAAATGTCCAACAATGATAGACTGGATTAAGAAAATGTGGCACGTATACAACATGGAATACTATGCAGCCATAAAAAATGATGAGTTCATATCCTTTGTAGGGATGTGGATGAAATTGGAAATCATCATTCTCAGTAAACTATCGCAAGGACAAAAAACCAAACACCGCATATTCTCACTCATAGGTGGGAATTGAACAATGAGAACACATGGAAACAGGAAGGATGGAACATCACAGTCTGGTGACTGTTGTGGGGTGGGGGGAGCGGGGAGGGGTAGCTTTAGGAGATATACCTAATGCTAAATGACGAGTTAATGGGTGCAGCATATCAGCATGGCACATGTATACATATGTAACTAACTTGCACATTGTGCACATGTACCCTAAAACTTAAAGTATAATAATAATAAAAAATAATAATAATGAGTAACGAGATTAAATCGGCAATAAAAAAGTCTCCTAACAAAAAGCCCAGGACCAAAAAGCTTTAAAAGAAGAGCATCTATTTTGCTGAAACTCTTCCAAAAAATTAAAAAGGTGGAAATTCTTCCTAATTCATTCTATGAGGTCAATGAATGAATTGATTGCAACAACAATCACAAAGAAAACTAGAGGTCAATATCCATAATTAGCATAGATGCAAAAATCCTGAACAAAATACTAGGAATCTGAATCCAATGGCACATCAAAAAAAAAAAATATATAGTATGATTGAGTGGAATTTATCCCAGGTATGCGAGGATGGTTAAATAGATGTGCTACATCACATCAACAGAATGATAGATGAAAAGCAAATCATATGATCATCTCAAATCCAAAGAAAGCATCTGATAAAATTCTACTCCCTTCATAATAAACACTCTAAAAATTAAGTATAGAAAGATTATACCTAAACACAATAAAGTCCAAATATGAAAAACACCCAGCCAATATCACACTCAATGGAGAAAAGCTAAAAGCCTTTAAGAACTAGAACAAGAAAAGAATGTATACTTTTACAACTTGTATTTAAGATAGAACTGGAATTCCTTGTAAGAAAAATTAGGCCACAAAAGGAAATAAAGTTCATCTAAATTAGAAAAAAGAAAGGCAAATTGTCCCTCTTTGCAGATGACACAATCTTACATATAAAAAATCCTAAAGACTCTTCAAAAAACTCTAGGAAGAAAAATAATAGAAACTGGGGATTCCAAAAGAAGGGAGGTTGGGGTTGAAAAATTACCTATTGGGTACAATATTCACTAGTCAGATGATGAGTAAACCAGAAACCCAAATCCCACCATTATGCAATATATACACATGTAACAAACCTGCACATATCCCTCCTGAATCTATAAAAGGATAAAATATCTTTGAACTGCTAAACAAATTCAGTAAAGTTGCAGGATACAAAATTAACATGCACGAATCAGTGATGTTTTTATAGAATAACCAACTAGCTGAAAAAAAAATCAGGAAAGCAATCTCATTTGCAGTCAATACCTGCTAAAAAGAATAAAATATCTAAATGGTGTTGGAAAATTGGATATTTATATGCAGAAGAATGAAAGTAGACCCTTCTCACCACAAAAATCAACTCAAAATGGATTAAAGATTTAAACCTGAGACCTGAAATTACAAAATAACTGCAAGAAAACATGTAAGAAATGCTTCAGGACATCTGTCTAAGCAAAGATTTTAAAGATTTCAAAGGCACAGGCAATAAAAATAAAAATAGACAAATGGAACTATACCAAACTAAAAAGCTTCTGTAGAGCAAAAAAAGAAGATCAACAGAGTAAAGAAATATAGTATGTTGAACGAAAGAAAATATTTGCAAATTATTTACCTGACAAGGGAATAATGTCCAGAATAGATATGGAACTCACATAACCCATCAAAAAATCTGATTAAAAACTGGAAAAAGAGGCCGGGCACGGTGGTTCACGCCTGTAATCCCAGCACTTTTGGAGGCCGAGGCGGGCAGATCACGAGGTCAAGAGATCGAGACCATCCTGGCCAACATGGTGAAACCCCGTATCTACTAAAAATACAAAAATTAGCCGGGCGTGGTACATGCCTGTAGTCCCCAGCTACTCAGGAGGCTGAGGCAGGAGAATCGCTTGAATTCGGGAGGCAGAAGTTGCAGTGAGCCGAGATCACGCCATTTGACTTCAGCATGGGCAACAAGAGTAAAACTTCGTCAAAAAAAAAAACCAAAAAAACAACAACAAAAAAAAACTGGAAAAAGAATCTGAATAGACATCTCAAAAGAAGACAAACAAATAGCCAACAAATATATGAATGAATGCTCAACATCCCTAGTCATCAGGGAAACATAAATCAAAACTGCAATGAGATATCATCTCACCCCAGTCGGAATGGCTATTATAAAAGACCAAAGATAAGATATGCTGGTGACGACGAAGAGAAACAGGAACTTATGCATTGTTTGTAGGTATGTAAATTAGTATAGCCATTATGAAAAACAGTATGGAGGTTCCTCAAAAAGTAAAAATTTAACTACCATCTGATCCAGCAATCACAGGAATGGGCATTTATCAAAAAGCAAGGAAATCAATTATGTCAAAGGGATACTTACATTCCCATGTTTACTGCAGCATGATTCACAATATCCAAGATATGGAATCAAACTAAACATCCATCAACAGATGAATGGATAAAGAGAATGATGTGGCGTATATACATAATTGATTGCTATTCAGTCATAAAAAAGAGAGAGAGAATTAAATACAGTCATAGACAGCAACATGGATCACCCTGGAGGACATTATGTTATGTGAAATAAGTCAGAAAGATAAATACTGCATGTTCTCATGCATATGTAGTATCCATTAAAAACAAAAAAAGAGGTCATAGAAGTAGAGAGTAGAATTGTTGTTGCTAGAGGCTTAGAAGGGGAGTGGGTAGGGAAGGATGGGAAGAGGCTGGTTAATGAACACAAACTTAAAGCTAGACAATAGGAGTAAGGACCAGGCGCAGGGGCTCACGCCTGTAATCCCAGCACTTTGGGAGGCTGAGGCGGGTGGATCACGAGGTCAGGAGATCAAGACCATCCTGGCTAACATGGTGAAACCCTATCTCTACTAAAAATACAAAAAATTAGCCGGGAGTGGTGGTGGGTGCCTGTAGTCCCAGCTACTCGGGAGGCTGAGGCAGGAGAATGGCATGAACCCAGAGGCAGAAGTTGCAGTGAGCCGAGATCGCACCACTGCACTCCAGCCTGGGCGACAGAGCTAGATTCCGTCTCAAAGAAAAAAAAAAAGAAAAGAAAAATAGGAGTAAGCTCTAGTCTTTACAGCACTGTAGTATAAATATGGATGACTAGAATTTATTGTATATTTTCAAAAAACTAGAAGAGAAGCTTTTGAATGTTCACAGTAAAGAGAATTGATAAGTGTTTGAGATTATGGATATGCTAAATACCCTGATTTTATAATTACACATTGTATAAATGTATTGAAATATCACTCTGTAGACCATAAATGTGTGCAATTACTACATGTCAGCTAAAAATAAAGGAAAAAATGTGAAGGTGAAATAAAGACTTTCTCGGGCAGTAAAAAAATTGGCTAATTTGTTGCCAGGAGCCCTGACATACAAGAAATGTTAAAAGAATTTCTTCAGAAAGAAGAAAAATGATTATCAGTCAGAAACTGAGATCTTCTTAAATAAACAAAGTGCGTTAGAGAAGAAATAAATGAAGGTAAAGTAAAAATTTTTCTTTTTCCTAATTTAACATAATAGTTTGTTCAAAATAATAATAGCAACAATGTATATGATTACATAGTCTTATATATATACATATTCTTCTGCATGCTTTTATAAAGTTAAATGAATTCCAGTAAGCATACACTGGGTAGAAGAGAGGAATCAGGATTATTTTCTCACACTGCTTGTGAATATAGTGTTATTGGACTTGGTTTAGTTGAAATGTATATTAAAAACTCTAGGATGACCATTAAAAAATAAAAACAGGCAGGGTGTCGTGGCTCATGCCTGTATTTCTGGCACTTTGGGAGGCCGAGGTGGGCGGATCATGAGGTCAGAAGATCAAGACCATCCTGGCTAACACGGTGAAACCCCGTCTCTACTAAAAATACAAAAAATTACCTGGGCGTGGTGGCACCCACTGGTAGTCCCAGCTACTAGGGAGGCTGAGGCAGGAGAATCGCTTGAACCCAGGAGGCGGAGGTTGCAGTGAGCAGAGATTGCGCCACTATACTCCAGCCTGGGAGACAGAGCCAGACTTTGTCTCAAAAAACTAATAAAAATAAAAATTAAAAACAGACGCATAACTGATAACGCTATGACAAAAGAGAAATTCAAATTACACAAAACGTTCAATTAGAAACACAAAAGGTAGAAGAGTGGGAGACAAAACAAGAACAAAGGTCAAAAGCAACAAATAAAAAAGTTTAAAATATGGTAGCTATTAATTCACCTACATCGCTAATGATGTTGAATGTCAATGGTCCGAATGCACCAATTAAAAAACAGAGATTGTCAGGGTAGATTAAAAAAATAAGGTCCAATTATACGTTTTCTACTAAAAAATCCACTTCAAATTTAAAATACTTACAGATAAAAGTGAAAGGATGGAGAAAGAAATGCCATGCTGACACTGATCAAAAGAAAGTGACAGTAGCTGTATTAATTTCAGACACAGCAGATTTCAAAGCAAGAAAAGTTTTCAGGAATAAAGAGGGGCAATATGTTATGATAAAGGGATGAATTTTCCAAGAATACATAACAGTCCTTAGCATATGTACACCTAACAACGGAACATTAAAATACATGAGGCAAAAACTGATAGAAGTGCAAGGAGTAATAGATGAAACCCCTGTTATAGTTGGAGACTAACAATCCTCTATCATAAATGAACAAATCTCACAAGAAAAAAATCAATAAGGATACAGCTGAACTCAACAGCACTAATAATCAATTTGATATACTCTCATCTATTGATGACTTCATCCAATAAAAGCAGAATACACATTCTTCTCAAACTAACATGGAACATTCACCAAACGGACCACATTCACATCTTACCACAAAATTATAGTGTTGGCTCTCAGACCATAATGGAATTAAACTAGAAATCAATAACAGGAGAATAAAAGAAGTATCCCCAAATACCTATAGATTAAACAAAACACTTCTAAAGAACATGTCAAAAATAAATCTCAAAATATATTTAGAAATATTTTTATTTAAATAATGATACCATAATTTATCAAAATGTAAGGGAGGCAGTAAAAGCAGTGTTTAGAGGGAAATTTATAACATTGAATGCATATATTAGAAAAGAAGAAAGATTTAAAATTAATAATCTAAGCCTCCACCTTATCAAACTAGCTATATGAGAGCAAATTAAATCCAAATTAAGCAGAAGCAAATAAATAACAAAAATTTGAGCAGAAATCAATGCAACTGATAATGGGAAATCTAAAGAGAAAAATGAATGAAACCAAAAGGCGATTCTTTGATAAAATCAATACACCTCTCGCCAAGTTCACTGAAAGCACAAATCATGAATAACAGAAACAAAGAGGAGATATCATTGCAGATGTCATAGACATTAAAGAGATAATAAAGGAATATTATGAACAAGACATGAATCAAGAATTTGATAATCTTGATGGAATAAACCAATTCATTAAAGACACAAAGTTCACAAAAGAAGAAACAGTTTGAATCAATAATTAATAAAGCCTTTACATATATATTTAAAAATTCAAAAAGAGAAACTGATGTAAAGATTTCATGGCATTAATGTAATTATAAGCCAAAACAATGATTATATGCAAAACTTATATTACGATAGTCATTTAACAACTGCAAACATTGTTTGAATTCTAAGTACTTTCAAGCTGTTTTATGCTGTTGAAAGTTAACACATTCTTTTTGTGACAACAGTTAAAGAAGCAAAATCTCCTTTCCTGACAAACGGGCAGCAGATAAATTTTCAAATTACATTTCCAGCCAAATTTTTTTGACCTCATGCAAATTGAAAAGAAATTTCCATAAAAGTCTATTCAACTCTACAACTGAGAACTTTCCACTTCTTATCTTCATTAAGTGATTAATCTGTAATGCAATGACACACTCAAAGGCACGAAAACCTAACAGAATTCTAAAAATGTATTCCAAATGATTAATATGCCAAGTTAAATCAAGATAATGGATCAAGATTAGTATGTGCCACATATACACCATGGAATACTATGCAGCCATAAAAAATGATGAGTTCACGTCCTTTGTAGGGACATGGATGAAATTGGAAATCATCATTCTCAGTAAACTATCGCAAGAACAAAAAACCAAACACCGCATATTCTCACTCATAGGTGGGAATTGAACAATGAGAACACATGGACACAGGAAGGGGAACATCACACTTCGGGGACTGTTGTGGGGTGGGGGGAGGGGGGAGGGATAGCATTGGGAGATATACCTAATGCTAGATGACGAGTTGGTGGGTGCAGCGCACCAGCATGGCACATGTATACATATGTAACTTACCTGCACATTGCGCACATGTACCATAAAACCTAAAGTATAATAATAATAATAATAATAATCATAATAATAAAAGAAAAAAAAAAAAGAACATTTTCTCAGTGTATCACAGTTCTAAAGGTACTATTTATTATATTGGTATCCTAGGAACAGAGTGAAAAAAGGCAAAGAGGTAATTTAGCACAGTCTTTTTCTGCTAAAATCAGAGTGTCTCTCATCTCTGCCTGAATCCACTACATTGTGATTACTGAAATACATATTATAGAATATCTACTTATTTTGTGGATTTAGGCAATGATTATGATTATTACTTTTCTCACATCTAAAAATCAAATTTATATTATACATGAAGACATTTTGTAAAGAAGTTTTGGTCTCTATAAAAATGAATACTTAATAGAAATGTAATATTATTTTAGGTTATTTGAATTGTTAGGTTTAAGAAAATAAAATGTTTTTTAAATCTATTACTTTTAACAACACTGTAACATTTATTGGTTTTGCAATAAAATAAATCCAGAAAAAAAAAAAAGATTAGTATGTGCCAATAACAATTTTCACGAAAAGACATTTGCAAGGATAAAACACTCCATACAGATTAGCATTAACAGATGAACATGTGCAACTAATTTTGATGACAGGGAACACAAACTATAAACCCTACTAAATATAAACTCTAAACTGTTATTTCCACCATCTTTCATTCTTCATATTAGTAAACACAAATTATAAACATTGTACTCCATTACTATTAGTAAATTTTGATTTCATAAATCAAAAAAATCTGAGAAAATTTGTTTTCTTTCTTATAAGTACCTAAGTACAATTCTCAATTTTGCCTCTTGGCCCACAAAATCTAAAATATTTAACATATGGCCTCTTTTTATTTATTTATTTTTTTCTGAGATGGAGTGTTGCTCTGTTGCCCAGGCTAGAATGCAGTGGTGTGATCTCGGCTCACTGCAACCTCCACTGCCTAGGCTCAAATGATCCTTCTCCCTCAGCTTCCCAAGTAGCTGGAACCACAGGCGTTTGCCACCATACCCAGCTAAATTTTTTTTGTATTTTTGTTAAGACTGGGTTTCACTGTTGCTCAGGCTCGTTTTAACTTCTAAGCTCAAGCAATCCACCCACCTCGGCCTCCCAAAGTGCTGGGATTACAGGCATGAGCCACTGTACCTGGCAGAAAACGTTTACTAACCACTTTTTGACAAGAACCAGTAAAATTACGAGGCATTATAGAGAGCCAGTTACTACTGTAATTTCTGATACCTGCATGAATATAGCATATGCCTATGACTTTCCAGAGAGGATGCAAATTGATTTATGATCTCCTCCACTGCTTTATATTTCTGGTGAAAGCATATTAAAACTCAAGTTCTACATGAAATCTTCCAAACATCTTCAACCAACCCCACAAAGATTCTCCCACCAATCCTAGCCAAAAGGGATTCACTGGAGACCTACCAGGGAGCCAAAACTAACATGCCTACACAGGAGTAACATGGAAAACCTTCCTCCTTACCTACCAAGGAGGCCAAGTAAAAAACCCGACTTCCACCTCGACCTTGGAGCAAAGAGGTAGAGGGACTACTCCCAGATGAAGTGTCAGAATGAGACAGCTACACCAGATAATTTAAATAAAGACTACATTCTCATAAGACCCAAAATGTTCAGGTTTTATTAAAAAAAAAAGTTGTCATACAAAGAACCAGGAAGATCTCAAACTGAATGAAAAAAAGGCTAATGACAGGTGCTAAGACTAAGGCAGCAGAGATGCTAGAGTTGCCTGAAAAAATTTTAGTCTTGTCATGATAAAAATTATTCAAAAAGGAATTATAAAAACACATGAAATAAATTTTATGAGCAAAAAGTCACAGCAAAGAAAAAGAATCTTAATCAAGAAGTAGAAGATACACAGGAAGACCAAACAGAAATCTGATACCTGAAAAACACAATAACTGAAATACAAAACTTAATGGATGTGCTCAATACTAGAATGAAAGAAACATGCGAAAACAATCAGCAAGCTAGGAGATAAAACACTAAAAGTCATCCAATCTGGAAAAGAAGAAAATGGTTTGGAAAAAAAATAAAGCCCCCAAGAATTGTGAAACAATAACAAAAGAACTAAAGTTAGTATCATCCCAGTGTCAAAGAAGAGGGATAAAAGGATAGGCTACATTAAAAAAATAATAATAATAACAACTCAATATAGACATTCAAGAGTTTAAAAAACCTGAAAGAGGGTATAGTTAATGAAATCCACACCAAGATTTATGATGGTCAAATATTCGAAAACTAAAGACAAAAGAAATATCTTTTTTTTTTTTTTTTTTTTTTTTGAGACAGAGTTTCACTCTTGTTGCCTAGACTGGAGTGCAATGGCGTGATCTCAGCTCACCACAACCTCCGCCTCCTGGGTTCAAGCGATTCTCCCGCCTCAGCCTCCTGAGTAGCTAGGATTACAGGCATGCGCCACCACGCCCAGCTAATTTTTGTGGTTTTAGTAGAGATGGGGTTTCTCCATGTTGGCCAGGCTGGCCTCGAACTCCCGACCTCAGCTGATCCACCCATCTTGGCCTCCCAAAGTGCTGGGATTACAGGCGTGAGCCACCATGCCCGGCTCGAAATACCTTAAAAACAGCGGGAGAGGACTGGCCTAGCTAACATAGCCAAACCCTGCCTGTAATCCCTGCTACTCAGGAGGCTGAGGCAGGAGAATTTCTTGTACCTGGGAGGCAGAGGTTGCAGGGAGCCGAGATAACGCCATTGTACTCCAGCCTGGGCGACAGTGCGACACTCTGTCTCAAAAAAAGAAAAAAAAAAAAGCAGCAGGAAAGTGGGAAAGGCAATACAAATGACAATCAATTTCTTATCAGAAACCAGAAAGGCCAGAAGGAAGCACTTTTTCTTTTTTAAGTTCAGGGGTACATGTGCAGGATGTGCAGGTTTGTTACACAGGTAAACGTGTGTCATGGGGGTTTGTTGTAACAATTATTTCATTACCCAGGTATTAAGCCTAGTATCCACTAGTTATTTTTCCTGATACTGTCCCTCCTCCCACCTTCTACCCTCAAGTAGGCCCTGGTGTGTGTTCTTCCTCTATATGTGTCCATGTGTTCTCACCATTCAGTTCCCATTTCTAAGTAAGAACATGTAATATTTGGTTTTCTGCTCCTGTGTTAGTTTGTTAAGGATAATGACTTCCAGCTCCATCCATGTCCCTGCAAAAGACATATCTTCATTCTCTTTTGTGGCTGCCTTATATTCCATGGTGTACGTGTACCACATTTTCTTTATCCAGTCTATCATTGATGGGCACTTGGGTTGATTCCATATGTTTGCTATTGTCATAAGTACTGCAATGAACATATGGGTGCATGTGTCTTTATAACAGAACGACTTATATTTCTTTGGGTATATACCCAGTAATGGGATTGCTGGGTCAAATGGTATTTCTGATTTTAGGTCTTTGAGGAATTGCCACACTGTCTTCCACAATGGCTGAACTAATTTACACTCCTACCAAGAGTTTATAAGCCTTCCTTTTATCCACCTCACAAGCATCTTGTTATTTTTCAGCTTTTTAATAATAGCCATTCTGACTGGTAGGATATGATATCTCACTGTGGTTTTGATTTGCATTTCTCTAATGATCAGTGATGTTGAGCTTTTCTAAATATGTTTGTTGGCTGTATGTACATCTTCTTTTGAGAAGTATCCATGTCCTTTGCACATTGTCTTAATGGGGTGGTTTTTCTTCTAAATGTATTTAAGTTCCTTATAGATGCTAGATATTAGACTTTTGTCAGATGCACAGTTTGCAAAAATTTTGTGCCATTGTGTAGGTTGTCTATTTACTCTGTTGATAGTTTCTTTCACTGTGCAGAAGCTTAGATCCCATTTGTCAATTTTTGGTTTGACTGTAATTGCTTTCAACACCTTTGACATGAAATCTTTGCCAGTACCTATGTCCTGAATGCAGTTGCCTAGGCTGTCTTCCAGGGTTTTTATAGTTTTGGGTTTTACACTTAAGTCTTTAATCTACCTTGAATTAATTCTTGTGTATGGTGTCAGGAAGGGTCTAGTTTCAATTTTTGACCTATGGCTAGCCAGTTATCCCAGCACCATTTATTGAATAGGGAATCCTTTCCCCATTGCTTGTTTTTGTCAGGTTTCTTCAAGATCAGATAGTTGTACATGTGTGCTCTTATTTTTGGAGTCTCTATTCTGTTCTTTTGGTTATGTGTCTATTCTTGTATCACTACCATGCTGTTTTGGTCACTGTAGCCCCACAGTATAGTTTGAAGTTGGGTAGTGTGATGCCTCCAGCTTTGTTCTTTAGGCTTAGGATTGCTTGGGCTATTCAGGCTCTTTTTTGGTTCAGTACAAATTTTAAAATAGTTTTCTCTAGTTCTGTGAATGGTAGTTTACAGAACTAGATGTCAATGGTAGTTTAATCAGAATAGCATTGAATTTATAAATTGCTTTGGGCATTTTGGCCATTTTACCAATACTGATTCTTCCTATCCATGAGCATGGAATGTTTTTCCATTTGTTTGTGTAATTTCTCATTTGAGCAGTGATTTATAGTTCTCCTTGTAGAGATCTTTCACTTTGTTGTTAGTTATATTCCTAGGTATTTTATTCTTTTTGTGGCAACTGAAAAGGGGAGTACATTCATGATCTGGCTCTCATCTTGTACTGTTGTTCATGTATAGGAATGCTAGTGATTTTTGCACATTGTGTATCCTGAGACTTTGCTGAAGTCACTTATCAGCTTAAGAAGCTTTTGGGCTGAGATGACTGGGGTTTTCTAGATACAGAATCATGTCATCTGGAAACAGGGATAGGTTGACTTCCTCTCTTCTTATTTGAATGCCCTTTATTTCATTCTTTTGCCTGATTGCTCTGGCCAGAAATTTCAATACTATGTTGAATAGGAGTGGTGAGAGAGGACATCCTTGTCTTGTGCCGGTTTTCAAGGAGAATGCTTCCAGCTTTTACCCATTCAGTATTATGTTGGCTGTGAGTTTGTCTTATATGGCTCTTATTAGTTTGAGGTATATTCCTTCAATATCTAGTTTGGTCAGAGTTTTTCAAGTAAAGGGATGTTGAATTTTATCAAAAGTCTTTTCTGAATCTCTTGAGATAATCAAGTGGTTTTGGTCTTTAGCTCTGTTTATGTGATAAATCACATTTATTGATTTGCAATGATGAACCAAGTTTGCATCCCAGGGATAAAGCCTATTTAACTCTGGTGGACAAGCTTTTTTTTTTTTTTTAATTAAAAAATGTTTTTATTTAATCCAATACAGTAGGTTCATAATGTTATCATTTCAAAATGTAAACAATATAAAATTATTAATAAGATATTGTGCATTCTTTTTTGGGTGGTTGGAAGATTCAATATTTTTTAATATTTTATATAGATATATAGTTTTTATTATACTTTAAGTTCTAGGGTACATGTGCACAATGTGCAGGTTTGTTACATATGTATACATGTGCCATGTTGGTGTGCTACATCAACATTAACTCGTCATTTACATTAGGTATATCTCCTAATGCTATCCCTCCCCCCTCCCCCCACCCCACGACAGGCCCCGGTGTGTGATGTTCCCCTTCCTGTGTTCAAGTGTTCTCATTGTTCAATTGCCACCTATGAGTGAGAACATGCAGTGTTTGGTTTTTTGTCCTTGCGACAGTTTGCTCAGAATGATGGTTTTCAGCTTCATCCATGTCCCTACAAAGGACATGAACTCATCCTTTTTTATGGCTGCATAGTATTCCATGATGTATATGTGCCACATTTTCTCAATCCAGTCTATCACTGATGGACATTTGGGTTGGTTTCAAGTCTTTGCTATTGTGAATAGTGCCACAATAAACATACATGTGCATATGACTTTATAGCAGCATGATTTATAATCCTTTGGGTATATACCCAGTAATGGGATGGCTGGGTCAAATGGTATTTCTAGTTGTAGATCCCTGAGGAATCGCCACACTGTCTTCCACAATGGTTGAACTAGTTTACAATCCTACCAACAGTGTAAAAGTGTTCCTATTTCTCCACATCCTCTCCAGCACCTGTTGTTTCCTGACTTTTTAATGATCGCCATTCTAACTGGTGTGAGATGGTATCTCATTGTGGTTTTGATTTGCATTTCTCTGATGGCCAGTGATGATGAGCATTTTTTCACATGTCTGTTGGCTGCATAAATGTCTTCTTTTGAGAAGTGTCTGTTCATATCCTTCGCCCACTTGTTGATGGCGTTGTTTGTTTTTTTTCTTGTAAATTTGTTTGAGTTCTTTGTAGATTCTGGATTTCAGCCCTTTGTCAGATGAGTAGATTGCAAAAATTTTCTCCCATTCTGTAGGTTGCCTGTTCACTCAGTTTTTTGAGATAAAGCTTGATGTATCTTTTTGGATAAGCTGGATTCAGTTTGCTAACATTTTGCAGAGGATTTTTGCATCAGTATTCATCAAGGATATTGGCCTGAAGTTTTCTTTTGTTTTTGTATCTCTGCGAAGTTTTGGTGTCAGGATGATGTTAGCCTCATAGAATGAGTTAGGGAGGAGTTCCTCCTCTTCAACTTGTTGGAATAGTTTCAGTAAGAATGGTACCAGCTCTTCTTTGTACATTTGGTAGAATTCAGCTGTGAAGCCATCTGGTCCCGGGCTTTTATTCTTTTTTTTTTTTTTTTTTGTTGGTAGGCTATTTATTCCTGCCTCAATTTCAGAACTCGTTATTGGTCTGTTCAGGGATTCAATTTCTTCCTGGTTCACTTTTGGTAGGGTGTATATGTCCAGGAATTTATCCATTTATTCTAGATTTTCTAGTTGTTATAGATAGAGGTGTTTATAATATTCTCTGATGGTTGCCTGTACTCCTGTGGGGACAATCGTAATATCCGCCTTATCATTTCTGATTGTGTTTATCTGATTCTCTCTTCATTAGTCTATCTAGTGGCCTATTTTATTAATCTTTTCAAAAAACCAACTCCTGGATTTACTGATGTTTTTAATGGCTTTTCTTGTCTCTACCTCCTTCAGTTCAGCTCTGATTCTGGTTATTTCTTGTCTTCTTCTAGCTTTGGGATTTGTTTCATTTTGATTTTCTAGTTCTTCTCATTGTGACATTAGGTTGTTAACTTCAGATCTTGCTAGCTTTCTGATGTGGGCATTTACTGCTATAAATTTCTTTCTTAACACTACTTTAGCTGTGTCCCTGAGAATCTGGTACATTGTATCTTTGTCCTTATTAGACTGAAAGAACTTGATTTCCGTCTTAATTTCATTATTTACCCAAAAGTCATTCAGGGGCAGGTTATTTAATTTTCATGTAATCGTGTGGTTTTGAGTGAATTTCTTCAGACTTTAGTTCTAATTTGATTGTGCTCTGGTCCAAGAGACTGTTGGTTATTATTTCAGTTCTTTTGTATTTGCTGAGCAGTGTTTCACTTCCGATTATGTGATCTTTTTTAAAGTAAGTGCCACATGGTGATGAGAAGAATGTATAGTCTGTTGTTTTTGAGTGGAGAGTTCTGAAGATATGTATCAGTTCCATTTAATCCAGATCTGAGTTCAGATCCTGAATATCTTTGTTAATTTTCTGTCTCAATCTGTCTAATATAGTCAGTGGGGTGTTAAAGTCTCCCACTATTATTGTGTGGGAGTCTAAGTCTCTTTGAAGGTCTCTAATAACTTGGTTTATGAATCTGGGTGCTCCAGTGTTGGGTGCATATATATTTAGGATAGTTAGTTCTTCTTGTTGAATTGAACCCTTTACCATTATGTAATGCCCTTCTTTGTCTTTATTGATCTTTGTTGGTTAAAGTCTGTTTTGTCAGAAACCAGGATTGCAACCCCTGCTTTTTTCTGTTTTCCATTTGCTTTGTAAATTTTCCTCCATCCTTTATTGAGCCTATGTGTGTCATTCCATGTGAGATGGGTCTCTTGAAGACAGCAGACCATTGGGTCTTGTTTCTTTATCCAGCTGGCCTCTCTGTGTCTTTTAATTGGGGCATTTATCCCATTTTCATTTGAGGTTAGTATTGTTATGTGCAGATTTGATCCTGTCATTATGATGCTAGCTGGTTATTTTGCAGACTTGTTTAAAATAACTTGTGGTTACTTTATAGTGTCATTTGTCTGTGTACTCCAGTGTGCTTTTGCAGTGGCTGGTAACGATTTTTCCTTTACATATTTAGTGCTTCTTTTGGGAGCTATTGTAAAGCAGGTGTGGTGGTAACAAATTTCCTCAACATTTGCTTGTCTGGAAAGTATCTTATTTCTCCTTTGCTTATGAAGCTTAGATTGGGCAGATATGAAATTCTGGGTTAGAATTTCTTTTTTCTTTTTTCAGCATGTTGAATATTGGCCTCCAATCTCTTCTGACATGTAGGTTTTCCACTGAGAGGTCTGCTGTTAGTCAGATGGTCTTCCCTTTGTAGGTTGCCTGGCCTTTCTCTCTGGCTGTCCTTAACATTTTTTCTTTCATTTTGACCTTGGAGAATCTGATGATTATGTGTCTTGGGGATGATCTTCTTGTGGAATATTTTACAGGGGTTCTCCCATTTCCTGAAATCGAATGTTGGTCTGTCTAGCTAGGTTGGGGATGTCCTCATGGAAGATATCCTGAAATATATTTTCCAAGTTGGTTCCATTCTTCTCATCTCTTTCAGGTACACCAATCAGTCATATATTCAGTCTCTTTACATAATCTCATATTTCTCAGAGGTTTTGTCCATTCTTTTTCATTCTTTTTTCTCTATTCCTGTACGCCTGTCTTATTTCAGAAAGACAGTCTTCAAGCTCTGGGATTCTTTCCTCCACTTGGTCTATTCTGCTTTTAATACTTGGAATTACATTATGAACTTCTTCTGTTGTTTTCTTCAGTGCTATCAGGTTGGTTACGTTATTCTCCATACTGGCTATTTTACCTTGTCAGTTGCTGAAATGTTTTATCATGATTTGTAGCTTCCTGCATTGAGTCAGAAGGTGCACCTGTAGCAGAATGAACATCAATTTTATCCACATTCTGAAGTCTACTTCTGTCATTTCGGCCATCTCAGCCTCTACCCAATTCCAAACCCTTGCTGGAGAGGTGATGTGGTCATTTGGACAGAAAAGGGCACTGTGGCTTTTTAAGTTTTCAGCGTTCTTGTGCTGATTCTTTCTCATCTTTGTGGGCACATCTACCTTCAGTCTTTGAGGCTGATCTTTGGATTTTTTTTTTCCTTTTTACAGTCTGGCCACTTTTCCACAGGGCTGCTGTGGTTTGCTGGCCATCTGCTCCAGTCCCTAGTCGCCTTAGGTTTTCCAATACCTGAGGGTATCACCAGTGAAGGCTGCAAAACTGCAAAGATGGCAGCCTGCCCCTTCCTCTGGGAGCTCTGTCCCAGAGGGGTACAGACTTGGTTGCTGGCCCAAACACACCAGTAGGTGGTGGCTGGAGACACTGGTTGGGAGGTCTCACCCAGTCAGGAAGAGTGGGATCAGGGATCTGCTTAAAGAAGCAGTCTAGCCACACTTTTATAAAGCAGCTGTGCTGTACGGGTGTACCACTTCTGCCCCTAGTTAGCTTGGGCTCTCCAAAGTCTGTAAGCTAGGGAAGTTGCTGAGACAGCAAAAATGCCAGCCCACTCCTCCCTCTGGGAGCTCCGTCCCAGGAAGGTTTCAAACCTCTTAGCCACAGAACATCCATGGGAGTGACTGGAGGACACAGTTGGGAAGTCCTGCCCTGCAAGGAGGAACAGATCAGGGACTGCTTAAGGAAGCAGGATGGCCACGGTTTCACAGAGCGGCTGTGCTGTGCTGGGGTACTGCTTCTGCCCTGGTGGGCGTGGGCTCTCCAAAGCCCACAGGACAGAATGCTGAGTTGCCCAAACAGCAACGATGGTGCCCCCCCCACCTCCCCCTGGGAACTCAGTCCCAGGGTGAAATCAAAACATTGTGAACCAGAGAATACAAGTGAGGGTGGCTGGAGGGTCCAGTCAGGAGGTCCTGCCCAGAGATGAAGAACGGATCAGGGTTCTGCTTAAAGAAGTAGTTGGCCATGTTGTGTTAGAGCAGCTGTGTTGTGTTGGGGCATCCCTTCTGCCCTGGTCAGTTTGGACTCTCCAAAGCCCACAGGCTGGAAAGGCTGAGTTGTCCAAACAGCAGAGATAGTAGCCTGCCCCTCCCCCTGGGCACTCAGTCCCAAGGAGAAATCAAAACTCTGTCAGTTGGGAGGTCCCACCCAAGAAGAGGATTTGGATTGAGGGTCTCTCTTAAAGAAGCAGTCTGGCCACATTTTGGTAGAGCAGCTTTGCTGTGCTAGGGGATCCCTTCCATGCCCGGTCAGTTTGGACTCGCCTAAGCCCACAGGCTGGAATGGCTGAGTTATCCAAGCAGCAAAGATGGTAGTCTGCCCCTCCCCCTAGGAATTCTGTTTTGTCCCAGGTAGGTACAACTCTGTTGCTGGGGGCTGGCTGAAATTCCAAGCCAGTGGGTCTTATCCTGTGAGAAGCTGTGGAAATGGGGCCCACAGATCAATGCTGCTTAGCCCCTTGGATTCAGATCCCTTCCTAGGGGTAAATATGGATGTCTAACCTCCCGTCCTGCCTAAGTTGCAATCACATTTGTTAGGGATACTAGAGCCAGAGTATGTAAAGTTCCCGGGTCTCCATGCATGCCTGAGCAGCTTTTCTGTTGAGACTATACACAGTTCTGTGTGTCAGACCGAAGGCCCCGGTGGAATGGATTCACAAGGGGATCTCCTGATCAGACTTGCAAAGATCCGTGGGAGGGGCATGGTTTCCCAGGGTCACATATTCACTCACTGCTTCCTTGGGCAGGGGTAGGTTCTCTTGTATCCATGTTGCTCCCAGGTAAGCTGTTGCCCTGCCCTGTGCTGCCCTGCTCTTCTCCATTCTCTGTGGGTTGAGTTGTTTACCTGATCAGTCCCAATGCAAGTACCTGGATTTCAGTTAAAGGTGCTGCATTTACTCGTCCCTTTCGTTCCTCTCTGTAAGAGCCACACACCATAGCTGCTTTTAGTTGGCCATCTTGGCGCCCCATTGGAAGTACTTTTTGAAGTGCTTAAATAAAAGAACTGTGAACCCACATCCTATATCCAGTAAAAATACTCTTCAGACGTGAAAAAAAAATTACGACATTCTTCGATGAAGAAAAACTAAGAAAACTTTTTACCAGCATACCTACCCTAATATAATGGTCAATGAAAGATCTCTAAACATAAAGTAAGCAAAAAAATAACTCTTGGAACATCAGGAAGAAAAACATTATAATAGTAGGCAAATATATGGGTAAATACAACAGACAAAATTCTCATCTTGGGTTTTTATGTTTGAATGCTGAAGCAAAAATTGTAACACTGTCTAATGTGAGTCTATATGTATGTACAAAATATTTCAGGCAATTGTATTATAGACTCTCACAGACTCACTGTCTAATGTGAGTCTATATGTACGTACAAGAAATATTTCAGGCAATTGTATTGAGAGGGTAATGAGATATAAATTTAAGTTTCCTACACTTCACATGAATTGATAAAATTGATAAAATTTTATATACACACACACATACACTAGAGTAACCATTAAACAACCACTAGAAAAGAGATATCATTAAAAATATTTATAAATAAAAATGAAACTCCTAAAAATATTCAAACAACTCCCAAGAAGAAAGGAAAAAGAGGAACAAGTGAGAACAAACAAAATACAAGAAATAAAGTGGGAGACTTAAGCTCCTACAGATAATTAATTATATAAATGTAAATGGTGTAAATACACCAACTAAAAGAGATTAGCAGAGTGAATTTAAAGGCAGACTCAAAAATATGCTCTCCATCTGAAACTCACTAAAAATATAAAGATACAACAATGTTGACTATAAAAAGATGGAAAAAGATCTACCAAGTAGACATAAGAAAGCAGGAGTGGCTGTATTAATATCAGGTAAAGTAGGCTTCAGAAGAAAAGAAATTACCAGAGACAGAGAGGCACAATACACAATGATAAAAAAATTAATCAATCAGGAAGACAAAACAATCCTAAAGGTGTATATAACAAACAACAAAGCTGCAAAATATGTGATGCAAAACTGATATAACTGAAAAAATGAAAGAAAAGACATAAACATAGTTGGAGACATCAACAAGCCTCACAAAATTAGAAAGAACTAGATACATAATCAACAAAGATACAGAAGAACTCAACAATATCAACCACCAGGACATAACTGACATTTAAAGAACACTCCAGTCAAAACCAGCAAATACATGCCTGCACAACTTATTTCAAGATAGACCATGTTCTGTACCTTAAAAGAAAAATCAATGATTGTAAAATAATTGAAATAATATTCAATATATTATTTGACCAGAATGGAAACAACAGAAACATACCAGACAAGGCAAAGATCTGAAATCTAAACAAGAGACTTCTAAATAATCCATGAAACAAAAAGGACATCTCAAGAGAAATTAAACGTGTGCACACAAACACACACACACACTCTGAAAACTGAAAAAAAATATGAAAATAAGATATATCAAAAATTTTGGAATAGAGGAAAAGTAGTGCTATACGGACAATATAGCAATAAGTGCATTTTTTTGAAAAGAGTAAAAGTCTCAAATCAATAATATAAGCATAAAATCTAGAAACTGACAAGCATAATAAAACTAAATCAAGCAGAAAGAAGGAAATAATAAAGAGCACAAACCAATAACATTAAAAACAGCAAAATAATAAAACAATGAAACAAAGAGCTGGATCTTAAAAAAAAAAAAAAAGCTGCCTCTAACAAGACTGACAAAGAGAAAAACAGAAAAGAAACAAATTACAAGCACACCTTGGAGGTATTGCATGTTCAGTACTAGGCCACCACAATACAGTGAATATTACAACAAAATAAGTCACACAACTTTTTGGTTTTCCAGTGCATATATAAAGCTATGTTTATGCTATAATACAGTCCATTAAATGTGCAATAGAATACGTTTTCAAAATGTACATATCTTAATTTTAAAAGATCTTATTGCATAAAATGCTAATGACCATCTAACCCTTCAATGAGATGTAAAGTTTTTGGTAGTGGAGGGTCCTACTTTGATGCTGATGGCTGCTAACTCATCATGGTGGTGATTGCAACAGAAAGACAAAAATGAAGTTGCCCCACAGGTTGACTTTTCCTTTGACATAATACTTCTCTGTACCATGTAATGCTATTTAATAGCATTTTATTCACAGAATTTTTTTCAAAATTGGAAGAGTCAATCCTCACAGATCCTGCCACTGTTTTATCAAGTAAGTTTATGTCATATTCTAAATCCTTTTTTGTCATTCCAATAATATTCACAGCATCTTCACCAGGAGTAGATTCCACCTCAAGGAACACCTTTCTTTGATTATCCATAAGAAAAACCTCCTCCTCTGTGAACATTTTATCATGAGATTGCAGCAATTCAGTCACATCTTCAGGCTCTCCTTCTAATTCTATTTCTCTTGCTATTTTTACCACATCGGCAGCTACTTTCCACCAATGAAGTCATAAACCCCTCGAACTGATCCATAAAGGGTAGAATCAATTTCTAAAGTTTTATTAATGCTGGTATTTTGAACTCCCTCCATGAATCACTAATGTTCTGAATGGCATCTAGAATGGTGAGCCTTTCCGAAATGTTTTCAAATTACTTTGCCCAGGTCTATCACAGCAATCCCTATCTATGGCAGCTATAGCCTGACAAAATGTATTTCTTAAATAATAAGACTTGAAACTCAAAATTACTCCCTAATCCATAGGCTGCAGAATGGATGTTGTGTTAGCAGCCATGAAAACAACATTATTCTCTTTGTGCATTTTCATCAGCACTCTTAGCTGACGAGGGGCACTGTCAGTGAGCAGCAGTATTTTTTTTAATCTATTTTTCTGAGCAGTAGGTCTCAACAGTGGACTTAAAGTATTTAGTAAATCATGCTGTAAACAGATGTATTGTGATTTAGCTTTGTTGTTTCATTTATAGAGCACAGGAAGAGTAAATTCAGCATAATTCTTAAGGGACCTATGATTTACAAAATGGTAAATGAGCAATGGCTTCAATTTAAAGTTACCAGCTGCATTAGCCACTAACTCACGAGTCAGCCTAAGCTTTGAAGCCAGGCATTGATATCTTATCTCTAGCTATGAAAGTCTTAGACAGCATCTTCTTTCAACAGAAGGCTATTTCATCTAAACTGATAACCTGTTGCTGAGTGTAGCCACTAAAGATTCATCAATGATTTTAGCTAGATTATGGATGACTTGCTGCAACTTTTAAATCACCACTTGCAGCTTTACCTTGTACTTTTATGTTACAGAGATGACTTATTTCCTCAAACCTCAGGAAGCAACCTCTGCTAGCTTCCAACTTTTCTTGTGCAACTTCTGCACCTCACTTAGCCTTTGTAGGACTGAAGAGAATTCAGGCCTTGCCCTGGATTAGGTTTTGGCTCAAGAAAATTTTGTGGCTAGTCCAATCTAGCCAGACCGCTAAAATTATCTCTTTATTAGCAATTAAGCTGTTTTACTTTCTTATCATTCATGTGTTATCTGAAACAGCACTTTTACCTTTTTTCAAAAACTTTTAGTTTCCATTCACACCTTGGCTAACTGTTTGGTGTGAGAGGCCTAGCTTTTGACCTATTTTGGCTTGTGACGTGCCTTTCTCAGTAAATTTGCTCACTTCTAGCTTTTCACCTAAAGTGAGAGATATGCAGCTCTTCCTTTCACTTTAACACTTAGAGGGCACTGTAGGGTAATTATTTGGACTAATTTCAGTATTGATGTGTCTCAGTGAATAAGAAAACCCATGGAGAGAGAAAGAGATGGGGAAATGGTCATTAAGTGGAACAAACAGAACACACACAACATTTATTGATTAAGTTCACCATGTTCAGTGGATGTGGTTCATGGTAGGCCAAAACAATTGTATGAGTAACGTCAAACATCACTGATCAGAGATCACCATCATAGATACAGTCATTATTAAAAAGTTTAAAATATTGTGAGAATTACCAAAATGTGACACAGAGACAAAATGAAAACATGCTGTTGAAAAAATGGCACTGACAGACTTGCTTGATGCAAGATTGCCATAAACCTTTGATATGTAAAAAGCACAATCTTTGAGCAGAGTCAAAATGTAAAGCCCAATAAAATAAAGGACACCTATTCCAACATCAGGAAAGAAACAGGAGAGATATCACTACAGACTCTGTAGAAATCAAAAGGATAGTAAGGAAATACTACAAACCACTCTACACACATCAGTTTGTTAACCTAAGAGACACAGGCAATTCCTCAAAAGAACAACAGACTACCAAAACTCACCCAATGTGAAATCAGTAATTTGAATAGACCTACAACTATTAAGATCATTGGATTTGTAATTTTAAAACTCCTCCAAAAACTGTCTAGGCAAAAATTCTTTCACTGGAAAATCCGAACAAATACTCACAAAATTTACACCAATTCTAAACCATCTCTATCAGAAAATAAAAGGAGGGAATATCCAAATGGATATTATGAAGGGAATATTACCCAGATGCAAAAAGCAAAGACAGTATAATAAAACAAAACCCACAAATATTTATCATGTGAATACATATCCAAAAGATCCTTAACAAAATATTAGTAAAAGAATTCGGAATTAAATATAAAAAGAACTATATATCATGACTAAATGGTGCTTATTCCATGTGTGCAAGGCTGGTTCAATATTCGAAAATCAATCAATGTAAAACATCATATTAACAGTTTGAAGAAACACAATCATATGATTATAGAATCAATGCGGGAAAGCATTTCACAAAATTCAACCAATTCATGATAAAAATTCTCAAAAAGATGAGAAGAAAAAGGAAATTCCTCAACTTGGTAAAAAATAGCATTGTTTAAAAATCTACTAACATCATTCTTAATGGTAAAAAGACTGAATGCTTTCCTCAAAGACCAGGAACAAAAAAAAAGATATATGCTCTCACTCTCTTATTCAATGAAGTAAATAATATTTAGCAAGTGCAGTAAGACAATAAAAGGAAATAAGAAGCAAACAGACTGGAAAGAAGGAGATAAACTGTCCCTATTTGCAAACGGCACATTTGTCAACATAGAAAATCCCAAGGAACCTAGAAAAAACTCCTAGAACTAATACGGGAGTTCTTCAAGGCCACAAGATATAAGATTGACATATGAAAATCAATTACATTTGTATATATTAGCCATGGACACATGAATCTTTAAATTAAAATATAATGCCACTTATCATTGCTTAAAAGAAAATGAAATAGGTAGGTGTACATCTACAAAACATGTGTAGGGCTTGTGTGCTGAAAACTAGAAAATGTTGGTGAAAGGTATCAAAGATCTAATAAATAAATATACAGAATAACAGATTGTTAGACTCAACATTTAAAAATATTAATTCTCCCCAAATTAATAACAAAAGCTTAGCTTGTTACCAATCAAAATCACAGAGAGTATTTTTAGTATACATAGACAATATTATTCTATAACTTACATGGAAAGGCAAAGGAATTATAATAGCTAAAACAATTTTGAAAAAGAATTAAGTATGAGGTATCAGTCTTCTCAATTTCAAGACATATACAGATATAATAATAAAGACTGTGTGGTATTAGCCAGAAAGATAAACATATAAATCAGTGAAACAGAATAGAGAAGCCAGGAATAGACCCCACACAAATATGCCCAACCGATTTTACACATAAGTAAAAAAGCAACTCACCAAATGGTGCTGGAGCAAGTGCATATCCATAGGCAAAAAAAAATTAACCTCGACCTATCTCATGCCTTACATAAAAAATAACTCAAAATGGATATTGGACTTAAATATGAAGTGTAAAACTATAAAAGTTTTAGGAAAAATAGGAGAAAATCTTCTGGAGTAGTGCTAGACAAGGAATTTTTATACTTGACACAAAAAGCACCATCCATAAAAGGAAGTATAGATAAATTGTACTTTATCAAAATTTAAAACTTTCACCGTGTGAAAAATCCTGGTAAGAAAGTGAAAGAAGAGGATACGAAACAAGAACATTTTGCAAACAATGTATCCAAGAAAACACTGGCATGCAGAAAATATAAAGAACCCTCGAACACAACAACAACAAAAAAAGCAGAAAATGAGCAAAAGGCATAAAGAGACATTTCATTCAAGAGGATTTGCAGATGGAAAATACGTTCAACATCTTAGGCATTAGGAAAATGTAAATTAAAGTCATAATAAGAACAGGCGCGGTGGCTCACACCTGTAATTCCAGCACTTTGGGAGGCTGAGGCAGGCGGATCACTTGAGGCCAGGGGTTCGAGACCATAGATGCTGAAACCTCACCTCTACTAAAAATATGAAAATTAGCTGGGCATGGTGGCGCATATCTATAATCCCAGCTACTTGGGAGACTGAGTCACACGTGCCACTGCACTCCAGCCTGGGTGACAGAGCAAGACTGTCTCAAAAAAACAAAAACAAACAAAAAAAATGTAATGAGATATCACACATCTATAACAATAGCTACATTTTTTTAAATAGTGACTAAAAAATGCTGGTGAAGATGGAAAGAATTGGATCATTCATAGTTCACTGGTTAGAATGCCCAATTTTACAGTCATTCTGCATACATTTTAGCAGTTATTTTAAGAATTAAATAGGCAATTACCATGCCAACTCTGCTATTGCACCCCTGGACATTTATCCCAGAGAAAAGAAAACTGTGTTAATACCCAAAACCTGTATAGGGGGTTACAGTAGTTTTGTATTTACCCACAATTGAAAGCAACCTAGATTTCCCTTAATCAGTGAATGTTAAACAGACTGTGGCACATCCATACCATGGAATACTTCTCTGTCATACAATGTGGCCAACACCTGACATACAATATGGATAAATATCTAGATAATTATGCTAATAGAAAGTACACAACCCCAAAAGATTACATGTGGTGTGATTCCACTTATATAAGTTTCTTGATTTAACAATATTATAGAAATGGAGAACAAATTAGTGTTTACAAGGAGTCCAGGTGGGAGATGGGGAAAGGGAAGTGGGTATTTTACAAATAGGCAAAATGAGGGATCCTTGTGTTGATGAAAATGTTCTATATCTTCACTGGGTCAATGTCAAACTCCTGATTGTGACACTGTACTGTTTTGCAAAATATTACCATTTGAGGAAACTGGATAGAGGGTACGGAGGATCTCTCTTTAGAAAATATTTTAACTACATGTAATTCTACAACTATCTAAAAATAAAAAGTTTAATTAAAAAATCAATTATAATTTTATATAACAGGAACAACAATCAGAAAATAAAATTTAAAAAGATAATTCCAATGACTATGGAACAGGATGGCTGACTAAATACAGCCAGAAAGTGCCTCTCCCACTTCACTGAACCCAAAATATCCAGTAAACCATCACACTTTCTTTTTAAAGAAAACACTGAAAGTTGATAGAAAAGTACCACTGACACTGAGGTAGAAGAGGGAGGATGCTGGGAACACTGCAAAACATTGCCGAGTACCAGGACCAGCTCCCAGCCCTAAACAGTTCCTAAGAAAGGTGTAAGTGAAGGAACTGCAGAGAAACACACTTGCATCCTAGCTACCTCTGGGATCCCATGACCCCCACAGACAGCTGAACTGACAGGGAGAACTGCCCAGAGAATAGGCAGAGGCAGAGGTCAAGCCTGCATGGAATGCAGGAGGTTGTGAGTATAGGGCAGCTGCAGCAAAACATAACCATAGGCACCTATATCCAAAGGCTCTTCATATAGCTCTGAGTGGCTCTACCTCCTGCTGACTGCTGGGATGGGAGAAAGGAGGGCTACCTTTCCTGCAGGATAGGAGTCTGTCTGATCTGTACGCTTCTCTCTCTGCCAACCGCTCACAAGGCCCCTGCATGACCACAATTGCCCCACCAAATTGCTTTGCTGGCAGCCTGGGAAATGCAGACTGTTAGGCCAAGAATGTTACTATAAAGGATTCAATAGCTCTCAGCCAATATGTGGCAAATAATATTAATGTTTAGCTTTAGGATATTAAAACAAAAGTAAATTCATAATTTGCAGGATAACCAAATCTGTAGTTTAAAAACAGAAAAAAAAACCCACGAAAAACAAAAGCAGCATAAACATTTAATGTTTCTTTATTGTGTCACAGAAGAAATCTCTGCGGCAGATTCTGAACATGTGGTAGGTTACATAGAATGATATTATATATATATGGTATATTATATCAAATATATACAAAATATACACATTTGTACACACGCATTTGCTTAAATTGCATTAAGTTCTATAACATTACTGAATAATAATTTTCCTCCTTTTCTATATGACACAGGATGCATAAATGCTTATCAATAGTGGAATGAAGTGAATATTTTGCAAATGTCTATATTGTTTATCACTCTATCTCCTTGGTATCAACCACAATGTCTGGCATATGATAGGTGTTTAATAAATATTTGTTGAATGAGTTAATGAATATATCCCATTATAGGCCTCCCTCTATATTCTGAAAGACTCAATCTTTTGAAAGAATGCAAAGAAAGATGGACTTCATTTTTCAGCATTCCCCAACTTTTTTGGCGCCAGGGACTAGTTTCATGGAAGACAATGTTTCCATGAACTGGGGGTGGGGAAGTGGTTTCAGGATGATTCAAGCACATTATATTTATTGTGTACCTTATTTCTATTATTACATTGTAATATATTATGAAATAATTATACAACTCACCATAATGTTGAATCAGTGAGAGCCCTGAGCTTGTTTTCCTGCAACTAGATGGTCCCATCTCGGGGTGACGGGAGATAGTGACGCCCAGAGTGTGTTGCTTATGTTCAGTCTGCTCCATAATCTCATTTTGGTTGCTGTCACTGCAGGAAACCGTGCTTCACAAAGACAGGATGTTGGCAATGGAAGCAGGCTTTTTAGTGCTTTTGTGGCAATCTCTGGAGATTCCGCCTTGACTTTAGTCTACAACATATGGAGATTTGAAGTTGTCTCAAACATACTTTTAAGGCCACCATAATTTGTGAAGTCAAGCAGTGGATCCTCTTCTAGCAAGGACAAAGGCAATTCACCTGACGTAATCAGGAATGGGTCACAAATCCATTCCTTCCAGTTCGGGGGTCTTTTGTGGTTGGGAGGTAATACTCAACTCTTTTGAAAGCTGAGATAGGTGATCATACACTAGCTGAGAGAAAGGCAGCCCTGGCTCAGTCTCTCAAAATCTCTGCTAATGTTTGAAACATGTCAGAAATCCCAATGTTCCTTCATCACCCCCATAATTCCAGTTTGGCTTTGAATGGAGCCATTTTATCTGCCGACTTGAACACACTTGTTGTTCTCCCCTGAAGCGACAGATCGAGTTCTCTGAGCAGGTTGAATAGGTCACACAAGTAAGCAAGTTTTGGGACCCTTTCTGTGTCACTGAAATGTGCTACCAGTGGTGATTGTTTTTCTAAAAGAAAAGAACTGTTCTCCTAAAAGAAATCTCTGAAGCGGCTCTTGTAACTCAAACTCTGGCCAGTGATCTACCTTTAGAAAACCATCTCACTCCTGTGTATTAGAGAAGATGTGTGTGCTCTGTGTCCATCTCCTCACAGAGCTGCGCAAACAGATGTGAGTTAAGGGCATGTATTTTAATGTGGTTGATAATTTTAATCACATCCTGTAAAATGCTGTTAAGTTCAGGTGACATTTTTTGGCTAGCCAGCATTTCTCTATGGATAACAGGGTGTGTAGGCTCACATTCAGAAGCGACCTCTTTGACCCAAGCAGTGAAACCTAAAAGCTGTCAAGTAACGGCAGCTGCTCCATCTGTGCATATGCTGACAGAAAACGACCAGTTCAGTTTTCCTGATATGTAATCATTCAAAGACTTGAATAGTTCTGCAGCTGTGGTGTTGGTTGGCAACAAAAGCACACATAACATTTCCTCATGTATATCCTCCTGAAAAATATATCATACAAAAACAAGCATTGTTCCCTTGTTGTCAACACTGGTAGACCCATCAACCTGGATTGCATACCACAGTGATTCATTAATCCTCTCTAACAGCTGTGCCTCCATGTACTCTGCTATTTCATTGATTCATCTAGTTAGGGTGCTAGCTCAAAGGGGAACATACGCCACCTTTTGAAGTGCAGCCTCTCCTAAAAGTTCATGAAATATGTCCTTAGCAGCAGGCAGGATCAACTCTTCATGTAAAGGGCTTCTCAGCTTTAGCAATGCGGTTAACCACTAAGAATGATGGTCTCAGTGGAGACACATTTGATGAAACAATGGCCTTTAGTAATTGCTTCTGTTCTTTATGTTCATGTTCTTTTCTTTTGAAAAACTCCAAAGGCTTGTCTTCTAATGCAGGGCATGTAGTCTCCATATGGTGAAGCAGTTTTGAAGGTTTCATGGCTTTGGACAACCAGTCACCACATATTACACAAAGCGGGCTCTGAGAATGTGAAATCACCTACTGCCACGAACCCAAAACTTATGTAAGACTCTTGGTATTTTCTTTTAAATGCAGCTTTTTTTTTGTTGGCAGCCTTAGAGTCTTCTGCTATCTCATCATTGGGTCTTTCTCCCTTTTCAAAGAAGCTCTCCAGTGATGTTTGACTTTTACTTATTTTGGGTAGGGTTAGCTGGTGGGTTTACCAAAACTGTGACTGAGACAAGTGTGTAATGCAGGAAACAGGAGCAGATGAAAGTGGTAAATAAAATAATAAGCAGGCCACTCATGAACTAAAATAAGTGTCGGATTCTGACTTAAAGCGTACCACCAGATGCAGCTGTACAATTGAAGTACATCACCTCACTTGTCACTATAAAGCTTGACGTCAGATGCAGCTTGTCACCTGCCACTCACTGATTGGGTTTTGAAATGAGTCTGCAAGTAATTGATTTACTATGGTCTCTGTGCAGTCAAACCTCTCTGCTAATGTTAATCTGTATTTGCAGCTGCTCCCCAGCGCTAGCATCATTGCCTCAGCTCCACTTCAGATCATCAGGCATTACATTCTCATAAGGAGTGCACAACCTAGATCTCTCACATGTGTAGTTCACAATAGGGTTCACGCTCCAATAAGAATCTAATGCTGCCGCTGATCTAACAGAAGGCAGGGCTGAGGTGCTAATGTGAGCAATGGGGAGTGGCTGTAAATACAGATGAAGCTTCACTTGCTCATCTGCTGCTCACCTCTTGCTGTGCAGCCCAGTTCTCAACAGGTCACAGACTGCTACTGGTCCATGGTCTGGGGGTCGGGGACCCTTGCTTGGTGTTTTTGTTTTTGTTTTGTTTTGTTTTGTTTTAACAGATGCAGTCTCACTCTGTTGCTCAGGTTGGAGTGCAGTGGCGTGATCTTGGCTCACTGCAACCTCTACCTCCCAGGTTCAAGCGATTCTCCTGCCTCATCCTCCCGAGTAGCTGGGACTACAGGCGCACGCTGCCACGCCTTGCTAATTTCTATTGTATTTTAGTAGAGACAGGGTTTCACCATGTTGCCCAGGCTGGTCTCGAACTCCTGAGCTCAGGCAATCCGCCGGCCTCGGCCTCCCAAAGTGCTAGGATTACAGGCGTGAGCCACCACACCCAGCCAACCCTGATTTTTATATTAACTGTATTACCAAATATATTTTCATTGTAAAGTTTAGGGATAAGATCAAACAAAACCCTCTGAATGAGAACGGTTATTCCTCAATCTCTGGGTTTGTCTCAGTATTGGGGATTTCTCCTGAGTCTCCTTAGGTGAACGTTCACTTATCTGTTAGGGAACAGGCAACAACTAAACCATTTTTATGCGATGAGTAACTAAAATTATGAGACTTTGTTTTTAAGCCCACTTTAATGGTTTTCATTTATTTTGGTATTTAATCACCTTCTACCACATATTATTTATTGAGTGTTTCTTATACAGTCATGCATTGCTTAACAACAGGGATATTTTCTCAGAAATATGACATTAGGTGATTTCATCATTGTGTGAACATCACAGTCTATTCTTACACAAATCTAAATAGTATAGCCTACTACACAGCTAGGCTATATAGTACAGCCTATTGATCCTATTGATCCTAGGCTACAAACCTATAGAAGATGTTACTGTAGGCAGCTGTAACACAGTGGTAAATACCTATCTAAACACAGAAAATACAGTAAATACACTGTATTATAATCTTCTACAACCACCTTTGCATATGTTGTCCACCACTGATTGAAATATGCAGTGCCTGACTGTAAATTACCATTGGTGGTATTTTCTTATAGCAGTACAAAGACATTATATAAATAAAATGAATAATTATATTTTTACTAGTGCAAAGAAATCCATAAGGACTAATACATGTACAATGATTTACAGTAATATTCAGGGCTTCTTTGACTAATATTATTTCTTATTTTCAAGAGCAAATATTGTAATCTTCATAAATAAAATTTTTTCCTGAATACGTGTCTTTTTTAAAAAACATCTACCCCACTGGGCACAGTAGTAAACCAGAGTTAAAGCACTATAGAATATCTCCGAGTGAACATAGTTAAAAGCTTTGCTCCACAAAATTCAGTCATTTCTAATTCCAATCATAAAACTTATCTCCAAAACACACTTCAGTTATTTGAGCCAAAAATCAACTGATTTATATACATAATATCCAACTATGACTCCTAGCTTTCTGATACCACATTATGAATAGCTCCACTGTGTTATAACTGAGAAAATACAGGTAATAGCAACTTCCTTTGAATTTGCAAGCTGATTGCCTTTGCGAGTGGAACTTTAAATCAGTTCAGCAATGTTTTAATATTTGAATATTCTTAAAACATTTATTTTCCATTTAATATGCACATACATATTTCATAAAATACAGTAGTCTCCCTTATCTGTGGTTTCTCTTTACAGAGTTTCAGTTACTTATGGTCAACTGAGGTCCAAAACCAGGTGAGTACAGTACAATATAATATTATGAGATAGGGTGACAGAGAACACATTCACATAACTTATATTATTATAATTATTCTATTTTATTATTAGTTATTGTTAATCTCATACTGTGCCTAACTTAAAAGTTAAACTTTATCATAGGTATGTATATAAATGAAAAAACAAGGTATATACAGGGCTCAGTAACATCTGTGATTTCAGGGATCAACTAGGGTTCTTGGAATGTATCCCTTGCAGAAAAGGAGGGACTACTGTATTTTGAATTGCTATATATTCAATAATAAATATCTCATGATATTTAGTCTTATAAAATTTATACATCCTTAATACAATGAAGGAAGCACACCTAACTGTGAAAATCATGTGGGCATTTACTGTACATTTTAAAATCTTTTTTAAAAGGATTTTAAATTTTATCTTAAGCACACTAGATGGCTTTAAAGGGTTGGCATGATCTGATTTATGTATTTTTAATTCTACCTATACAATTTATTTTATTTTTAAAATTAAAAAACATTTGGCTGGGTGTGGTGGCTTATGCCTGTAATCCCAGAACTTTGAGGGGCCAAGGCAGGAAGATGACCTGAGACCAGGAATTCAAGACCAGCCTGGGCAACACAGTGAGACCCTGACTTTAAAGAAAATACTAAAAAAAAAAAAAAAAATAGCCAGGTATGGTGGCATGTGCCTGTGGTCCCAGCTGCTTGGGAGGCTGAGGAAAGAGGATTGCTTCAGCCTGGGAGGTCAAGGCTACAGTGAGCCATGATAGAGCCACTGCACTCCAGCCTGGGTGACAGAGTAAGACCGTGTCACTGTAAAAATAAAATTTTAAAAATAATAATTGTGGTAAAACACACACAAAATAAAATTCACCACCTTAATCCCTCTTAAGAATATAGTTTGGTACTGTTAAATATAATTACCCTATTGTGTGACCAAACACCATCTTGTAAAACTGAAACTCTGTACCTATTAAACAACAACTCCCCATTTCCTACTCCACTGAACCCCTGGCAACCACCATTCTACATCCTGTTTTTATGAATTTGACAACAATAAATATCTCATGTAAGTGAAATTATACAATATTTGTCTTCTTCTCGCTGGCTTATTTCATTTAGAATAATGCCCTCAAGATATATATTGTTTTATCGATTTTATATATATATTGCTTTATCTATTCATTCCTTCCACCTTTTGGCTATTCTGAATAATGCTGCTATGAACATGGGCATATCAGTATCTCTTTGAGACCCTACCTTCAATTCTTGGAATTGTACAATCATAATTCTGTTTTTAATGAGGAATCATTATACTGTTTTTCATAATGGTTATACTGTTTTTCATAATGGATATACCATTTTACATCCCCACCAACAATACACAAAGGTTCCAATTTCTATATATGCTCACCAACATTTGTTATTTCAGGATTCTTCTTGTTTTGTTTTCTTTTTTTACAGCAGCCATTCTTATGTGTGTGAGGTAATATCTCACTGTGGTTTTGATTTGCATTTGCCTAATGATTAGAGATGTTGAGCATCTTTTCAAATACTTGTTGGCCATTGCGTATCTTCTTTGTATAATATAAATGTGTATTCAAGTCCTTGCCCAATTTTAATCTAGTTTTTTTTTGTTGCTGTTGAATTCTTTTTAATCTTTTGTAACTAAATTATCGCTCTTTAAATGATGGGATTCTAACCATAGGTAAAGTTGTTATTGGTTGGTTGGTTTTCAAATCATATGAGAAGTGACCTGGAGCAATGGGAAAAGCATTGTATCAGAGAACGGAAGATGTGGTTTCAAATGATAATTATATGGCATATTTGTCGAGTGATCTGTACATACATTTTAACCTCCGGTCAGGCCCCTTGTAAAAACAATGGGACAATTATATCTCCCCTATGAGATCATAGGGTTAGTGTGAATATCTAATGAGGGATACAATTGTAAAACATTATAAAATAAAATTGTTATAAATAAATGGTGCATATAAAATCAGTTTAAATAACTTTCAAAAAAATTTTCTTTTTTTTTTTTGAAATGGAGTCTCACTCTGTCGCCCAAGCTGGAGTATAATGGCATGATCTTGGCTCATTGCAACCTCCGCCTCCCAGGTTCAAGCAGTTCTTGTGCCTCAGCCTCTCAAGTAGCTGGGATTGCAGGTGCCCACTGCCACGGCCGGCTAACTTTTTGTATTTTTAGTATACTGAGAAGGGATTTCGCCTTGTTGGCCAGGCTGGTCTTGAACTCCTTACCTCAGGTAATACACCTGCCTCAGCCTCCCAAAGTGCTGGGATTACACACGTGAGCCACAGCACCTGGCCCAAATTTTTAAATAAAGATGTACCAACCTGGAGACAGGCTGAGATGTTGTTGTGATGTATTATAAGCAAATCAGAAAAACTCATCTGGATAAATGTAATTAGATAAATATCTGTTAGATTATTTCCATTCTTATAATTCATACCAACATTCTTTTCTATTTTTTATTTGCCTGATAATGAAAGGTTTTTAAGTACCATTTTATCCAGGTAATGCTTGCTTCCAGAATATTTTTATGAAGTTCCTAAATATTCAGGAATTTCCAAGAAGCAATTAAAAATTACAAGTGCAAATTAAAAATGCACTTCATTACACACAAATATACTACTACAAAAAGCTACAGAACAACCTACCACACTCCTTTAGGATGGCCTATGAATTACCTTTTCCTATATATCGGGAAAGAAAGGATAAACATAAACAGACTTCCAAACATGAAATAGTATGGCAAACAACATTTATAGCCTTACTACAAAATTTAAATTAGTATTTTAAATATGCAATTATAAAAAATTTACCTAAAAATTATTACTATTTAAATATAATCATTAGCTTATTCAAAACTTTGAAAAACTTGTAAAAAAAATCCCAGATTTGTTTAACTTTGAAATCTCCTTATTTTAACTTTGAAAATCTCCTTATCTCTCTTTTACTGGCACAGTGGTTAAGGACAAAGACTAGGTAATCTGGATTTAATTCTGACACATACATTTAATAGATGTGTGACCTTCAGCAAGTTAGTTAACCTGTGGTCTGAGACTTTCTTTCTCATGTTTAAAATTAAGCTAACAATCACACCTCTCTCAGAGTTGTTTCATACACTAAATAAGTCAATAAAGTGCTTTAAATACTGATTGACATGTTATAACCATTTGCTGTTATTATTTCTGTAACTATGTTTATTACTATTTTTCCTGCTTTGACATTGTGATAAATCCCCTTAAAAGGATAGAAGGAAAAGTGAAACATCTTTGGTGGTGGGTGGCACAGATAAAGGTTTATCTAATTTCATCAAGGCAATCTGTTTGATCTTATCCCTAAAGTTTAGGGATAAGATACTGATGTGGGTAGAGAATAAAATTAGTCTTACAAAGCATCATCAGTATCTAAAAAAGTATACTAAACCACTGGTTTACATTGTAATTTAGACATATTTAAAGAGAAATTTGAGAAGAATGATGTCTGCAGTATACAGATCATTTACAATCTTAATATAACTTGTAATTACTTGTTCCCAAACTCAAATGTAAAGGGAAAATTTATCCCCAACCAAAAAAAAAGTTTGAAAAGAAAATTAAAAATTCTGAATTCTCAACTGTGTTCAATGAAAGGTAAAAGGAGACTACAAAGATGGGGTCTCTGATCTTCTTTTATTTATATATTCATGAAGGATCATGCAATATTTTGGGCAACTTGATAAAACTAAAGGATAAAGCAATAGTGACCATTTATTCAACTACTGCACTACCCTTCTAGATGATTTCATCATTCTCCCATTTTCCTTTTATTTCATTGTTTGTTGTTGTTGTTGTTCTTGTTGTTTTGAGATGGAGTTTCCCTCTTATCCCCCAGGCTGGATTGCAATGGTGCCATCTCAGCTCACTGCAACATCTGCCTCCCTGGTTCAAGCAATTCTTTTGCCTCAGCCTCCTGAGTAGCTAGGATTACAGGCATGTGCCACCATGCCCAGCTAATTTTTGTATTTTTAGTAGAAATAGGGTTCCACTATGTTGGCCAGGCTGGTCTCCAACTCCCAACCTCAAGTGATTCACCCGCCTCAGCCCCCTATTTAAGGACAGTTGAAGATAGCTGATAAGTAATGATGAAATAATTCTAATAATAAGAAAACAGCAAAATGTTTCAAGATGGAGGAAATACAAGAACACTGTGATACAAAAATATATCATAGATCTATAAAAAGGCCCAATAGATCCAGGTGGTAAATATAAAATTTAAATATATATATATATATATTTTTACAGAAATAAACAATTTTTCTCTTTGCTCTTTGGAAGAGCCCTAGAAAATAATAAAAGTCATAAAATATCAATCCTTACAAATTCTCAGAATTGCTCAAAAACAGAAACTCAAAAGTAAAACAGAATCCAATGGACCTCGGTGTTGTACTGAGGGTTAAAGGCCACTAACTTTCTAAGATTTTTGTCAGAGAGCAACAAACAAAATTAACCTCATACTTACCTGTTTCCCCACTGTATTTTGTACATGCTTCCATTATTCTACCCATTACACTGTATTATACATATTCATAATATATAATACACATTATGATTTTGATTTTTCAGCTAGAGTATATTTCTGGAACTTAAGAAAATGCCTTAAACATGGTAGTCCTTTTAAGTGTTTGTTAAATTAGAACTTTCTCACAAACTATAATACTATCTTATGAGATAGAGGAACTAATTTAACTTCCTGAAACTCAAAGAATAAAAAAGTCTCTATTATGCATTAGACTTAACAAAGCAGGTAAAGCTTATCTATAGGTTGTCTCATTCCTTATCCATATCTTACTGGTTAGTACCCTAAAATTATATTTTCTGATGAGATAAAATTTTAATCTTATCTTCTTAAGAAAAAGATTTCATTCCCTGAATCTATTAATGTTTCATGTGTATTATAAGGTGGAAAGATATAAAAATTTGTAAAGATAACTAACTTGAAATTTAAAAATCCGGGTTACATAACTGCAAAGATTTTGTATTTTATCCTAAGTGCAAAGGCATATATCATTAGAGATTTAAGTATGGCCATGTATAACCTATTAACTATAAGTCAAATCACACCCTATATTCTAAAGACCAAAATATTAATATCAATATCCAATGAATTGAAGAACCAAGCTAAATAAAGTGACAAGATTATTAAACTTACTCTTCAATTCTTTGGAAATCATACATACCAAGGACTGCGGCATCAAAGTAAGCAAGGCAAATACTTACAACTACAGTTAGATCTGACAAAGGAGTCCAGGTGTTAACTGAGGAGATTCCTATATCCTGTTCTAAAAGTAGTGTTGTGAAATTTTAATTTGCCAAAAATTTCATTACAAAGAAATACCTGAATCAAAACAGTTAAAAATCAAGATAATAGATTATCCAGATTATTTACTATTTGGGCTATATCAACTTGCCATGTTAAAACCCAATTGTGTTTTTAGAGCCTTATTATATATTCTATAAACCAGCCTGCTTGTTAATTATCTTTTCAGAAACTTTGCTGAAATCCATGTTGCAAGCATCCTGATTTCTACAGGGTCCTTACCAATCTGACTTTTTAATACAATATTGTGTATGTATGTGTGTCATTTGGGATCCTCTGAAATCCATATTGAACACTTATCATGGAGTCATGTATAGAGCATAAAATAAAGATGTACTGATATAAATTGTGTAATTTTTTTAAAGCTTGGCTGAAGTTAAATTTCAGTCAGTAAAATATTATAACTCAACTATAGTTTTTTATTTTTATTATTTTATTTTTATCTTAGAGACACAGCCAAATAAAGCAATCTGCTGACTGAGTATAAATTAGCTATCTTGGTAATCACATTAACTTTTTTAGGTGATATGGTATACCTATGTGATAAATTTAAGAAAATTCAAACTGGTCTATATTGTCAGTATTTTTTATGGCTACCAATAATAGATACTAGAGCTGGCAGGTAAGATGGGGAATCCAAAGACATAAAAAAATCATGGCAGGCTTCTTACTGGCAGCTAAAATAAAGGAATCCTATAAACAGTCACCTGTTTATATGATTTATATAAGCCAATAAGGGGTCCCAATATTGTACTTAATATTTATTAAATGAAACTCTAATGGAGTTTTGTACTTTGCAAAATAATGAACAAACATCCAGGGAGCAATTTATATTTTAAGGAAAATTTGCCAGTGAGAAATTACATTTAAAAATTAAAATATGAACAAATACACATTAAACAAATCTTTGAAAAGATCTAAAATCACTTTTTTTTAGATCCGCCCACCTCGGCCTCCCAAAGTGCTGGGATTACAGGCGTGAGCCACCGTGCCCAGACTAAAATCACTTTTTCTTAAGAATGTAAGTAAACAGCCTGAAAACTCACATAAATTTTTTCTTTGAGTGCTTCCCTAAAACACAAAAGCCTTAAAAACTGACATTTTGAGTATCACAGTGCTAGGAATACCAGTACGCCTCATTCCTTTCTTTTGCTGATAAGAAATAAGAAGAAATATTTGCTTTTTTGTTGTTGTTTTTGTAATGGCAGATATCAGAATTACACCCACTTAAAACATTTCCTTACTGGGTCTGTCTTCTGTCTAGAGAGACAGTAGTGTGGATTATCAATCACGCAGGATCACTCAGAGGGCCAGTTAAACAATGGTATATAAACTCATCACTTAAATCTGGGATTTCCCTTTGTATACTGGCTTCTGTGAAGTTTGAATACAGTTAATAATGAAGTTAAACTATTTGGAAAATTGCTAATAATCTTTCAAAGTTTCAAAGTAAGTTTCAAAATTTCACACGAAATTTCAAATTAAGTAAATTATATTTCTTAAAAGGACCACAACATTATCTCATCCCACGTGTTCTTTTTCAGCATGACTTTCCCCTATCTGTTAAATCTGAATTGGCTCTATGACCTCTTTTGACCAATGGAATGTGGCAGTGTAACATCTAAGGATTTGTCTTAAGAAAACTGCAGCTACCAATTGGTCACCTATAATACTTCTGTTTAGAATCTAGGTCCCATGCAGTGACACAGCCCAAACAATCATACAAAGAGTCCATGTTCAAGAGAACATGTGAACATTGTCAACAGCTCCAGCTGAGTTCTAGCTGGCAACAAGCACCAACTGCTAATCACGTAAGGCCATTTTAGATGCCCCAGCTATCCAGCAGACACCATATCAGGGATGGATACAAATTTATCAACCTACATCCAGTCCACCTACATAACTGAAAGAGATAATAAACTTTTGCTATTTTAAGCCACCACTGTTATACAGCAATATACAGTAAAAATGGGGTACATATCTAATAGTAGTTAGTGAGCTTGTCCCAATCTAATAAACAATGGTGGTAAATCAGCAGCAGGAGTGAAGAAGGCCACACCACACAGCTTAAGAAAGGCTCTTAATATTTAATTGAAAAAAAAAGCAATCTTATAGCTGGCTCCTGTGCGCCTCACCCAGGAGCCTGGGGACCAGCCAGATTGGTCAGTCACCAACACACACTGATGCCTGGGCACCTGAAGACCGACCCACCAGTGCCACTACCAGAATCTGTGTAGCCCGACCCAGGGATGCGAGGGCCAATCAGGAAGGGCCTGACACTGCTACCACTGGCTCCCCACCTAGGACCTGAAGACTGGCTCATCCAGGACACAGGACCACCACTGTTGGTGCCCCCATGTGACACCTAGAGGCCTGAGGATCAGTCTGGCTGATGACCCCTTCCCCACCAAAGTCTCACCACAATCTCCACAAACAACTGCAGGCTAAGCCATTAAGGAAATCACAGACACTGCAGTTGTTGATTACAGTTGAATTATCATACAAAAACCACACCACTGCAATCACCTAGAACCAATGCGAAAACATTCTACCTGACAAACATTATAGCTACATCTACAGGAAAAAGTCTTTCCTTACAGAAGCTACTCCATAAAATTAGAAGAAGTGACAGTTACACCAGATATGCAAATATCAATGTAAAGGAACAAGAAACATGAAAAGGCAGGGAAACATGACCCCTCCAAAAGAACACAATAATTCTCCAGTAACAGATCCCAAAGAAAAGAAAATATGTCAAATGCCTGAAAATGAGTTTATAATAATGATCTTAAGGAAACTCTACAAGATACAAAAGAACACATATAAATAATTTTAAAACCAGGAAAACAATTCATGACCTGAATGAGAAATTAAACAGAGATAGATATTATTTAAAAAAAAAAAAAAAGAAAGAAAACCCAGAAACTAAATCTTTTCCCAAACCAATGTCTTAAAGCATCCTGCAATGTTTTCTTTTAGTAGTTTGACAGTCTCAAGTCTTACATTTAAATCTTTAAACATCATTAGTAATGAGAGAAACCCAAAATAATAAGCAATCTGATGGGATACAATGGGAAGAGTACAGCACCACCTTTGTGACAGTCTGGACAAAGACGTTTAACTTACCATATAATCCAGCAAGTCACACTTAAGTATTTATTCAAAAGAAATGAAAACACAGGTACCCAAAAATATCTGTACAGGAATATTCACTGCAACCCTATTAATAACAGCAAGAAATCATTAAAAATCTAGCTGTCCCTTAAACTGAGAATGTATAGAATTATAAAACCCTCATACACTGGAATACTAATCAGTGATAAAAAAGAATGCAGTACTTATTTTATACAGCACAATATAGATAAATCTCAAAAAACTAAAATGAAGCCAAACACAAAGAGTATACAGTAAAATGCAAAATTCCATTTATATAAGGTTGAAGATTGGTAAAACGAATTTATGGAAATAGAAAAGTTTGCCTGCCAGTTGAATAAAACACTTTTTGTTGATTCCTTAATAAAATACTATGTTGATTAATTATAATTTTAAAAGTAAATTTCAAACTCAAATTGTGCTATTTTTCTTATAAGAAATTGAAGTACATACATAGAATAACAGAATGAATTCAAAGAAGATAAGAAGTATAGGAGAATTTATACCTTAGAAAAGAAAATGGCCTAATCAGGAAGTTAAATTACAATAGAAAATAAAAAAAACTATGATGTGACAGTATATGATTAAATTTAATATTGACAGAAAACAGTAATATAAGAACTACACAAGGCAGTACACAATTAAATTGGAAATAAGTGCAACAAACATTGTACATTTCGAATGACGTTGTGAGGAAGGCCTGGCCTGAGCAAGGGCACAGAAAAAAGAATGGTAATAGTCTTTGAGTAAGCAGACCAAACTGGATGGAATGGATGGTTCCATTAAGTGAAGTAAGACAATAAGGAACAATTCCTTTTTTGTTGTTGTTCTTTCTTAGCAGATACATGGCATAACAAACGTGGAATGTTAGAAAAAGTCATCTGACTGCAATATGCAGAATGTATTATAAGGGGCCGGGTGCGGTGGCTCACACCTGTAATCCCAGCACTTTGGTAGGCCCAGGCAGGCGGATCACGAGGTCAGAAGTTTGAGACCAGCCTGGCCAACATGGTGAAACCCAGTCTCTACTAAAAATACAAAAATTAGCAGGGTGTGGTGGCACACCCCTGTAGTCCCAGCTACTCAGGAGGCTGAGGCAGAAGAATCACTTGAACCTGGGAGGAGGAGGTTGCAGTGAGCCGAGAGCACACCACTGCACTCTGCGTGGGCGACAGGGCAAAACTCCATCGCAAAAAAAAAAAAAAAGAAAGAAAAAAAAAGAATGTATTGTAAGAAAGGAAAGTATGGAGACAAATCTGTAAGGAAGTCAACCTTTACATTAATGTACTGCAAATCTACGCCTGGATCAATATTTCAGCTAAGAGCATACAATAAAATCAAATATATGTGAACATTATAAAGCTGAGATTATCAAAATGTGATGAAAAATGCAATACAGAGGGTTTAGAGAAGAAAGGTATCAAAAACAACTATGAGCTTTTGATCCCATATACCTACAGGGGAACTATCATTTGCTAAGAGACAGGCACTGTATCAAGTGCATCACTTATACTATCTCATTTAATCTAATCATTTTGCCAATCTCATGTCATGAAACATTGCTCTCCCCTCTTTATAGACAAGATAATGAAACTTGAAGACGTTATTTCCCAAAGATCTCAGAGCTAGCAGGATTAAAATGTAAATTTCAACAAACATTTATTTTATTGACCAGAAAAATAATAATACCAATGATACAAATAGGAAATTAGGTGGGGTAGTTGGATTGGGAACAAGGTAGCAGAAGAGAAGGATAATAAAGAGTTCAAACAACCTGAATTTGAAGCAATAGCAAGATTTAAAAAGAAAAAAATGTTTAGAAGCAATGATAGGAAACTGTTTAGGGCTAGAAACAGATTTGGAAATCACTTGCAGAAAAATGTTAATGATGATTCTTTAGTGGGAAATTTCTCTATATAGAAAATATATAAAGTAGAACTACAAATAAAAATTAATTTCTAATATAATTCATCAAAAAATAAAAAATATTATACTTAGCACAGTATGAGCCTTAATACAATAAGAAATCCTCCTACAGGCCTAGTCTAGTTGTTGTCAAATTTTACTTTAAAATTACTTCACTATGGCAATACTGTCTTCTGCAAACACAAGCTAGTTTTGCATCTATGAGATAGAATTATTTACATAGTCAAAATAAAGGTGCTATCTTGTTTTAATTATACCTAGAAAGAGCTTTTTAAGACTCATACAAACTTCTCTAAAAGTAATATTTGCAAAGAAAGACCTAGTGAGGAAAAAACAAAAATTACATGAAGTTATTCAGCAATAATAAAGAAAACTCAAGAATAATAAATACGTTTGTTTTGAGCTAAAATAAACACTGTTAAAAAGAACGACTGTGCCGGCCGGGTGCAGTGGCTTATGCCTGTAATCCCAGCACTTTGGGAGGCCGAGGTGGGTGGATCATGAGGTCAGGAGTTCGAGACCAGCCTGACCAACACGGTGAAACCTCGTCTCTATTGAAAATACAAAAATTAGCCAGGCTTGGTGGTGGGTGCCTGTTATCCCAGCTACTCAGGAGGCTGAGGCAGAAGACTCGCTTGAACCTAAGAGGTGGAGGTTACAATGAGCTGACAGCGCCACTGCACTCCAGCCTGGGCAACAGAGCAAGACTCCGTCTCAAAAAAAACAAAACAAACAAAAACAAAAAAAAAGAACGACTGCAATTAAAGAAAAACTACAGGCAAAATGGGCATGGGACAATAATCCTGAGAGTCCACTAAAATTAAGCAAGAGGGATCATGTAAACACTCCATAAAATATAAGAAAAAAAAATAACACATTAAATAGGTTGAAGATAAAAGTGTTAGTGACAGCTATGATCAAGTCAATATAGGAAATACCAGAAACAGACTATGTAATTAACTGGCATGACAAGAAAATCTACAAATATAAGTTAAAATAGGATTCTGATGGCTGGGTGCAGTGGCTTACGCCTGTAATCTCAGCACTTTGGGAGGCCGAGGCAGACGGACCACGAGGTCAGGAGATCGAGACCACCCTGGCTAACACAGTGAAACCCCGTCTCCACTAAAAAATACAAAAAATTAGCCGGGCGTGGTGATGGGCACCTGTAGTCCCAGCTACTCAGGAGACTGACGCAGGAGAATGGCATGAACCAGGGAGGTGGAGCTTCCAGTGAGCCGAGATCGCACCACTGCACCACAGCCTGGGCGACAGAGCAAGACTCCATCTCAAAAAAAAAAAACAACAACAACAATAGGATTCTGATGACCAACTGCCAACATTAAACTTGCCATTCTTTATTTCTTCCAATTTCTGCTTCTGACATTTATTTCTATCACCCTAAGTGTTTTTCTATTTTAAATCACTAAGGAAAAGTGATCAGATTCTTTTTATTTCAGGATAGATCTGACCCCACATATCTCAACGACATTACCTGCCTTTCTTCTATTAAATTCTCTACTTATAAACTTTTCTACTTCTAATAAGCCAGTGAAAATTATAGAAAAGAGCATAACCCAAGTAAAATACTTGTCTATTAAGAATACCTTTCAGCATCTCTTATCTTGTCCCTTTCTTCTCTTCCCCATTCCTTAGATCTTCATATTGTCATCTAGCTGTCCAGTAATTTCCAGTAGAACCATCCCTCCTCTGGATGTAATACAGACTACTCCCTTCCCCCATCAATATTTAACTATGTCATTATATTTAATAAACCAACTTAATTAAAATAACATGCTAATGTTACAGTTAATATCCAGGAAAAAGTCCTTACTCTTATTTAATCTTCTCAGGAAGCAATTCAGATAGTAACAGAGAAAGGCAGAAAAAATGATTTCAAATTACCTTAAAAATCAGGACCTAGAAGGGAGATTAAATAGAATATAATTGAAGTCATGCACTGCATAATGATATTTCAGTCAATAATAAACTGCATATATGATGGTGAGTCCATAACATTATAATGGAGCTGAAAAATTCCTATCAAATAGTGATGTCATAGCCATCATAAAGTAGCAGTAAAAGGCATTCCTACATGACTGTGGTGATGGTGGGATAAACAAACCTACCGCAGTGGCAATCATATAAAAAAAACTATAGCACAATTATGTACACTACATAATACTTGATAATGATAATAAATGATTATGTTACTGGTTTTTGCATTTACTATACTATGCTTTACATCACTATTTTAGGGTGTACCCCTACTTATTAAAAAAAAGTTGACACTACAACAGCCTCAGGCAGTTCCTTCAGGCAGTATTTCAGAAAAAGGTGTTGTTATCATAGAAGATGACAGCTCCACGGGTGTTATTTAGTGAGACAAGATAAGGAGGTGGAAGACAGTGATACTGATTGATGATCCTGACTCTGTGTAAGCCTAGACTAATGAGTGTTTGTGTCTTAATTTTTAACAAAGAAGTTTACAAAGTAAAAAAGATAAAATAGAAAAAAAACTTAGACTGAAGATACGAAACACACATGTGTGTTTTATATTTATATACATATACATATTTATATATGTATATAAATATATAATATATATGTTTTATATATATATATATATATATATATGGTTTTTTTTTTTTTTTGAGATGGGGTCTTACTCTGTCTCCCAGGCTGGATGGAGTGCAGTGGTGAGATCAGAGTTCACTGCAACCTGAAACTCCTGTGCTCAAGCAATCTTTCCTCCTTAGCCTCCAGAGTGGCTGGGACTATAGGGGTACACCAACACACCTGGCTCATTTTTTAAATTATATTTTTGTATAGATAAGGTGTAATTATGTTCCCCATGCTGGTTTTAAACCCCTGGGATTAAGCAATCCTCCTGCTTCAGCCTCCCAAAGCACTGGGATTGCAGCTGTGAGCCACATGCCTGCCAGAAACAAAACATTTTCGTACAATATGTTTATGTTTTAAGCTAAGCATTATTACAAAAGAGTCAAGAAGTTTATAAACTAAAAAAATTAAAGTAAGCTAAGGTAAATTTATTATTGAAGAAAGAAAAATAACTTTTAATATATTTAATGTAGTTAAGTATACATTGTTTAAAAACTCTACAGTGGTGTACAGTAAAGTCCTAGGCCTTCATCATTCACTCACTCACCTACCCGAAGCAACCTCCAGTCCTGCAAGCTCCATTCATGGTAAGTGCCCTATATCACTTTTTATCTTTTATACCACATATTTACAGCATTTTTCTATGTTCAGATATATAAATATTTGCCATTGTGTTATAACTGCCTACAATATTCATTCAGTACAGTAACATGCTGTATAGTTTGTAGCCTGACAGCAATAGCCTATGCCATACAGCCTAGGTGGGTAGTAGGCTATACCACCTAGGTTTGTGTAAGCATATTTCATGATGTTTGTAAATGACAAAATTGCCTAACAATGCATTTCTCAGAACACATCCCCATCATTAAGCAATGAATGACTGTATTCTATAAGGATAATATAAATCAAAGTACTGGTGTTTTTCATAACTTTGCATTTTCTTTTTTCAATTAATTGCTGTTAGTAACTGAATTTTCTACAACTTAGATCCCTGATTTTTCACTCCCTCACTGCATTACTCTACTGTTATCACCTAGACAACAGGCTTAATTCTTTCCTCTACCAAGAGCTGACTGACTCTTTTTAGAGCACAAAAAGACAACAAAAACATTCCATTTTTTATTTAGTTGCTTAGCACAAAATAAACCTAACCGAATGAACTTTATATAATGGGGTGGTATATCTAACGGTAGATAGAAGAGAGATTTCTTTAATAAAACTATGAACTAATGGGAAAACAGACTAGGTAATTAGAAGCACACCATTATTAGTTAAAGCAGACAAAGAGAGAACAAATAATTTGCTCTTCATTTTAAAAATTTCCTAATACCAAAAAACACAAAATAATTCAATGTAATATAATCTACGCACATCAGATTATCAGTACTTTAACAATATCAAGTCTTTGTGAAACCTCATGCATTTCTCATGAGACAGTAAACTGATGGGACTACTTTAAAGAATGATTTAAAAAAATCAGTAAAATTTTTAAAAGTTTATATACTATATGCTGGCCATTCTATACCTAGATACATACCTCAAGGAAATTTTCACCTATTCATGATTCTTTGAAGCACTGTTCACAAGAGTAAAAATTATGAAACAAGCAATAGAAGAATTAATAATAAATTATGATACATTCATGCAATGAAATACTCTTTAACAGTTGAAATAAAGAACCAGATCCATCAACAAATGTATCTCAGAAACAATGTTGGGCGGGGGAGAAAAGCATGTTCCAGTTTGATACTATTCAAATATAGTTTAAGATGCACAAAACAAGACTACATTTATTCTGGATGTGAGAAAAAGAGTAAAATTGTGAAACAAGCAGGGAATATAAAACAACAAGTTCAGAATAAGGGTTACTACTGGGAAGAGAATGATAAAGGTGAATGGTATAGGTAAGAGATTCACAGATGACTTCCATTTTATCTGTAATGTTTTATTTCTTAAGTTCAATGCTAATTATATGGGTATTCATTAGATTTATACCAATTTTAAGGTAAGAGTCATATATTGCTATCTATCCTCTATTCTCCCAAATGAGAATATTTTATATAAAAGATCTATAGTCAATTATAATAATTCTAACACTGAAATATAGGCATTTCCAATAAAGCAAATCTCAATAAAGCAAATCTCTGGCAGTCAAAACCTAAAACCTAAATGATAACTGCACCGTTTTATAATTTGTGGGATCACAAAGTTCTTCATTTACATTATCAGTTGTTGATTTTCCATGAGAATCTCATCTCCAGTAGACATGAATCCAATTCAGTTACAAGTACCTCAAATTGAATTATCTATCATTCTACTCATATGCTATCCTCTTAACTACAAAAATATCCTGAAAAATCTTATGGTATGGCATTCATAGAAAGGCAAATATACTACTTCCATCCTCATTATCTAGCTGTGAGGTCCAGTGTTAAGCCAAAAAGACATTAGAAATTATTAAATACATCTAAAAAACAATAACTAGAACCACAGCATTCAATTCAATACATTGGTTCTTGCTGTTTTTATTTAAATGGAAAATATCCTCAAAATATTAAGTTATCTTCTTTCTAACATGTTACCTAAAAACCAACTCAAATATATTACTATTAGCACTTCTGTTAAATCTTCATCCTTTGGTGAAAATTTTGATCAGAATGAGAATGTTTCATAAAATAAATCCAATTACTTAAATGAATGCAAATGCCCTAGAACAAAGTTTATTATGGCTTCAAATAAAACATCAAAATTTGGAAAAACATCATATTTAATATAGAGAAAAGAATTAACAGAATAACTTTTATGCACTTATATCTGCATTTTAGGCTCCATTCACTTTTCCTATCTATAAGATAGAACATAAACTTCAGCCCTTGCTAAACAGATTCTGGTTCTCTATAATTATCTAAGCATAATAGATGGTAGACGAGAGGCACCTTATGAAAAACAGGGGTATTAATTGAAAGTTAACATACTAAATGGTGAGAATCCCAGACTTCTCCGTCACATGGCTAAAATAACACTGCCAGACAAGTTTACACCATTCAGGCAGAAAGTTAAAAGTTTTTCTCAGAAGGAACTAAACAGCCCAAGAGAAAACACCCTATGATAGTGACATTTATGAGTACCTCTGGATACCTACCTAATAACCCTACAATGAAGTCCACTAGGTTATAAGGCCTGTCCTATTACATAGAAAAGCCAACTCATATTTATTGTCTCCCTATTAAATATAAATCTGCATATAAGAATCACAAGATATGTGAAGAAAGCTTGCATCATAAATAGCACAGATTAAACTAAATGCAGTAACAAACAAAAAGGATTTGGGAATAAACAATGCAAGAAACAGAAGAGTCTTTAAAAAACCACACTGTGATTTTATTAGATGGAGACTGACAAATTGTGTACTTGACATAAGAACAGGGTATTATTACAAACAGGCATTGGAGGAAGAATTCTTGGAATTTAAAAATGTAAATGAAACATAAAATGTATTAGAAGGTTTGAAAACAAAGGTAGGGAAAAGAAACTACCAAGAAGTAGGACAAAAGGCAGACAATAGAAAGAAAAGTTAAGAAAATTGGGGGGGAAATTGAGAAACTCTAACATCCAAACAGAAATTCCAGAAAAAGAAAACAAGAAAAAAGAAGGGAGGGGCTGATCAAGTAAATAATATATGAAAATTTTCCAAAAATGAAAGACAATGGCGGGGCATGGTGGCCCATGAGTGTAATCCTAGCACTTTGGGAGATCAAGGCAGGAGGATCACTTGAGCCCAGGAGTTCGAGACCCTTGGCAACATAGTGAGACCCCGTCTCTACAAAAAAATTATAAAATTAGTCAGGTGTGATGGTGCATGTTTGTAGTTCCAGTTACATGGGAGGCTAAGGAGAGAGGATTGCTTGAGACTGGGAGGTCAAGGCTATAGTGACCATCTCGTACCACAGCACTCCAACCTGGTGACAGAGCAAGACCCTGCCTCAAAAAGAAGAAGAAGAAAAAAAAAGACAAGTTTCCAGATTGAAAGGCACTAACAAGTGCAGGCTTGACCAGCAGCTTGATTCCATTCAGACTAATTGTAAAACAGGCACTTACTCTAGGCATCAACATGAGCGACCCAGCCCTTCCAAATGGCAGTTCATAGCTTATGTCTCCATAGAGGGGTGTGTCTGTAATTTACTATTATTACCCAAGTGAAGTAACTGGCAACAGCCCAACACTCAGGAAAAAAGATATCATAACTTAATCCTTAGGAATATTGTCTAAGGTAGGAGTTAGAAAACTTGTTTTCTGAAAAGAGCAGATAGCAAATAGTTTGGACTTTGCAAGCCCCATACAGCCTCGAGTGTGTATTCTTTTTCCCCCAATGCTTTAAAAAAAATGTAAAAATCCTCCCAAGCTAAGTGCAATAGAAAAACAGGTTGTAGCCAAATTTGGCACACAGACTGAAGTCTCTCAACCCCTGGTCCAAGAAAATGGCTTTTAATTCAGCCCATTGTGCTGGATCAGCCCTTACCAGTTAATCTTTTAGACTGTCCTTGGAGCTGGAGGGTGGCTGCCACCCAGTGGACACCATTAGCTTTTCACTTAAGCTATCAGAGAACCAGACTCAACCATTTATTTAATAGAGTAAACTTTGTACATGAAATCAGTCCAAGGGCTTTACCCACAAGGTCAATTTAATGTCATATCCCTTGGTAAACTTTCCTCAAATCTAGCAGTTGAATTCAGATACAGATCCTATACTAAAACATGGACCAAGGTGTTTCACAGGCACATGTCAAGGGCTATAGTAATTTAGTTCTTCTTATTACAGAGGAAATAAAGATATTTGAGTCTGCCAGTAAACATGTCTTATGCCATATTAATGAACTGTACTAAGAGAAAACATATGTTTCCAAAAATTATGAAATGGTACATTCATAAATTTGACAATCTACAGAGTGTTGGTATGTCACAGCTTACAATGGCTACAAAATGCCTGTAATATCTCCAGGCTGAAAATGTGGGGAGCAGAGAGTACTGGGAGTGGAAAAGGACGATAAGGACATGAGGAGCACTGTGTAGACTTTTTCTCTCCTTTGGCTGCTCGCTCCAGGGTTGGTGTCCAAACCCTGCAGTTGTTTCCTCCCTTATGTAGCTTCTGATATTTGGAAAGCAACCTCGCTCAAGGAGGTGAAATATTATGGTAGCCCTTCCCCTTCATCTTCAGCCCTTTTGGCAAGCCCTGGGTTCAGCTTTCCCTTCCCACATGGGACCAAGGATGGTGACCTGGTAACCTGTATCCAATAAAGCCATGAAAGTTTGGGTCCCTCCTCTTCTTTAAAATTTCCCCAGGGCACTTAGTTTTCTCCTTGAGGCAGCTGATGTCAGGGTAAAGGGGGGACGGCAGGATGAGAGGACACAAACTGAGAAAGTGGCACATACACCAATAAGCATGGCTTTGCTTTTTTTTTTTTTTTTTTTGAAACAGAGTCTCACTCCATCACACAGGCTGGAGCACAGTGGCACGATCTCAGCTTATTGCAACCTCCATTTCCTGGGTTCAAGTGATTCTCGTGCCTCAGCATCCCAAGTAACTGGGACTACAGGTGCGCATCACCACACCCAGCCAATTTTTGTATTTTTAGTAGGCTTTGTATTTGCTTTCAGCTTTGAGTAGCCAGTCACATGATCAAGCAAACTAACTTCCAAGGTTGCTAGTTGATATGATTTGGCTATGTCCCCACCCACATCTCATCCTGAATTGTAACTCCTACAATTCCCACGTCTTGGGAGGAACCCAGTCGGAGGTGATTGAATTATGGAGGTGGGTCTTTTGTACGCTGTCCTCATTATAGTGAATGAGTCTCATGAGATCTGATTGTTTTAAAAACGGGAGTTTCCCTGCACAAGTTCTCTCTTTGTCCGCTGCCATACAAGAGGTGACTTGCTCCTCTTTGCCTTCTGCCATGATTGTGAGGCCTCCCCAGTCATGAGGAACTGTAAGTCCATTAAACCTCTTAACCTCTTTCTTTTATAAATTGCCCAGTCTCAGGTATGTCTTTATCAGCAGCATGAAAATGGATTAATACAGTAAATTGGTACCAGTAGAATGGGGCACTGCTGAAAACATACATGAAAATGTGGAAGCGAGTTTGGAACTGGATTAACAGGCAGAGATTGGGACAGTTTGGAGGGCTCAGAAGAAGACAGGAAAATCTGGGAAAGTTTGGAACTTCCTAGAGACTTGTTGAATGGCTTTGACAAAAATGCTGATAGTGATATGAACAAAAAGGTATAGGCTGAGGTGGTCTCACAAGGAGATGAGGAACTTGTTGGAAACTGGAGCGAAGGTGACTCTTGTTATGTTTTGGCAGAGAATGGCAGCTTTTTGCCCCTGCCCCAGAGATCTGTGGAACTTTGAACTTGAGAGAGATGATTTAGGGTATCTGGCGGAAGAAATTTCTAAGCAGTAAAGCATTCAAGACATGACTTGGGTGCTGTTAAAGGCATTCAGTAAAGGGAAACAGAGCATAAAAGTTTGGAAAACTTGTAGCCTGACAATGCGAAAGAAAAGAAAATCCCATTTTCTTAGGAGAAATTCAAGCCGGATGCAGAAATTTGCAAAAGTAATGAGGAGCTGAATGTTAATCCCCAAGACAATGGAGAAAATGTCTCCAGGACATGTCACAGGTCTTCATGGCAGCCCCTCCCATCACAGGCTCAAAGGCCTAGGAGGAAAATATGGTTTTGTGGGCCTGGCCAAGGGTCCCCATGGTGTGCGCAATCCAGAAAGGTGGTGCCCTGCATCCCAGCTGCTCCAGCCATGACTGAAAGGGGCCAGTATAAGCTCAGGCCATGTGTTCAGAGGGTTCAAGCCCCAGGCCTTGGCAGCTTTCATGTGGTGTTGAGCCTGCAAGTGCACAGAAGTCAAGAACTGAGGTTTGGGAACCTCCACCTGAATTCCACAGGATGTATGTAAATACCTGGATGTCCAGGCAGAAGTTTGCTGCAGGGGTGGGGCACTCATGAAGAACCTCTGCTAGGGCAGTGCAGAAAAGAAATGTGGGGTTGAAGCACCCACATGGAGTCCCTACTGGGGCTCCAACCTAGTGGAACTGTGAGAAAGGGCCACCATCCTCCAGAGCCTATAATGGCAGATCCACCGACAGCAGTGTGCCTGGAAAAGCCACAGACACTCACTACCAGCCAATGAAAGCAGCTGGGATGGAGGTTGTATCCTGCAGAGACACAGGGGTGGAGCTGCCCAGACCATGAGAACCCACCTCTTGCATCAGCATGACCTGGATATGAGACATGGAGTCAAAGGAGATGATTTTGGAGCTTTAAGATTTGACAGCCGGCTGGGTGCGGTGGCTCACGCCTGTAATCCCAGCATTTTGGGAGGCTGAGGTGGCAGATCACAAGGTCAGAAGATCGAGTCCATCCTGGCTAACACGGTGAAACCCCGTCTCTACTAAAAATACAAAAAATTAGCTGGGCATGGTGGTGGGTGCCTGTAGTCCCAGCTACTCAGGAGGCTGAGGCAGGAGAATGGCATGAACCCAGGGGGTGGAGCTGGCAGTGAGCCGAGATCGTGCCATTGCACTCTAGCCTGGGCGACAGAGAGAGACTCTGTCTCAAAAAAAAAAAAAGAGAGATTTGACAGCCCTGGCCGGGTGCCGTGGCTCATGTCTGTAATCCCAGCACTTTGGGAGGCAGAGGCAGGTGGATCACGAGGTCAGGAGATAGAGACCATCCTGGCTAACATGGTGAAACCCCGTCTCTACTAAAAATACAAAAAAAAAAAAAAATTGGCTGGGTGCAGTGGCTCATGCCTGTAATCCCAGCACTTTGGGAGGCCGAGGCAGGCGGATCACGAGGTTAGGAAATCGAGACCACCCTGGCTAACATGGTGAAACCCATCTCTACTAAAAATACAAAAAAAAAAAAAAATTGGCTGGGCATGGTGGCAGGTGCCTGTAGCCCCAGCTGCTCAGGAGGCTGAGGCAGGAGAATGGCGTGAACCCGGGAGGCAGAGCTTGCAGTGACCCAAGATCGCGCCACTGCACTCCAGCCTGGGCGACAGAGTTAGACTTTCTCTCAAAAAAAAAAAAAAAAGATTTGATAGCCCTGCTGGATTTGGGACTGGCATGGGGCCTGTAGCCCCTTTGTTTTGGCCAATTTCTCCCATTTGGAATGGTTGTATCTACCCAATGCCTGTATCTCCATTGTATCTAGGAAGTAACTAAGTTGCTTTTGATTTTACAGGCTTATAGGCAGAAGGGACTTGCCTTGTCTCAGGTGAGACTTTGGACTGTGGACTTTTGAGTTAAAGCTGAAATGAGTTAAAACTTTGGGGGACTGTTGGGAAGGCATGACTGGTTTTGAAATGTGAGGACATGAGATTTGAGAGCAGTCAGAGGTAGACTGATATGGTTTGGCTGTGTCCCCTCTGCCAAATCTCATCTTGAATTGTAACTCCTACAATTCCCACGTGTCATGGGAAGAACCTGGTGGGAGGTGACAGAATTATTGGGGAGGAGGGTATTTCCCGTGCTGTTCTCATGATAATGAATGAGTTCTCATGAGGTCTGATGGTTTTAAAAATGGGAGTTTCCCTACACAGGTTCACTCTTTGCCTGCCGTGATCCATGTAAGATGTGACTTGCTCCTCCTTGCCTTCTGCCATCATTGTGAGGCCTCTCCAGCCATATTAAACTGTAAGTCCATTAAATCTCTTTCTTTTGTAAATTGCCCAGTCTCAGGTATGTCTTTATCAGCAGTGTGAAAATGGACTAATACATTAGTTTACCTAAAGGCCTGTATCCTCATTGCTGACATATGTTACTTCAGCCTCAGGGATCCTTTATGCAGCCATAGTAATACTGCCTTTTGACTAGAGGCACAGGACTTACTACTACATTGTCAGGATAACCTTCACTTTTTCTATCACATGGGTAAGTGTGAACAACAACCGAGAACCATTTAGGCAGCTTGCCTGAACCCTCTGCTTAACCTCTAAACATTCATTAACAGGACAGTGGAGTAATTCCCTCCACACCCACTCCTTATATCCAACACTTGGACAAAAACACTGGGGATCAAATCCTGGGGAATCTCCTTACATCTCCTAACCTGGCCCATGAGGGTCCTTGTACTCCTTCCATAAAGCCGTCTATCAGGACCCTATTTGCTCCCCAAAACTACACAAAAGCTGCTAGAACTATAAGTATGTTTAGCATAGTTGCAGAATACCAGGTCAATATACAAAAATCAATTGTATTTCTACATACTACCAACGAACAAATGGAAAATAGAATTAAATGAAACATTTTAAAATGCCAATTAAAATAACATGCAAAATATAAAAATGCTTAGGAATAAGTCTCAAGATAGATGTGAAAGACACTGTTATGAGAATGAAAAGATGTCAAAGACTGTGTGTAAATATTTACAAGCATATGTCTTACTTGCATTCTGAATATATAAAGAACTCTCAAATCTCAACAATAAGGAAAAAACTCAATTTTATAAAAGGATAAAAGGTTTGAATAGACAGTTCACCAAAAAAAAGATATACATATGGCAAAAAAAAAAACCTGAGAATATGTTCAACATTATTAGTCAACAGGAAAATGCAAATTAAAATTATAATAAGATACAACTAGATACCTTTTACAGTGGTTAAAATTTAAAAGACGAAACATAACAAATGTGGGGGTAAGGATCTGAAAAAACTGAACCTTCATACACTGTTAATGAGAACAACCACTTTAGGAAACAATTTAGCAGTTTCTTAAAAAGTTAAACATACAGCTATCCAATGATCTAGCCATTTCATTCACAGGTATTTACTGAAATGAATAAAAAAGTAAATGTCTATACAAAGACTTGCACATGTACATTTATGGCCATTTTATTTGTAATAGCCAAAAGCTAGAAACAACCAAATGTCTATGATCAAGTGAATATATTCATATAATGGAATATGAATGAACAACAAAAAAGAATAAACTTTATATGAAAAACCTCCAAATACTTATGCTGAGTGAAGGAAGCCAGAAAAAAATGACTTTCTCTTGTAACTATCTATTTACATAAAGCTCTAGAAAATGCAAACTGATCACTGTGGGAAAAAGAAAATACCAGTTTGGTGATAGATGGAGATAAGGGAGAACAAAAGGGAAATATTATCCAGAATCACAAAAAAATTGAGGGGAAACTTGTAGAGTGTGATGGATAGGTTCACCATTTTCCATGTAGTTACAATTTCACAATGAATAATATATAAAACCATAAATTTAAAATGTGCCATTTATTGCATGTCATGTCTATCCTCCCACTACCAATAGAAACATAAATAACACCCTCCAACCCAGGATTCTAGCCACAGATAATATGACTGGTAAACTCTGTCAACTATTTAAATTCTCAACTTATTTTATGAAGTGAGCTAATCCTGAAACCAAATGACCAAGGACATTAAATGAAAACAGAAGTATAGACCCTGACCAGTATTTTCCATGAGTAGAGATGCAAAAATCGTTTTAAAAACAGAAAATGGATACAGCAATATACAGAAAGGATACTATCCCTCAAATGCAATATTGGATTAACATTTTACCATCTCTACACAGACTGATGGATAAAACTATATAAAACCTTTTCAACAGATAAATTTGATTTAAAAATTCAACACAAATGTATGATTAAAAAATAAACTCGGCCAGGTGCAGTAGCTCAGTAATCCTAGCACTTTGGGAGGTAGACACACAGGTGGATCACCTGAGGTCAAGAGTTCAAGACCAGCCTGGACAACATGTGGAACTTTTATGAATAAAAGTAGCCAATAAATAACACCTAGCACTTAAAATGCTTACAATATTATGGTACTGAAGGCTATCATCCTAATAATTCTCAACTAACCAGGGATATTCACTCAAACCACTTCTATTCAATATTGTACTAGAGATCCTAGCCACTACAATAACACAAGAAAAAAATGTAATAAAGATTGAAAAGAAAAAAAATACCACCAGTTATATATACTGAAGAAATAAAACCAAGCTTTTAGAAACTCTTCCAGAAAACAGAAAAATGTTAGCCCTCCCAAAATAATCTTGATATCAACACAAGCCAAAAACAAAATTAGAAGATAATCTCTTTCATAATCACTTATGCGAAAGTCCCAAGCACAAAATTAGCACATTAAAGCCAGTTATTACAAAATATATCTCAGCTAAGTGATTGAAATGAATACATGGAAGGTTTAATATTTCAAGAATGCAATCAATGTAATTCACTACATATGTATTTCTCTTTCAAAGAAGAAAAGAAACTATAATTTCAATAATTAAAAAAATAATAAAATTCAATATCCATTTATGAAAAAAAACTCTCAGTGACCTAGGAAAAAGGGAAATTCCTTAATCTGATTAAGACTATCTAGATGGCAGAGTAGAAACAGCCATGTTCGGAGGCTCCCATTGAAAAGAACCATAATAAGACTGTGAATCCCTCACCAGCAATTAAGGTATCCAGGTTATCTCATCAGAACTGACCAGAAAGCTCATGTGATCCATGAAGAGGAAGGAAGAACAGCGTGGTATGGCAGCCCACCTGAGAGCCACAGGGGCAGGGGAACACCCTCCCCACAGCCAAGGGAGACAGTGAGTGAGCATTCCACCCAGCTGGAGAAACCGTGGTTTTTCCACAGAACTGCGCAACCCATGCACCAGAAGATCCGACTTGTGAACCCATGCCACCGGGCCCTAGCATCCCAACCGCAGAGTTCTGCAGATTCTCAATAGCCTTTCAGCTGGAATCTGCTGAAGCCTACTGAGCTCCCTACAGGAGGGGCAACCAGCACCACAGCTACAGCTGTCTGCTGTCTAAGCCATTTCACCTCCCTGGGGTAGGTGCCTGAGCCCCTAGAGAAAAGGGTGGCAGCAGACTCTGCAGACCAGCACACTTAGCCTTTCCTCCTGGTGGTTCTGAGGAATCTGGGAAGCCCAGACAACGAGCTTCCCCCAAGTAAAGCATAACCCCTCCACCAATGGACAGTCAAAGTGCTTCATTAAATGGGTCCTGTTCAGCCGGGCGCAGATGGTAGCTCACCCCTGTAATCCCAGCACTTTGGGAGGCCGAGGCGGGCAGATCACAAGGTCAGGAGATGAAGACCATCCTGGCCAACATGGTGAAACCCTGTCTCTACTAAAAATACAAAAATTAGCTGGGCATGGTGGCACGTGCTTGTAATCTCAGCTACTTGGGAGACTGTGGCAGAAGAATCGCTTGAACCTGGGAGGCAGAGGTTGCAGCGAGCCAAGATGGCACCACTGCACTCCAGCCTGGCGACAACATAGCGAGACTCTGTCTAAAAAAAAAGGAGGTCCTGTTCCCCATGCCCCTAACTGGGTGAGACCCTCCAACAGGGGTTGTCAGACACCCTATACAGGAGCAATCCTACTGGCATAGGCTGGTGCCCCTCAAGGTCAGAGATCCCAGGAGAAGGAGCAGATACCCATCTTTGCTGTTCTGCAGCCTCCTTGAGTGACATCTCCAGGCACGGGAGCAAACCACATGTATAGGGCCTGAAGCGAACCCCCAGCAAATTGCAGCGGCCCTACAGAAGAGGGACCTGACAACTGAAACAACAACAACAAAACACAAAGAAACAGGAAGCAACAACAACAGCTAACCCATCCATGGGTCAGCAGCCTCAAAGATCAAACTGGACAAACTCACAAAGATGAGAAAGAATCAATGAAAAAATGCTGAAAACCCAAAAGGACAGACTGTCACTTCTCCTCCAAATAATTGCAATGTCTCTCCAGCAAGGGCGCAGAACTAGACAGAGGATGAGACAGACAAAGTGATAGAAGTAGGCTTCAGAAAATGGGTAATAAAAAACTATGCTGAGCTAAAGGACCATGTTTTAACTCAATGCAAAGAGCTAAGAACCTTGATAAAAGGTTAAAGGAGCTGCTAACTAGAATAACCATTTTAAAGAGGAACATAAACGACCTGATGGAGAGAAAAAACACCACTTGAGAACTTCGTGAAGCATACACAAGTATCAATAGCCAAATCAACAAAGCAGAAGAAAGGATATCAGAGTTTGAAGACCATCTTGCAGAAATAAGGCATGCAGACAAGACTAGAGAAAAAAGAATGAAAAGGAATGAACAAAGCCTCAAGAAATATGGGACTTCATGAAAAGACCGAATCTACAATTAACTGGAGTACCTGAAGGAGATGGGGAGAACAGAAACAAGCTACAAAACACGCTTCAGGATATTATCCAGCAGAACTTCCCCAACATAGCAAAACAGTCCAATACTGAAATTCAGGAAATACGGAAAACACTACTAAGATACTCCACAAGAAGATCAACACAAAGACACTTAATCATCTGATTCTCCAAGGTCAAAATAAAGGAAAAAATGTTAAGAGCAGCCAGAAAGAAAGGCCAGGTCACCTACAAAGGAAGCCAATCAGAAGCCAGAAGAGACTAGGGGCCAATATTCAACATTCTTAAAGAAAAGAACTTTCAACCCAGAATTGCATATCCAGTCAAACTAAGCTTCATAAGCGAAGGAGAAATAAAATCCTTTCCAGACAAGCAAATGCTAAGGGATTTTGTTACCACCAGGCCTGCCTTGCAAGAGCTCCTGAAAGAAGAACTAAATATGGAAAGGAAAAACCAGTACCAGCTATTGCAAAAATACACCAAAATATAAAGACCAATGACACTATGAAGAAACTGCATCAACTAGTGTGCAAAATAACCAGATGGCGTCATGATGACAGGATCAAATTCACACCTAACAATATTAAACTTTAAATGTAAATGGGCTAAATGCCCCAATTAAGACACAGACTGTCAAACTGGAAAGAGTGAAGCTCCTTCAGTGTGCTGTATTCAGGAGACTGATCTCATGTGCAAAGACACACATAGGCTCAAAATAAAGGGATGGAGGAAAATTTACCAGGCAAATGGAAAGCAAAATAAAGCAGGGGTTGCAATCCTAGTCTCTGACAAAACAGAATTTAAACCAACAAAGATCAGAAAAGACAAAAGAAGGTCATTACATAATGGTAAAGGGAACAATTCAAAAAGAAAAGCTCACTATTCGAAGTATATGTGCACCCAGTACAGGACACCCAAATTAATAACACAAGTTCTTAGAGACCTACAAAGAGTCTTAGACTCCCACACAATAATAGTGAGAGACTTTACCACCTCACTGTAAATACTGGAGAGATCAACGAGAGAGAAAATTAATAACCATATTCAGGACTTGAACTCAGCTCTGGATCAAGTGGACCCAATAGACACCTACAGAACTCTCCACCCCAAATCAACAGAATATACATTCATCTCGGTGCCACATGATACTTATTCTAAAATCAACCACATAATTGGAAGTAAAACACTCCTTACCAAATGGAAAAGAACAAAAATCATAACAAACAGTCTCTCAGACCACAGTGCAATCAAACTAGAACGCGGGATTAAAGAAACTCACTCAAAACCATGCAATTACATGGAAATTGAACAATCTGCTCCTGAATGACTCCTGGGTAAATAATGAAATTAAGGCAGAGATCAAGTTCTTTGACTCCAGTGAGAACAAAGAGACAACATACCAGAATCTCTGGGACACAGCTAAAGCAGTGTTAAGAGGGAACTTTACAGCACTAAATGCCCACATCAGAAAGCTAGAAAGATCTCAAATTGACACCCTAAAATCACAATTTAAAGAGCTAGAGAGGCAAGAGCAAACTAAGAGCAGACCTCTGTGAAGTACAAAGAGGAGCCAGTACCATTCCTTCTGAAACTATTCCAAACAATTGAAAAGGAGGGACTCCTCCCAAACTCATTTTATAAAGCCAGCATCATCCTGATACCAAAACCGGGAAGAAACACAACAACAACAAAAGAACTTCAGGCCAATATCCCTGATGAACACTGATGTGAAAATCCTCAATAAAATGCCGCCAAACCAAATCCAGCAGCACATCAAAAAACTTATCCAACACAATCATGTAGGCTTCATCCCTGGGATGCAAGGCTGGTTCAAAATATGCAAATCAATAAACATAATCCATCACATAAACAGAACCAAAGACAGAAACCACGTGATTATCTGAATAGAACCAGAAAAGCCCTTGGATAAAACTCAGTATCCCTTCATGTTAAAAAATGCTCAATAAACTAGGTATTGATTGAACATATCTCAAAATAATAAGAGCTATTTATGACAAACCCACAGCCAATATCATACTAAATGGGCAAAAGCTGGAAGCAGAAAACCAGTACAAGACAAGGATGCCCTCTCTCACCAATCCTATAAAACATAGTATTGGAAGTTCTGGCCAGGACAATCAGACAAAAGAAAGAAATAAAAGGTATTCAAAAAAGAAAAGAGGAAGTCAAACTGTCTCTGTTTGAACATGGCATTATTTTATATTTAGAAAACTCCATCATCTCAGTGCAAAAACTCCATAAACTGATAAGCAACTTCAGCAAAGTCTCAGGATGCAAAATCAACATGCAAAAATCACAAGCATTCCTCTACACCAACAATATACAAGCAGAGAGCCAAATCATGACTCCCATTCAACAGGTGCTACAAAAACAATAAAATACCTAGGAATACAGGTAACAAGGGATGTGAAGGACCTCTTCAAGCAGAACTACAAACCACTGCTCAAGGAAATAAGAGAGGACACAAGCAAATGGGAAAACATTCCATCTTCATGGATAGTAAGAATCAATATCGTGAAAATGGCCATACTGCCCAAAGTAATTTATAGATTCAATGTTATTCCCATCAAACTATCATTGACATTCTTCACAGAATTAGAAAATCTTTAAATATCATATGGAATCAAAGAAGAACCCATATAGCCAAGACAATCCTGAGCAAAAAGAACAAAGCTCGAGGCATCATACTACTTGACTTCAAGCTATACTACAATAATCAAAACAGCATGGTACTGGTACCAAAACAGGCATATATGGAACAGAACAGAGATCTCAGAAATAACACCACACATCTACAACCATCTGATCTTCAACAAACCTGACAAAAACAAGCAATGGGGAAAGGATTCCCTATTCAATAAATGGTCCTGGGAAAAAGGCTAGCCATATGCAGAAAACTGAAACTGGACCATTCCTTACACCTTACACAAAAATTAACTCAAGATGGATTAAAGACTTAAATGTAAAACCCAAAACCATAAAAAAAAAATCTACAAGAAAACCTAGGCAATATCATTCAGAACACAGGCATGGGCAAAGACTTCATGATGAAAACGCCAAAAGCAACTGCAACAAAAATCAAAATTGACAAATGGGATCTAATTAAACTAAAGAGCTTCTGCACAGCAAAAGAAACTATCATCAGAATGAATAGGCAACCTACAGAATGGGAGAAAATTTTTGCAATCTACACATCGGACAAAGGTCTAGTATCCAGAATCTACAAGGAACTTAAATTTACAAGAAAAAAATAACCCCATCAAAAAGTAGGCAAAAGATATGAACAGACACTTCTCAAAAGAAGACATTTACATGGCCAACAAACATACAAAAAAAAAAAAGCTCAACACCACTGACCATCAGAGAAATGCAAATCAAAACCACAATGAGATACCATCTCATGCCAGTCAGAATGGCAATTATTAAAAAGTCAAGAAACAATAGATGCTGGCGAGGCTGTGGAGAAATAGGAATGCTTTTACACTGTTGGTGGGAATGTAAATCAGTTCAACCATTGTGGAAGGCAGTATGGCCATTTCTCAAGGATCTAGAACCAGAAATACCATCTGACCCAGCAATCCCATCACTGGGTATATACCCAAAGGATTATAAATCATTCTACTATAAAGACACATGCACATGTATGTTTATTGCAGCACTACTTACAATAGCAAAGACATGGAACCAACCCAAATGCCAATGATAGACTGGATAAAGAAAATATGATACATATACACCATGGAACACTACGCAGCCATAAAAAAGAATGAGATCATGTCTTTTGCAGGGACATGAATGAAGCTGGAAGCCATAATTATCAGCAAACTAACAGAGGAACAGAAACCAAACACTGCATGTTCTCACTCATAAGTGGGAGTCGAACAGTGAGAATACATGGACCCAGAGAGGAGAATAACAAACACCAGGACCTGTTGGGTGATGAGGGGTTAGGGGAAGGAACTTAGAGGATGGGTCAATAGGTGCTGCAAACCACCACTGCACATGTATACCTATGTAACAAATCTGCAGGTTCTGCATATGTATCCCATTTTTTTACAAGAAATAAAGAAAAACATCATAAAAAAGAATATATAAAACATCTTGAAGCTTAATCATGAAATATTAAAAACTTTCCCTTTTAAATTGGAAATGAGACAAAAAATATGCACTATTATCATTTCTATTCAAATTTGAACTGGTGGTGCTAGACATCACAATAGGCAAAAAAAAATTAAAGCTAAAGTTTTGGAATGAAAGAATATAACTACTATTAATATCAAATAACATCATTTTGCATGTAGAAAAGCAAAAAGTATATAACCTATTACAATAAGTGAATAAGTTTTAAATTAATTCAATATCATTTACATCTTAATAGAGGATGGTGAGCATTAATTTAATGACATATGGTAGGTTTTAAAGTGGGATTTAGGTGGCAATACTATATTGTGCAGTAGTTAAGAGCACTGGCTTTGGAGTAAGTTAGACCTGAATTTGAAATCTTGTTCTGGTACCTCTTACTCGTTTGATCTGGGACAAGCTATCTAACCTCAAAAAGGCTTGATTTCCAAACTATTAATGATAATTGTTTGTTGAGAGACCCAAATTAATATAGTTGTAAAAAGTTATATTACTGTTATGTTATTTTCATTGTCTATGGCCTCAAAATTTGTAAGTGGGAGAGTTGAGCTTTGATCATAGGCATTCTAGCTCCAAAGTTTTGTGCACATAACAACAAAGATATAGTATCTCTCCAAAATATTAGTTTGGCAAATACAAATACAAATTATATACTGCCACCAAAAAATTTCCAGCTGGGAGAGATAAGACATAAACACATAACTACAGCAAGGAAAAATCAAATGAGTGCTACAATGAGTAAAACGAAAGACTGATAATATCAAATGTTGATGAATATATGAAACAACTGGAACGCTTATGCATTAATAATAAGAATTTAAAATGGTGCAACTACAATTAGAAAAAGGCTTGGCAGTATCTTATAAAGTATGGATGCTATTTAACCCATCAATTATACTAATATTTATCCAAGAAAAATAAGAACATATACAATCTTCATTATTCACAGATTGCGCATTTGTGAATTCACCTCCTAACTAAAATTTGTTAGTAACTCCAAAATCAATACTTGAAGCTCTTTCACAATAATTTGTAGATGTGTACGGAGCAGCAAAAATTTGAGTCAGCAGACAGGTACATTCTCAGCTGATGTGGAACATATCAATACTCTCTCTTGTTTTGGCAATCATACTGTAAACAAGCGTCCTTTTCATGGTCTATTTTTTGCCATGTTTTTCAAGTTGTGATGCTTTTTCTTGGTGATTTTGCTGTGTAGAACGGTGCCATGAAGAGTACTGAAGTGCTGTGTAGTATTCCTGAGTGCAAGAAGGCTGTGGTGTGCCTTAAGGAGAAAATACACTTTAGATAAAGTTTATTCAGACATCAGTTCTAGTGCTGTTGGCTGTGAATTCAATGTTAATGAAACAACAATATATAGTAAATAAGGTGCCTTTAAACAGAAACACACATAAAACAAAATTATATGTTGATCAGTTCACAAAAATGTTGTGACCAGAGGATCACAAGAACCTAACCCTGTATTTCCCCTAGAAGCAATGGTTCAGTATTCAATAATTCAGCATCCACGGTGACTTCACAGAACGTAACTAGAGTGAATAACAAGAATCTGTAATATCCACAAAAAGCTTACATGTATATATTCACAGCAGCTTTACTCATAATAGCCAAAAACTGAAAATAATCAAAAAGTCCATAAACCAAATGGATATATAAATTATAAAACAGTCACAGAATGGAATAGTACTAAGTAATAAAACGGAATGGACTATTGTTCCAAGCAATAATAAGAGATAAATCTCAGAAACATGTTGAGCAAAAGAAGACTTACACAAAGAGTGTAATTCCATTTACATGGAAAGAACAAGAAAGGTAAAACAAATAAAAGGTGAAGAAAAGTTAAAGCAGTCCTCATGAGGGTGGGAAGACTGACTGGAAAGAGGCAATAGAAAAGTTTCTGGACAGATAGAAACATTCTATCTATACTTTGAAAGGGGATTGGGTTTCATGCGCGTACTTAATTGTCATAATTGTCCAGCTCAGATTTGTGAATTTGAATTATGTAAATTTTATCTTGAAGAATTACCAATGACTGAGTGGGTGAGAAGTGGAGGAAGGCAAAAACCAAACAAGAATGTCATAACGATAACTTGTTTCTGAGTGATGGGTACATGGTGATACATCATACTATAAACTTCATTGTGTTTATTTTGTATAGTCCCTAAATTTTCCAAAACAAAAAATTAAATAAGAGGAGTAGAAAGTATGCAGAGCAACTATGTGCAAGGGAAGGAGAGATGAACTTTATAAAAGAACAATAACTGGATAGGAGAATGAGGGCAATAAATAAATAAACACAAAAAAATTAAAAAGAAGTTAGAAGAAAACATTTTTAAAAGTTAAAAAAAAATAATAAAAGCAAAGAAAAACAAGTGATAACTTGGTTTGAAGGCCTTCATGGAAAAGTCATTACAATTGGGCTCATTTGGTAGAGTTTGGGCATGCAAAACTGAAGAAAGGCCATTTCAGAGAAATAAAACAATGTAAAGAAAATGATAAATACACATTTTGGTGTTAGGCTATTTAGAGAACAGTTTGTTTTAAGTATTAGGTGAAGAAAAAAGAACGATGGAATATAAAACTAAAAAAGTAGATGGGGGATGAGATCACACAAAAAGGATAGAAATGTTAGGCCACAGAAAACACATTAGTCAGTGGGGAATTATTCTACATATTCAAGTTTGTAATGACAGGATAAGAGCTAAACTTCGGAAACTTTCATCTAGCAGTGAAGAATATTATGGAAGCAATACAAGTCTCTCTAACTGATAATGATGCCCTAACAGGGCAATGATAGGGAGAATGGAAAGCCACGGACACAGGCAGTAGAGCTAGTATTTGATGGCTAAGATTTTAAAAGAGCAAATATCAAGTTACATAGCTTTGAAAAGGTTTAAAACACAGAGATTCTTCTCCTTAGCACAAAATAATGCTGAGAAAACTAACCTACTGAAAACAGAATATCATGAGGTCTGATACCAATTTCCTCAAGATTTATGACTAGAAGTGCTGATTTACAACTAGAGTGCCAATCCAATTAATGTCGAAATTTCAGTTTTGGATGATGTTTTAAAAATAACCTTGTTATGGAGCTACTATAAAAGCAAAAGCACAGATTCCAGATTTACCACAAAGTACTCCAAATAGCAATGAGTATATTTTCTATGCTTTTTTGTCTCTATAGAAATGCTGTTAAAACAAAATGGATGTATATCAGTGTTAAGGGTATCTTATCTAACAAATTTCTTTGTTCCAGCCCCTACCACCACTACCAATGGCCTTGGCCTTGAAAATAATGCTTTGTATGTATTCAATGGAATTAACCTTAGTGAACAGAAGTCATAACTGCCCTCATGTAACTTCTAACAAACAAAGAGAGGGAAACATGTAACTAAATTACTAGTAAAAAATCCCCTGCATATTCTTGAAGTATATTAGTTTCTTATTTGAAAAATTTCTGTGCAAGGTTAAATTCACAATTATTAAAGCTGCTTTTATTATGTGAAGGGCTTTATAACTGATAAAGATTATTTGCTTGACCAAATGTTAACAAGGTTCCTAAGCCTTCTCCTAGGCCCATCTGTGCGCTTTCTTGTAAAATTCAGTTTTAGCAAAAAACTCTGCTAAGTCAGTAGAGCAAAAACATTGATAACTGATCACCCTGGATATCTAATTACATTCTTCATTCTCCACCATCCCCCAGGAGATGTCTGATTATCTTGGCCTGTCTTCAGAAAAAAATCCTTCTAGGTGAGTTTAGCCAGAATCACCTTTTAAGTCTGATATTTCCTTTTAGTAATTTTCTATCTACTAACTCTCCATCCCTCCTCATTGGCTATAAATTCCCACTTGCCCATGTTGTATTGCGAGTCTCTCTCCCTCACTGTAAAATCCCATGTCAGTGGTCCTTACATCTATTGCAATGACCCTAAATAAAGTCTTCCTTAATGTACTTTAACAAGTATCACTGAATACATTTTTCCTTAACATTAGGACAATTATTGTCTATTTCAATGGCAATAACAAAAATACTGCCTTGAAGAAGGATTTGAGAGGGCACAGAAGACAAGATGGCTGACTAGACACAGCCAGGAAGTGCCTATGCCACAAAGAGAGACCAAAATATCAAGTGAACAAACATACTTCGAACAAATCTTCAGAGAGGAAACACCAAGAGTTGAAAGGCAACACAGACACTGAGGCTGAAAAGAGAGGAAACTGGGAAACCTGTGTGAGGTTTCCGAATGTGAGGGCTAGTTCCCGCCACTGAATGGCTCCTAGGGAAGACAGCAGTGCTCTAAACTTGCTGAATACAAAAGAGCGACAAGTCAGAGCCAAAGCCTATCTATGGGCCATTATACTTCAGCACCATCTACTGGTTGACAGACCAAATTACAACACCAAAAATATTCTGCCAATATACATCATCTGTGAAACCCAGGGAAAGAATCCACTCACAAATAAAAATCCTGTACAGAGTCTTGGCCCTCTGAAAACACTTAGAAAAGAAGTCAATTGAGTATACTCAACTTATACCACAGTTAAAGGAACACCAGCCCACTCAGATGAAAAAGAATCAGCAAAAGAACTCCGACAATTCAAAAAGTCACTGTCCTCTTCTTTCCAAAAGAGTGCACAAGCTCCCCAGCAATAGATCTTAACCAGATTGAAATGACAGACAATTCAGAATCTAGATAACAAGGAAGTTCAATGGCTTTAGGAGAAAGGTAAAACCAATTCAAGGAATCAAAGAAATCCAGTAGAACTACCCAAGAGCTGAAAGACAAAATAGCCATTTTTAAAAAGAACCGAACTGAACTTCTAAAATTAAAAAATTCACTACAAGAACTTCATAGTACAATCAGAAGCATTTACAGCAGAATAGACTAAGCTGAGAAAAGAAGCTCAGAGCTTGAAGACCAGTTTAGTTTTTTCAATTCAACTTAGACAAAAATAAGGAAAAAAGAATATTTTAAAAATGAAAACAATTTCTGAAAAACATGGGATTATATAGAGACCAAATCTAGGATTCACTGGCATTCCTGAGAGAGAAAACAACTTTGAAAACATATTTGAAGATACAGTCTATGAAAAATACCCCAATCTCACTAGAGATATCAACATGCAAATTCAAGAAATACAGAAAACTCTTGAGTTTTATGCAAGATGACCATCCCCAAGACACACAGACAACAGATTCACCAAGGCCGATGTTAAAGAAAAAATCTTAAAGGCAGCTAGAGAGATGAGTCAGGTCACTTATAAAGGAAACCCCATCAGGATAGTAGCGGGCTACTCAGCAGAAACTTACAAGCCAGAAGAGATCGGAAACCAATTTTCAGCAGCCTTAAAAAAAATAAATTCCAATGAAGAATTTCATATCCCACCAAACTAAGCTTCAAATGCTAAGAATCTGTAACCACTAGACCAGCCTTACAAAAAGTCCGTAAGGGAGTACTAAACATGAAAGTAAAAGAACAGTATCTGATACCACAAAAACACAATTAAGCATATAGCCCACAGACACTATAAAGCAGCTACACAAACAACTCTACAAAACAACCAGCTAAATGCACAATTTCTGGATCAAAACTTCACATATCAATGCCAACCCAGAATGTGAATGGAATAAAGACCCACTTAAAAGGCACAGGATGGCAAGCTGGACAAAAAGACAAGATCCATCTGTCTGCTGTCTTCAAGAAGACGCATCTCACATGTAACAATACCGAAAGCCTCAAAATTAAAGGGAAAAAAAACTGCCATACAAATGGAAAACAATAAAGAGCAGGAGTTGCAATTCTAATATCAGATAAAGCAGACTTCAAACTGAAAACAATTAAGAAGGGCAAACAAGCGTATTACATAGTGGCAAAGGGTTCAATTCAACAAGAAGACTTAACTACCTTAAGTCTATACACACCCAACATTGGAGCACCCAAATTCATAAAATGAGTTCTTTTTGACCTAGAAAAAGACCTCAACAGCCACGTAATAATACTGGGAGATGTCAACTCCCCAGTGACAGGATTAGACAGATCATTGAGGAAGAAAACTAACAAAGAAATTCCGGACTTAATCTTGACAGTCCACCAATGGGACCTAATAGACATCTATAGAATAGTCCACCCAAAATCACATAATATACATTTTTCTCATCTGCACAAGAAACATATTCTAAGATCAACCAAATATTTTGGTCATAAAGCAAATCTCAATAAATTCAAAAAAATCAAAATCATATTAAGCATGTTCTCACATCACAGTGCAATAAAAACAAAAACCAACACCAAGAAGATCTCTCAAAACTACACAAATACATGAAAATGAAGGAACTTGCTTTTGAATAAGTTTCACGGAAATAATGAAATGAAGGCAGAAACCAAAAAATTATTCAAAATTCACAAAAACAGAACCACATATTAACAAAATCTTTGGGATGGAACTAAAGCATGTTAAGAGGAAAGTTTACGATGCCAAATGCATTCATCAAAAATTAGAAAGATCTCAAATTAACAATCTAACTTTGTGCCTAGAGGAACTAGAAAAAAAAACAACCACAAAGCTAACAAAAGAAAAGAAATAACTAAGATCAGAACTGAATTAAATTAAGACACAAAAATCCATACAAAAGATCAATGGAAAGAAGAGTAGGTTTATTGGAAGAATAAAAAAGATTGACAGACTTCTCATTAGATTAACAAAGGAGAAAAAGGGAAGATCCAAATAAGCACAAACAGAAATGACAAAGATGACATTACAACTGATCCCACAGAAATACAAAAGATCCTCAGAGACTATTATGAACATCTCTATGAACACAAATAAGAAATCTAGAGGAAATAAATTTATGGGAACACACAACCTCCAAAGATTGAACCAGGAAGAAAGTGAAAACCTGAACAGACCAATAACAAGTTCCAAATTTGAGTCAATAATTAAAAACCTACCAACAAAAAAAAAAGCCATGGACTAGAAGGATTCACAGCTGAATTCTACCAGGCACACAAATAAGAACTGGCACCAATCCTACTGAAAATATTCAAAAAAAATTGAGGAGGAGGGACTCTCCCTGCTCCCTAACTCATTCTACAAGGCCAGAATTATCCTGATACCAAAATCTGGCAAAGATACAACAAAAAAGAAAACTTCAGGCCAATATCCCAAATGAACACAAACACAAAACCCTAAAAAAAAAAAAAAAAAAAAAAAAAAAAACTAGCGAAATGAATCCAGCAGCACATTAAAAAGTTAATTCACCATGATCAAGTAGGCTTTATTCTTGGATGCAGGGTTGGTTCAACATATGCACATCAATAAATGTGATTCACCACATAAACAGGATCAAAAACAAAAAGCATATGATCATCTCAATAGACAAGAAAAAACTTTCTACAAAATCCAACATCTCTTTATGATAAAAACCCTCAACAAACAAGGCTTCGAAGGAACATACCTCACAATAATAAGAGCCATCAATGAAAAACCCACAGCCAACATCATACTGAATGGGCAAAAGCTGGAGTCATTTTCCTTGAGAACTAGAATGAGACAAGGCTGCCCACTCTCAACACTCCTATTCAACATAGTACTGAAAGTGCTAGTTAGAATAATCAGACAAAAGAAAGAAATAAAATACATTCAAATAGGAAAGGAAGTCATATTACCTCTCTTCAGTGATGATATGATTCCATACCTAGAAAACACTAAAGATGCTGCCAAAAGGCTCCTGAACTGATAAATAAGGATACAAAATCAATGTACAAAAATCAATAGCATTTCTATACACCAAAAACATTCTACCTGAGAGCCAAATCAAGAACACACACCAATTTCCAACAGCAAAAACCTATGCATACATCTAACCAAAGAGGTGAAAGATCTCTACAAGAACTACAAAACACTGCTGAAATTAATGAGAGACAAGACAAATAAATGGAAATATATTCCATGCCCATGAATTGGAAGAATTAATATTGTTAAAATGGCCATACTGGTCAAAGCAATTTATAAATTCAATGCTATTTCTATCAAACTACCAACATCATTTTTTGCAAAATTAGAAAAGCCTATTCTAATATTCACATGGAACAAAAGCAGATCCCAAATCGCCAAGGCAATACTAAGCAAAAAGAACACTACCTGACTTCAAACTGTACTATAAGGCTATAGTAACCAAAACAGCATGGGACTGGTACAAAAACAGACACATAGACCAATGGAACAGAATAAAGAACCCAGAAATAAAGCCATACACCCATAACCATCTGATTGTCAACAAAGTCAACAAAAGGAAGCAATGAGGAAAGGACTCCCTGTTCAATAAATGGTGCTGGGATAACTGTCTAGCCACATGCAGAAGAATGAAACTAGTCTCTACCTTTCACCACATACAAAAATTAACCCAAGATGGATTAAAGATGTAAATATAAGACCTCAAACTACAAAAATCCTACAAGAAAACCTAGGAAATGCACTTCTTGACATCAGGTTTGGCAAAGAATTTATGACGAGGTCCCCAAAAGCAATTGCAACAAAAATGAAAATTGACAAGTGGGACCTAATTAAACTAAAGAGCTCTGCACAGCAAAATAAATTATCAACAGTAAACAGCCTAGAGAATGGGAGAAAATATTCACAAACTATGCATCCAACAAAGGTCTAATATCCAGAATCTATAAGAAACTTAAATCAACAAGCAAAAAACAAATAACTCCTTTAAAAAATGGGGCCGGGTGCGGTGGCTCACACCTGTAATCCCAGCACTTTGGGAGGCTGAGGCAGGCGGATCATGAAGTCAGGAGATCGAGACCAACCTGGCTAACACAGTGAAATCCCGTCTCTACTAAACAAAATAGAAAAAATTAGCTGGGCGTGGTGGCGGGCACCTATAGTCCCAGCTACTCGGGAGGCTGAGGCAGGAAAATGGTGTTAACCTGGGGGGCGGAGATTGCAGTGAGCTGAGATCGTGCCACTGCACTCCAGTCTGGGCAACAGAGTGAGACTCCATCTCAAAAAAAAAAAAAAAAAAATCGGCAAAGGATATAAATAGACACTTATCAAAAGAAGACATTGTAAGTGGCCAAGAAACAAATGAAAAATGTTCATCATCACTAATCATCAGAGAAATGCAAATCAAAACTACAACAATATACCATCTTATACCAGTCAGAATGGTGATTATTAAAAAGTCAAAAAATAATAAACGCTGACAAGCCTGGGGAGAAAAGGGAACACATATACACTCTTGGTGGGAATGCAAGTTAGTTCAGCCACTGTGGAAAGCAGTTGAGAGATTTCTCAAAAACTTACAACAGGACTACTGTTTGACCCAGCCATCCCATTACTGGGTATATACCCAAAGGCAAATAAATTATCCTAAAAAAAGACATATGCACCCATATGTTCATTGCATCACTATTCACGATTGCAAAGATATGGAATCAACCTAGGTGCCCATCGATGGTAGAGTCGATAAAGCAAACGTGGCACATATACACCATGGAATACTACGCAGCCATAAAAAGACTGAAATGTGTCCTTTGCAGCAACATGGATGTGGCTGGAGGCCATTATCCTAATTAACACAGGAACAGAAAACCAAATACCGTATGTTCTCACTTACAAGTGTGACCTAAATAACGGAATACATATGGACAGAAAGATGAGAACAATAGACACTTAGAGACGTCTAAAGGAGGGAGCGGGGAGGGAGGGGGAAATGAGGTGAAAAACTACCTATCAGGTATTATGCTCAGTACCTGGGTGACAGGATCATCTATATCCCAAACCTCAGCATCATGCAATATACCCATGTAACAAATCTGTACATGTACCCTCGAATCTAAAAGAAGAAATTATTTTTAAAATATATACATAGGCTTAAAACTAAAAAATAAATCATTTTAAATCAGACTGAAATTATTTTTAAAATATATACATAGGCTTAAAACTAAAGAATAAATCATTTTAAATCAGACATATGCATTTCTGAGTATATATACTGTTACATATTGGAATACTTTTCTAATGAAAAGAGTAAAATCTGTTTTTCTAAAATATCTTTTTAAAAAGAGGAACTTACAAGTTTATATTTTAATTATACTCCAATTATAGCCAGAAAAAATATTTCAGTCAGTGGATAGTGTTCCATAACCTCGTGTCTGCAAAGCAACTATTCAGTTAGGTTTCTGGATTTCTATTCACACCCGAATGCGTACACATACATATGCATACAAATATCTATATACATATTCTATATAGTATATTTTTCAATTTTTTTTAAGAGAATAACTTTGGAAAATAATCTTCAATTAGAGTAGAAGAAAAAAAACAAAAGCATTAAATGACATACATTCCTGCTGTAGATGTTTACAAATGCAGGTGCCAGTAACAGAGTTCCTACAAATCAATCATGATACTACCACCTATATTACTGCCTATACTTTGTAGCTCTACAAAGGAATCTATGACACATGAGGACTCTATGAGTCAGAATTCCTCATATATAAAATAGGATAAAATGCTACCTATAGTTCATGCAATGTTATGAGAATTAAATGAGCTAATCCAATTAAAGTGCTTACTCTGATAGGCTAATATTAAAAACAAGTGTTCATTCCCCAAGACCTAAATTAAGAGACATATTTTGTCATAGTGGACAATGTACATAAAGAACTTTACATAAAGGACAGTGAAATATTTGTCTCAGATAATACTAACATTAATCATAAGACGTATAATCAAACTGTTAGATGTGAAGAAATATCAGTTTCCATCTTTATAATTTTTAGATTTGAGGAAATATGATTCCTTCATTACAACTACAACTGACCTATGTAGAAATAGAATAAAAAATTAAAAATTTTGTTTGTGACAAAAGTGACCTAACTTATCAAGTATTTATTTACCAAGATAAATATTTAAATATATCATTTGATAATATCTAAGACAAAACAGAAGTATAGTTGCAAGGTACAATCAATATAAGATTTAAAATCCCATTCCCTTCATCATACAAAAATAGGAATTGTGTATAAAAAGCTACATAAAAATACTTAGCATAACACTTCATAATTGAAAATTGGATATATCTATATATCTAATGTCCTACTGCTGAAGATCACTTATGATACAGGCATTCAGTGGAAAATTATATAACCATTTTAAATGACTTTGAACTAAATTTTGAACTAAATGGCATAGGAAAATGTTCACAAAGTTGAAAAAAGCAAGGAACAAAAGTGTTCCTACGGTATGATTCAAAGTTTGTAAAATAGTATAGATGTGTGTGCATACACCACACACACAAAAAAAAAACCCTGAAAATGCATATATCAAAATATTACTATTTCTGGATAGAGGGATTACAGGGATTTTAAAACTTTCTTCTTGTGTGTTTCTGTATTTCCCATATTCTTTTTGTAATCTAAAAGTTAAAAGATTTCAAAATCCTACTGTTTTAGTTTTTATCCATATATAAATTTTGTACCAGGAGGATTTCATAGACACCAAGACTCCAAATATGATCTCATGTTTAAGAATACAATTTTTTCAATTGTTTTTAATAAAATACATTCTCAGTGACACCTACCTTAGTCTTATAAGCTTGATATGTTTAACGGAGAGAACCAAAATTGAACACTGGATCAAAAAACAATTTCTTCTTGGGAGAGGAGGGGAACTTGACCAAGAGCAAATATTGATAATATTGAAATATATGAATTAATCTATAACTCTTATTTCAAATGTTCAATAACTCTTGGCACAGAGATGACTTTTTACTGGCTTTTTGTTGAACACTATGTGATTCTCAAAACTGTCATCTTCCACCCCCCTCCTTAATATATATGAATCCAAGAAGCTTGCAAGTCATATTAACATATTCTTTCTTTAGTTTGGTAGAAATTTGTACTTTTGACCTTGAATTTTCCCTACTACCTAATCAGAGTTTTATCATAAATAAACATTTACTACTGCAGGCATTAAAATGGAATAGGACTTAATAATTAGTAAAGTTCCTTCCTAACTTCAGATTTTATGAAGATCTAAGTAACTGATGAAAAATTGAATCCTTTAACATGAAAAAACAAAATTCGTATTCACATTTCAAGTTATATGTGTCAAAGCACTGGTGTTGAAACAGAATAGGTTAACTCCTAATTTCACATCACTGAGTTATTCACTGCAGTAATGAGGAAATACATTCTTGGGAAAGTTATGCTGGGAAATTACCTAACATTCTCTGACAATAAAAAAAAAACTAACAATAAAAAGAAAAGCAGGCCAATGGTGTGAAAAAAAATTATGAATTAGTATGGTGTTTTCTGATTATAAAGCTAAATATAAGGACAGGATTTTTGCACTTTGATCACTCTCACAGTGTTGCACTGAAAATAAAACATTAATATACAGAATGAAAGAACACTGATCGACACAATCTACAATATTTACATAGAAATTATTAGTCATAAAGGGTTTTGGAGTATTCATTTAGGTAGGCAGTAACATTTCCTGAGGGCTTTCTATGTGATAGGAACTTTGCTGGTTATCAGAAATGCAAAAAATGAAAAGCCACAATTCTTGCCCTCAACAAGATCATACACAGGTTAAGTTTACACATCCACCACCTATGATAAATCAGCCCAATTACAAAGACACCAAATCTGAAATGATAGTCACTATGTTGCCTATTGAAGTTAGAATATTTGGTTTAAAATATTCCCTCTTAATTTTTTGGTTTTTACAATGCAGTTAAGAAGTATGGCTAATGAGATGCATTGAAAAACATGATGAGTATATTACAAAAGCATTGTATATAGGGAAAATCTTTGTATTTCAGCAATTTTTAATATTTACTTGAATTTTTCCCAAAAAATTGGGAAACAATTTTTTCTCCCACAAAACACCCACTATTTGCAGTCCTATTGCACAAATGTCAATCTATTGTTGGTTTTTCTTCTTCCATAATAAGAAATTCATACATTTACATTAAAACACTGCCTTGTTCATCTTTAAGACTTCCAATTAATGGTGCTATGCTTTAGTTCCCAGTATTACAAAGCCAGAATAAATTTTTAAATAGTACTGGAAAAAATGGTCATAGAGTATATGAATCCTGAAAACTGAAAACTAAAGCGGTTGCCCCTTCACCATCACTTTCCTATTCCAAAAAGACTAGAATCATTGAAGGTATTTGATGTAAAAAATGAGTACCTTCTGAAATAGTTCATCTCCTACATCGTCATAAGCCAACTTGATGAAATCTTATTGATTCTAAAAGCCTCCATTTAGAAACCATCACCTAAAGCCTTTCCGTGGTCTCCAAAATAATCTTCCCTCTGAATATCCATTACATCTTGGTAGCACTACCCTTATGCTACTTATTTCAAACTACCTTAAATTTAGTTATTTGAGCAAAACACCTTTAACCCTTTTAGATGGAAATAGCTCCTAAGGGCAAACAACATGTCTTGGTATCAGTTATACTACTTTAGTGGTATCCTCAAACACTCATTGATTGTGTAACACTGTACAAGGAACTTAACCTCTTTATTGTATAGTATGTGTTATAATACCTACCTCATAGGATAGCTATGACCAATAAATGAACACATATTAAATGCACAGAAATACAATCAATCCTCATCCACAGATTCCACATTTATGAATTTGCCTACTCAATAAAATTTATTTGTAACCCAACATCAATATTCGTAGCACTTTGGCAATAATTTGTGGAAATGTGCAGAGGAGGAGAATTTTGAGTCACCTGATTTGCATCCTATCAGCTGAAACTGAACAAAGTAATGCTCTGCTTTGTTTCTGCTCTCATACTATAAAGGATTATTCTTTTCACAGTCTATTAAGTGCTACAATGTTCTCATTTTTGTGCTTTTTGTTGATGATTTGGCTATTTAGAATGCCCAAGTGCTATCTAGTGTTCCTAAGCACAAGATGCCCGTGATATGCCTTAAGGAGAAAATATGTGTGTTACAAAAGCTTCCTTCAGGCATGAGTCATACTGCTGTGGGACATGAGTTCAATATTAATGAATCAACAATACATATTTTAAATAAGTTGTCTTTAAACATAAATACACATTTTTAAAAAGTTATGTATTGATAGGTGAACAAAAATGTTGTGACCAGAGGCTTACAGGAACCTAACACTGTAATTCCAGTAAGAGCTAATTTATTATTCACTGCTACTTCTCAGACCAAATCTACTTCAAGTAGTGAGAATCAACTGTACTTAGAATACTGACAAATACATAGTAAGAGCTAAGGAACTATTAACTACCATTGCAATTTTATTGTTAATAGCACATGGTAGGTACTTGATCATCTGTTAAAACAGTGCCTGAATAAAATAAAAATAAGGACTAGGTTTTAAAAAGGAAGAAAATTTCCAAATTATTTTTATATAACAGGTATATAACATTGGCCCCAAAACTTCACAAAACTGCACAGAAAACTGTACAAATCAAACACACTAAAGAATAATGATGCAAAAACTTTAAATGAGATAATATGCAAAAGAATCCAAAACACTAAAAAACATTTGAAAGAGGGGTACATGCCAGAAATTCAAAGGTTTTTAATATTAAAAATGCATTAATAAAATCCATTATATTAACAGAAGATTATATGTTCATTTTCATAACTGCTGAAAATTCAAGTGACATAATTCAACATCATACATAATTACCAAATAAAAATTTTAACGTTTACATAGAAATTAAGAGATATTTTTTAGCCTGAATACATATAGATATAGATATAGATATATAGATATATAGATATACACATGTGTCTGTACTTGCCCAATTAGCCAGCAACTTACTTAATTGGAAATGTTAGGTACTTTCTCATTAAAATAAGGAATAAGACAAGGATGTCCACTATCTCTTCTGTTATTTAATATCTTTTGGTGTTATTAAACAACACAATTAAAGAAAACATTAGAGGCCAAAAATGGAAGAAAAAGAAGGAAAGTAATCTTTATTTGCAAGCGATATGATTTTTATATCAGGAAGGCAAAAACAAAAACAACCAATAAAAACCCTAAAATAATTCACAAGAGAATTATAAGCAGTATGTAAAACAAATAAGAAGCAGACAACTTAATGTTTTCTTCTTCTCCTCCCACCACCCAAAAAAACCTACTTAGTTAAAATAATTGAGAAGACTCTATGACTATAATGAAAAGTAATATAAAATACCTAGGCCTGCATCCAGCAAAAAAAAAAAAAAAAGCAAAAAACAAAATGTAAAATCAGAGAACAGAGGTAAAAGGATAATAAAAGAAAAAGATATAAAAAAAAGGGTAAGACCAAAGTGGTAAATAAAATCTCTCAAAATCTTTATCTTAAATTGGAATGAGGATAAATTTGGGATTCATGTTTTTCTCTCCAAAAATGTGTGTTTCCTACTCTACCCATGGAAAAAGCTTAAAAACAATAAAACAGTAGTAATGAACACTCCTACCAGATTATGCTCCATTATTAATACTATTTTTTAATAAAAAGTTTCAAGTATGGAAAAAATGCATAAAATTTGTCTAGGATATGTTATTACTGAAAGTGTAAAAATTACCGAGGATACGTTACTACTGAAAGTAAAGAAATTATCAAAGATCCATGACTCAAAAGCCTCTTATGCACAACGTATAAAAAAATTGTACTAACGGCCTTCCCTCCCAAACTACGGCCTTCCCTCCCAAACTATCCCAGTGTTTAGCTAAAGATGGCATTAACTGCAAGGCTGAATTAAATGGCTACTGAATTTCTTTCCACTTCTTTTTTTTTTTTTTTTTTTTTTGAGACAGAGTCTCACTCTGTAGCCCAGGCTGGAGTGCAGTCGCGCTGATCTCAGCTCACTGCAACCTCCGTGGTCAAGCGATTCTCCTGCCTCAGCCTCCTGAGTAGCTGGGATTACATGCATGCGCCACCACGCCCGGCTAATTTTTGTATTTTTAGTAGAGATGGGGTTTCACCATGTTGGTCAGGCTGGTCTTGAACTCCTGACCTCATGATCTGCCCACGTTGGCCTCCCAAAGTGCTGGGATTGCAGGTGTGAGCCACCACACTCAGCCTCTTTCCACCTCTTTATTTTGCTTTCCAGTTTTTAGGGACAGAAGTGGAGGGGAAAGCAAGTGCATCTTTTGGCTAAGAACACACATCTGAAGTAAGACCACTGGATTCACTAAATATATAACTATGGGCAAATTAACTAATGCCTTTCTCAGAGTCTCAGTACTTTTTTTTAACTGACTGATTAAAATTATATATATTTATAATATAAAACATGATGCTTTGATACCTGTAGAATGGCTAAATCAAGCTATTAACATATACATTACCTCACATACTTATCATTTCTTCTGGTACGAACCCTTAAAATCTCCTGTCTTAGCAATTTTCAAATATACAACATATTGTTATTAACTGCAGTCACCATGATTTACAATAGTCTTTGAACTTATTCCTCCACTTTAAATAAATTTTTCTGTCTTTTAACCAACATCTCCCTAATTCCTCCCACACCCTAGCCTCTGATAATCAACATTTCACTGTTTCTACGAGGTCAACATCTTTACACTACACATACAATAAGTAAGATCATGAGTATTTGTCTTTCTGTGCCTGACTTATTTCACTTAACATAATGTCCTACAGGTTGATTCACGATGTTGAGAATGACAGGATTTCCTTCTTTTGTTAAGGGTGAATGATATTTCACTGTGTATATATAACATGTTTTCTTCATCCATTCACCCATTAATGGACACTTAGATTGATTCCACATCTTGGCTATTGGAAATAATGCCACAATGAACATGGAAGTGATGGCAGTAGTGGGGCATCTGGAGTGGCCACTGCCATGATGCCAGCTGCAGTGTGGGAGGTAAGGCTGGAGCTTGTGGACTCCACAAAGCTGCAAGAGCCAGGAACAGGTGGAAGCCCTGCCTACTTCCAAGTTGAAGGGGCAGGAGCCCTGCCCTCCTGGGTGCAGCTGCAGCCACCCAGCCACAGCTGCAGACCCAGGCATTTCTGCACTCTCAGGGGCCTAGGAAGACACTCCTGCAGTCTTGGAAGAGTCTGCTCCTGCTGCCTGGCCTCTCCCTACTCCTGGCACCCACTCTAATTTTGGAGCAACGTTGTGGCCAAGCCTGGGCACTGTCACGACATAGCTGGGTATGCGCACGCTTGGGGCAGTGCTGATACGCCAGCTCCATGCTGCCTCAGCCCCCTCCGGACTTTGTTTTTAAGTTTTGGTCTGCATTTTAGACTAACCCTGCTTGCTCCTGTGAACCAACCACTGATTTCTGACTACAGCTCAGAAGAGACAAAAGGGATGCGTAATGTAAAAATCTGGATCAATATTTTAATTTTGAGCATGTCAGCAGCCTCAGGGTTTTTGAGCTGTCCTTACTCCTTTGTTTCGTTTTGATCCATGTCTTCCAATAGCCCGGTTTGTCTCCTCGCCTTCGGGCCATCAAACTCCAAATGGTCATGCAAATGAAAACTTGGCTGATGGCTCCCTTTTACTTCTACTAGGGATCCTTAGATAGGGCCTCTAAGAAGACATAACTGCCATTTTCCCCATAAACAACGCCCCCTGTCAGCATGAAGCAGTTAAGAGCAGTCATTGTCCCTATCCTAATGGCAGCAGATGTACCTCTTCAGAGCAGGGACTGAAGGCAGCAGCAGCCTGTCTGGAATGGTGTCAATCAATCCCTGGCATCATCAATGACATCAGATGCAGTGGGGGAGGCGCAGCTGGGGCTGTGCACTCCACAGAGCCAGCAGGAACCAAGAACAGGTGGAAGCCCCCAGCCCATTCCAAGCTAAACAGGTGGGAGCCCCGCCCCCCGGGCGCAGTTGTAGCCATCAAGCTGTGGCTGCAAACCCAGGCATCTCTACACTCTTGGGGACCCAGGAAGCCCTGCTGACCCACAAGCTTGGAAGTGACTGTTCCTGCTGCCTAGCCTCTCCCAACTCCAAGAACCCACTACAAACACCCGCTCCAATTTCGGAGCAAAGTTGTGTCCAAGCCCAGGCACTGTCATGAATGAGCCAGGTGTGCACACACTCAGGGCAGCTATGACACACCAGCCCCCTCATGCCTTGGCCCCCTCCAGACTTTGGGTACCAAAGAGGATGGGAGAAAGGCTGACAAGGGGCTAAGGGTGGCTTGATGCGGGCCTGCAGGCAACATTCAGCACAAACAGCCTGGGCACCATGGGCACTGTCGATGGCAGGTTAATGGCAGCAGGAGGCAGACAGGCCTAGACGGAAAGGGGCAGGTACCTGGTGAAACCTCATCTTCAGATCAGAGACAGCCTGAGGTCTGGTGGCTGGACTGCCAGTGCCATGGACTGGAGGGAGAACTTCTGGTGCTTTTTCTGGGCCTGCCCATGGCTTTCCATGGACCAATCAGCATGCACTTCCTCCCCTCTGAAGCCCATAGAAACCCTGGACTCAGCCAAACTCAAGCAGACGCCAGGACAATCTGCCTGCAGAAAAGAGCTACCCACTGAGGGTCTCCTCTCTGCTGAGAGCTGAGCAGATGATGGGACAACCTGCCTGTGGAGAGAAGCTACCCACTATGGGTCTCCTCTCTGCTGACAGCTGAACACTTGTCAGGATACCCGGCCTGCAGAGAGGAGCTACCCACCACTGTGGGTCTCCTTTAAGCTGTTCTGTCACTCAATAAAGGATCTCTTCACCTTGTTCACCCTCCACTTGTCCACATAACTCATTCTTCCTAGACACAGGACAAGAACTCGGGACCTGCTGAATGGCACGACTGAAAGAGCAGTAACACAAACAGGGCCGAAACACGCCCCTTGCTTGTCATGTTGCAGGTGACAAGAAGGAGAGAAGAGCTGTAGCACTTCAGGGAGCCCAGACTTAAGAGCTCCCCAAGCCAGAGCTGTGACACCTTCAATGGGGCTCTGCAGTTCCTGAAGTCTCCAAGCTTCCAGGCACCACTGCCTACCCCAGTGCCAGCCGTGGAAGCTGCTTGCGGTATGCCTCATTGAGCCACAGCCTTGCAGGGTGCCGGCACCTGGAGCTGTCCACCACACCACAACTAGTGTGCCTGGCTGTGTGCAGTGGCCGGATCACATGCTAATTCACACACCCCTCACCACTCCATACCTGGCTCACCCTTGGCAAGCATGGGATACAGGCTGTTAGTGCGAGCAGAGTGTATCCTGCCAGGCAGAGTGGGCAGAACAAGCCAAGCAGGCCCAAGCAAAATTCAGACAAAGACAATACCAGCCACAGAGGTTCCTGGCTAGAAAAGTGACACTCTAAGGATGCTGTGACAGAAATACAGGCATCTCTTTGAGATACTGATATGATTTCCTTTGGACATACACCAAATAGTAAAATTGTTGGATGACATGATAGTTCTACTTGTAATTTTTGAGATACCTCCATACTGTTTTCAATTATGGCTGTAATACTAATTTACAACCCAACCAACAGTCTTCAAGGGTTCTCTTTTCTCCATAACCCTGCTAATACTTATCTTCAGTCTTTTTTAAAGTAGCCATTCTAACAGCTGTAAGATAGTATCTCATTAGAGTTATAATTTGCATTTTCCTGATGATCAGTAATGTTCATCACTTTTTCATAAACCTGTTGGCCAATTATATGTCTTATTTTCAAAAATGTTTATATAGGTCCTTTGCATATTTTTATATCAGATTATTTGTTTTCTTACTTTCAAGTTCCTCACATACTCTGGATATTAATTCCTTATCAGACATATGGTCTCACATATTTTCTCCTATTCCACAGGTTTTCTCTTCATTCTGTTTCCTTTGCTGTGCAGAAGCTTTTTAGTTTGATGTCATCCTATTTGTCTATTTGTACTTTTGTTGTCTGTGCTTTGGGGGTTATATCCAAAGTACGTGTGATCATACCAATGACAGAGAGCTTTTCTCCTATGATTTATTTACTACTTTTACAGTTTTAGGTCTTAAATTTAAGCACTTAATCCATTTTGAGATGATTTTTATATATATGATGTGAGATGGGAGTCTAATATTATTCTTCTGCAAGTGAACACCCAGTTTCCCTGCAACCATTTATGGATGAGACTGCCCTTCCCCCATTGTGTGATCTTGGCATTTTTATCAACAATCAATTGGCCATAAATGTGTGGATTTTTTTCTGGCTTTTCCATTCTATCCTGTAAGTCTGTGTGTCTGCTTTTATGCCAGCACCATGGTGTTTTGATTAACACAGCTTTGTAGTAGATTTTCAAATCAGGCACTATGAGGCCTCCAGTTTTGTCCTTTTACTCAACATTGCTCTAGCTATTTTGAAGTGTTTGTGATTCCATACGAATTTTAGGATTTTTTTTTCTATTTCTGGAGAATATGTCATTGGAATTTTTGATGGGGGTTGCATGGAATCTGTAGATAACTTTGGGAAGTAGAGACACTTTAACAATGTTAATCCTTTCAATTCATGAACATGGGATATCTTTTCATTTATTTTATCTCCCTAAATTTCTTTCATAAATGGTTTATTGTTTTCTGCTTACAGAGTTTTTACCTCTTTGGGTAAATTTATACCTAATTTATTTTTGTAACTACTGTAAATAGGATTGTGTTCTTAATTTCCTTTTGAGGCAATCTGTTGTTACTATATAGAAATGCTACTAACAATTATATGTTGATTTTGTAATCTACAACTTTATGGAATTTATTAATCAATTCTAACAGGTTTTTGGTGGAGTCTTTAAGCTTTTCTATATATAAGGTTATGTTATCTATAAGGAAAGACAATTTTACTTCTTCCTTTCCAATTTGAATCCTTTTTATTTCTCTGACTTGCCTAACTGTTCTGGTTAGTACTTTCAGTAGTGTGTTGAACAAAAGTGAGGGTGAGTACCCATGTCTTGTTCCTCATCTTAGGAAAAAGGCCTTCAACTTTTCAGTGCTGAGCATAATACTCACTATGGGCTTGTGTTATATTGTCTTTATTATGTTTAGAGGTAAATCTTTGATATGATTTGGCTTGGGTCCCCACCCAAATCTCATCTCAAATTGTAATCCCTGTAATCCCCGGGTGTTGAGAAAGAGACCCAGTGGGAGGTGATTGGATCTTGGGCATGGATTCCCCTATGCTGTACTCATGATAGTGAGTTCTCGTAAGATCTTATGGTTTTATAAGGGGCTCTTCCCCCTTTGCTTCCATTACATGCTCTCTTGCCTGATGCCATGTAAGACATGCCTGCTTCCCCTTCTGCCATAATTGTAAGTTTCCTGAGGGCTTCACGGGCATGCAGAACTGAGTCAACTAAACCTCTTTTATTGATAAATTGCCCAGTATCGGACAGTTGTTTGTTTGGTTTTTTTGTTTAAATACTTTAAGTTCTGGGATACATGTGCAAAACATGCAGGTTTGTTACACAGGTATACATACACATGCTATGGTGGTTTGCTGCACCCATCAACCTGTCATCTACATTAGGTATTTCTCCTAATGCTATCCTTTCCCTAGCCCACAACCCCTAGACAGGCCCCAGTGTGTGACATTCCCTGCCCTGTGTCCATGTGCTCTTTGTTTGATTCCCATTTATGAGTGAGAACATGCGGTGTTTGGTTTTCTCTTTCTGTGTTAGTTATCTGAGAATGATGGTTTCCAGCTTCATCCATGTCTCTGCAAAGGACATGAACTCATCGCTTTTATGGCTCCATAGTATTCCACAATGTATATGTGCCAAATTTGATTTATCCAGTCTCTCACTGATGGACATTTGGGTGGGTTCTAAGTCTTTGCTATTGTGAATATTGCTGCAATAAACATATGTGTGCATGTGTCTTTATAGCAGAATGATTTATAATCTTTTGGGTATATACCCAGTAATGGGAATGCTGGGTCAAGTGGTATTTCCGGTTCTAGAACCTTGAGGAATCACCAGTGTCTTCCACAATGGTTGAACTAATTTACACTCTGACCAACAGTGTAAAAGTGATCCTATTTCTCCACATCCACTCCAGCATCTGTAGTTTCCTGACATTTTAATGACAGCCATTTTAACTGGCATGAGATGGTATCACATTGTGGTTTTGATTTGCATTTCTCTAGTGACGAATGATGATGAGCTTTTTTTCATATGTTTGTTGGCCACATAATTGTCTTCTTTTGGGAAATATGTGTTTCTATCCTTCACCCACTTCTTGATGGGTTTTTTTTTCTTGTATATTTGTTTAAGTTTCTTCTAGATTCTGGATATTGGCCCTTTGTCAGATGGATGGATTGCAAAAATTTTCTCCCATTCTGTAGGCTGCCTGTTCACTCTGATGATAGTTTCTTTTGCTGTGCGGAAGTGCTTTACTTTAATTAGATCCCATTTACCAATTTTGGCTTTTGTTGCCATTGCTTTTGGTGTTTTAGACATGAAGTCCTTGCCCATGCCTATGTCCTGAATGGTATTGCCTAGGTTTTCTTCTAGGGATTTTATGGTTTTAGGTCTTACATTTAAGTATTTAATCCATCTTGAGTTAATTTTTGTATGCAGTGTAAGGAAGGAGTCTAGTTTCACTTTTATGCATATGGCTAGCCAGTTTTCCCAGCACCATTTATTAAATAGGGAATCGTTTCCCCATTGCCTTTGTCAAGTTTGCCAAAGATAAGATGGCTGTAGATGTGTGGCGATATTTCTAAGGACTCCATTCTGTTCCATTAGCCTATATATCTGTTTTGGTACCAGTAACATGCTGTTTTAGTTACTGTAGCCTTTGTAGTACAGTTTGAATTCAGGTAGCATGATGCCCCCAGCTTTGATCTTTTTGCTTAGGATTGTCTTGGCTATACAGCCTCTTTTTTGGTTCCATATGAAATTTAAAGTAGTTTTTTCTAATTCTGTGAAGAAAGTTAATGGTAGCTTGATTGGGATAGCACTGAATCTATAAATTACTTTGGGCAGTATGGTCATTTTCATGATATTGATTCTTCCTATCCATGAGCTTGGAATGTTTTTCCATTTCTTTGTGTCCTCTCTTATTTCCTTGGGCAGTGGTTTGTAGTTGTACTTGAAGAGGTCCTTCCCATCCCTTGTAAGTTGTATTCTCTTTGTAGCAATTGTGAATGGCAGTTCACTCAAGATTTCACTCTCTGTTTCTCTATTATTGATGTATAGAAATTCTTGTGATTTTTGCACATTGATTTTGTATCCTGAGAGTTTGCTGAAGTTGCTTATCAGCTTAAGGCAATTTTGGGCTGAGACAATGGGGTTTTCAAAATATACAATCATGTTATCTGCAAAGAGAGACAATATGATGCCTTCTTTTCCTATTTGAATACCCTTTATTTCTTTCTCTTGCCTGATTGCCCTGGCCAGAACTTCCAATACTATGTTGAATAGGAGTGGTGAGAGAGGGCATCCTTGTCTTGTGCCGGTTTTCCAAGGGAATGCTTCCAGCTTTTGCCCATTCAGTATTATATTGGCTGTGGGTTTGTCATAAATAGCACTTATTTTGAGATATGTTTCATCGATACCAAGTTTATTGAGAGTTTTTAGCATGAAGGGCTGTTGAATTTTATCGGAGGCCTTTTCTGCATCTATTGAGATAATCATGTGGTTTTCATCGTTGCTTTGGTTTACATAATGGATTGCGTTTATTGATTTGCATAGGTTAAACCAGCCTTGCATCCCAGGGATAAAGCTGACTTGATTATGGTGGATAAGATTTTTGATGTGCTGCTGGATTCAGTTTGCCAGAATTTTATTGAGGATTTTTGCATTGATGTTCATATCAGGGATATTGGCCTGAAATTTTTTGTTGTTGTTGTGTCTCTGCCAAGTTTTGGTATCAGGATGATACTGATCTCAAAAAATGAGTTAGGGAGGATTCCTTCTCTTTCTCTTGTTTGGAATAGTTTCAGAAGGAATGGTACCAGCTCCTCTTTGTAATTCTGGTAGAATTTGGCTGTGAATCTGTCTGGTCCTGGGTATTTTTTGGTTGGTAGGCTATTAATTACTGCCTCAATTTCAGAACTTGTTATTGGTCTATTCAGGGATTCACCTTCTTCCAGGTTTAGTCTTGGGAGGGTGTATGTGTCCAGGAATTTATCCATTTCTTCTAGATTTTGTAGTTTATTTGAGTAGAGGTGTTTACAGCATTCTCTGATGGTAGTTTGTATTTCTGTGGGATCAGTGGTGATATCCCCTTTATCATTTTTATAATGTCTATTTAATTCTTCTCTCTTTTCTTTATTAGTCTGCCTATCGATCTATTTTGTTAATCTTTTCAAAAAAGCAACTCCTGATTCATTGATTTTTTGAAGGGATTTTCGTGTCTCTAGCTCTCATCTTAGTTATTTCTTGTCTTCTGCTAGCTTTTGAATTTGTTTGCTCTTGCTTCTCTAGTTCTTTTATTGTGATGTTAGGGTGTCGATGTTAGATCTTTCCACTTTCTTCTGTGGGCATTTAGTGCTATAAATTTCCCTCTAAACACTGCTTTAGCTGTGTCCCGGAGATTCTTCTATGTTGTGTCTGTTTTCATAGGAATCAAAGAACTTACTGATTTCTGCCTTAATTTTGTTATTTACCCAGTAGTCATTCAGGAGCAGGTTGTTCAGTTTCCACGTAGTTACACGGTTTTTAGTGAGTTTCTTGGTTCTGAGTTCTAATTTGATTGTACTGTGGTCTGAGAGACTATTATGATTTCCATTCTTTTGCATTTGCTGAAGAGTGTTTTACTTCCACTATGTGGTCAATTTTAGAATAAGTGAAATGTGGTGCTGAGAAGAATGTATATTCTGTTGGTTTCCGGTGGAGAGTTCTGTAGATGTCTATTAGGTCTGCTTGGTCCAGAGCTGAGTTCAAGTCCTGAATATCCTTGTTAACTTTCTGTCTCATTGATCTGTCTAATATTGACAGTGGGGTGTTAAAGTCTCCCACTATTATTGTGTGGGAGTCCAAGTCTCTTTGTAGGTCTCTAAGAACTTGCTTTACGAATCTGGGTGCTCCTGTATTGGGTACATATATATTTAGGACAGTTAGCTCTTGTTGTTGCATTGATCCCTTTACCATTATGTAATGGTAAAGCCCTTCTTTGTAAAAATGTAAAAAGCCCTTCTTTGTCTTTTTTTATCTTTGTTGGTTTAAAGTCTGTTTTATCAGAGACTAGGATTGCCACCCTATTTTGGGTTTTTTTGTATTTTTTTTCTTTTTTTGCTTTCCATTTACTTAGTAAATATTCCTCCATCCCTTTATTTTGAGCCTATCTGGGTCTTTGCACGTGAGATCAGTCTCCTGAATACAGCACATCAATGGGTCTTGACTCTTTATCCAATTTACCAGTCTGTGTCTTTTAATTGGGGCATTTAGCCTGTTTACATTTAAGGTTATATAAATATTATGTGTGAATTTGATCCTGTCATTATGATGCTAGCTGGTTATTTTGCCCATTAGTTGATGCAGTTTCTTCATAGTGTCGACAGACTTTACAATTTGGTATGTTTTTGCAGTGGCTGGTACCGGTTTTTCCTTCCCATATTTAGTGCTTCCATCAGGAGCTCTTGTGAGGAAGGCCTGGTGGTGACAAAATCTCTCAGCATTTGTTTGTCTGTAAAGGATTTTATTTCTCCTTTGCTTATGAAACTTAATTTGGCTGGATATGCAATTCTGTGTTGAAAATTCTTTTCTTTCAGAATGTTGAATATTGGCCCCCACTCTCTTCTGGCTTGTAGGATTTCTGCTGAGAGATATACTGTTAGTCTGATGGCCTTCCCTTTGTGGGTAACCTGACCTTTCTCTCTGGCTGCCCTTAACATTTTCTCCTTCATTTCAACCTTGATGAATCTGATGATTATGTGTCTTGGGGTTGCTCTTCTCTAGTAGTATCTTTGTAGTATTCTCTGTATTCCCTGAATTTGAATGTTGGCCTGTCTTGCTAGGTTGGGGAAGTTCTCCTGGATAATATCCTGAAGAGTGATTTCCAACGTGGTTCCATTCTCCCCGTCACTTTCAGGTATACAAATCAAACATAGGTTTGGTCTTTTCACATAGTCCCACATTTCTTGGAGGCTTTTTTGTTTCCTTTTCATTCTTTTTTCTCTAATTTTGTCTTCACACTTTATTTCATTAAGTTGATCTTCAATCTCGGATATCATTTCTTCTGCTTGATTGATTCGCCTATTGATACTTGTATATGCTTCACTAAGTTGTTGTGCTGTTTTTCAGCTCCATAAGGTCACTTACGTTCTTGTCTAAACTGGTAACTCTAGTTAGCAATTCATCTAACCTTTTTTCAAGGTTCTTAGCTTCTTGCATTGGGTTAGACAGCTCTTTTAGCTCAGAGAAGTTTGTTATTACCCACCTTCTGAAGCCTACTTTTGTCAATTCATCAAACTCATTCTCAGTCCAGTTTTGTTCCCTTGCTGGCAAGGAGTTGTGATACTTTGGAGGAGAAGAGGCATTCTGGTTTTTGGAATTTTCAGTCTTTTGTGCTGGTTCCTCCCCAACTTCGTGGATTTATCTACCTTTGTTCTTTCATGTTGGTGACCTTCGGATGGGGTCTCTTGGTGGACATCCTTTTTGTTGATGTTGATGCTATTCCTTCCTGTTCATTAGTTTTCCTTCTAACAGTCAGGCCCCTCTGCTGAAGGTCTGCTCTAGTTTGCTGGAGGTCCACTCCAGACCCTGTTTGCCTAGGTATCACCAGCAGAGGCTGCAGAACAGCAAAGATTGCTACCTGTTCCTTCCTCTAGAAGCTTCGTCCCAGAGGGGCACCTGGCAGATGCCAGGTGGAGCTCTCCTGTATGAGGTGTCTGTCAACCCTTGCTGGGAGGTGTCTCCCAGACAGAAGGCATGAGGGTCAGGCACCCACTTGAGGAGGCAGTCCATCCCTTAGCAGAGCTCGAGTGCTGTGCTGGGGGATATGCTGCTCTCTTCAGAGCTGGCAGGCAGGAACGTTAAAGTCTGCTGAAGCTGCGCCCAGAGCCACCCATTCCCCAAGGTGCTCTGTCCTAGGGAGATGGGAGTTTTATCTATAAGCACTGGGGCTGCTCTCGGGGAGTTCTTTATAGTAATGTGAGAGTGGACTAATACAATCTTCTTTACTTAATATTTTAGATTTTGTCAAATGCCTCTTCTGCATCTACTGAGATAGCCATATTTTTGTCCTTCTTTTTGTTAATGTAGTGTATGACCTCCACTGATTTGCATAAGTTGAACCAACCTTGCATCCCAGAAATAAATCCAACTTGATCATGATAACAGATCCTTAGAATGTGTTACTGAATTCAATTTGCTAGTATTTTATTAAGAATGTCTGCATCTATGTTTATCAGGAATATTGGCCTGTAATTTTTTCTTATAATATACTTGTTTGTCTATGGTATCAGGGTAATACAGGCCTCTTAAAATGAGTTTGAAAGATTTATCTACTCCCCAACTTTTTGGAAGAATTTCAGAGGAATTGGTATTACTTCTTCTTTAAACGTTTGTAAAGTTCAGATGTGAAACCATCAAGTCCTGAACTTTTTCACATAAGAGCTATTTTTTATTATTGACTTAATCTTCTTAATTGTTATTGTTATGTTAAGCTTTTCTATGTCTTCATGATTCATTCTTGGTAGTTGTACATTTCCAGGATCTTATCCATGTGTTTTAGGTTATGCAATTTGTTTGTGTATAATTGTTCACAGTAGTCTCTTGTCATTTGTATTTCTGTGGTATCTCTTGTATTGCCTACTCTTTCATTTTTTATTTTACATATTTCAGTCTTTTGTGATTTTTCTTAGTTAAAAGTTTGTCAACTGCTATCTTCTGAAAAAAGCAATTCTGTTTTGTTCATCTTTCCTATTGTTTTACAGTCTCTATTTCACTTATTTCTGTTCTGATCTTTGTTTTTATCTTTGCTACTATAAACTAGGGAGTTATATTGTGGTTTTTTCTAGTCCTTTGAGGTGCAGCATTAGACTGTTTTAGTGGGATCTTTCTTATTTTTCATTTGTGTGTTTATTGCTATAAACTTCTCTTAGAAATGCTTTTGTTGCAGAAACTCTACAAGCCAGAAGAGAGTGGGGGCCAATATTCAACATTCTTAAAGAAAAGAATTTTCAACCCAGAATTTCATATCCAGCCAAACTAAGCTTCATAAGTGAAGGAGAAATAAAATACTTTACAGACAAGCAAATGCTGAGAGATTTTGTCACCACCAGGCCTACCCTAAAAGAGCTCCTAAAGGAAGCACTAAACATGGAAAGGAACAACCAGTACCACCCACCGCAAAAAAAAGCCAAATTGTAAAGACCATCAAGGCTAGGAAGAAACTGCATCAACTAACGAGCAAAATAACCAGCTAATATCATAATGACAGGATCAAATTCACACATAACAATATTAACCTTAAATGTCAGTGGGCTAAATGCTCCAATTAAAAGACACAGACTGGCAAATTGGATACAGAGTCAAGACCCATCAGTGTGCTGTATTCAGGAAGCCCATCTCATCTGCAGAGACACACATAGGCTCAAAATAAAGGGATGGAGGAAGATCTACCAAACAAATGGAAAACAAAAAAAGGCAGGAGTCGCAATCTTAGTCTCTGATAAAACAGACTTTAAACCAACAAAGATCAAAAGAGACAAAGAAGGCGATTACATAATGGTAAAGGGATCAATTCAACAAGAAGAGCTAACTATCCTAAATATATATGCACCCAATACAGGAGCACCCAGATTCATAAAGCAAGTCCTGAGTGACCTACAAAGAGACTTAGACTCCCACACAATAATAATGGGAGACTTTAACACCCCACTGTCAACATTAGACAGATCAATGAGACAGAAAGTTAACAAGGATATCCAGGAATTGAACTCAGCTCTGCACCAAGTGGACCTAATAGACATCTACAGAACTCTCCACCCCAAATCAACAGAATATACATTATTTTCAGCACCACACCACACTTATTCCAAAATTGACCACATAGTTGGAAGTAAAGCACTCCTCAGCAAATGTAAAACAACAGAAATTATAACAAACTGTCTCTCAGACCACAATGCAATCAAACTAGAACTCAGGATTAAGAAACTCACTCAAAACCGCTCAACTACATGGAAACTGAACAACCTGCTCCTGAATGACTACTGGGTACATAATGAAATGAAGGCAGAAATAAAGATGTTCTTTGAAACCAACGAGAACAAAGACACAACATACCAGAATCTCTGGGACACATTTAAAGCAGTGTGTAGAGGGAAATTTATAGCACTAAATGCCCACAAGAGAAAGCAGGAAAGATCTAAAACCAACATCCTAACATCACAGTTTAAAGAATTAGAGAAGCAAGAGCAAACACATTCAAAAGCTAGCAGAAGGCAAGAAATAACTAAGATCAGAGGAGAACTGAAGGAAATAGAGACACAAAAAATGCTTCAAAAAATCAATGAATCCAGGAGCTGGTTTTCTGAAAAGATCAACAAAATTGATAGACGGCTAGCAAGACTAATAAAGAAGAAAAGAGAGAAGAATCAAATAGACGCGATAAAAAATAACAAAGGGGATATCATCACCGATCCCACAGAAATACAAACTACCATCAGAGAATACTAGAAACACCTCTATGCAAATAAACTAGAAAATCTAGAAGAAATGGACAAATTCCTCGACACATACACCCTCCCAAGACTAAACCAGGAAGAAGTTGAATCTCTGAATAGACCAATAACAGGTTCTGAAATTGTGGCAATAATCAATAGCTTACCAACCAAAAAGAGTCCAGGACCAGATGGATTCCCAGCCGAATTCTACCAGAGGTACAAGGAGGAGCTGGTACCATTCCTTCTGAAACTATTCCAATCAATATAAGAAGAGGGAATCCTCCCTAACTCATTTTATGAGGTCAGCATCATCCTGATACCAAAGCCGGGCAGAGACACAACAAAAAAAGAGAATTTTAGACCAATATCCTTGATGAACATTGATGCAAAAATCCTCAATAAAATACTGGCAAAGCGAATCCAGCAACACATCAAAAAGCTTATCCACCATGATCAAGCGGGCTTCATCCCTGGGATGCAAGGCTGGTTCAACATACGAAAATCATTAAATGTAATCCAGCATATAAACAGAACCAAAGACAAAAACCACGTGATTATCTCAATAGATGCAGAAAAGGCCTTCCACAAAATTCAACAACGCTTCATGCTAAAAACTCTCAATAAATTAGGTATGGATGGGATGTATCTCAAAATAATAAGAGCTATCTATGACAGACCCACAGCCGATATCATACTGAATGGACAAAAACTGGAAGCACTCCCTTTGAAAACTGGCACAAGACAGGGATGCCCTCTCTCACCACTCCTATTCAACATAGTGTTGGAAGTTCTGGCCAGGGCTATCAGGCAGGAGAAGGAAATAAACGGTATTCAATTAGGAAAAGAGGAAGTCAAATTGTCCCTGTTTGCAGATGACATGATTGTATAACTAGAAAACCCCATGATCTCAGCACAAAATCTCCTTAAGCTGATAAGCAACTTCAGCAAAGTCTCAGGATACAAAATCAATGTACAAAAATCACAAGCATTCTTATAAACCAATAACAGACAGAGAGCCAACTCATGAGTGAACTCCCATTCACAATTGCTTCAAAGAGAATAAAATACCTAGGAATCCAACTTACAAGGGATGTGAAGGACCTCTTCAAGGAGAACTACAGACCACTGCTCAATGAAATAAAAGAGGATACAAACAAATGGAAGAACATTCCACGCTCATGGGTAGGAAGAATCAATATCGTGAAAATGGCCATACTGCCCAAGGTAATTTATAGATTCAATGCCATCCCCATCAAGCTACCAATGACTTTCTTCACAGAATTAGAAAAAACTACTTTAAAGTTCATATGGAACCAAAAAAGAGCCCACATTGCCAAGTCAATCCTAAGCCAAAAGAACAAAGCTGGAGGCATCATGCTACCTGACTTCAAACTATACTACAAGGCCACAGTAACCAAAACAGCATGGTACTGGTATTAAAACAGAGATATAGACCAATGGTTCAGAACAGAGCCCTCAGAAATAATGCCACATATCTACAACTATCTGATCTTTGACGAACCTGACAAAAAGAAGAAATGGGGAAAGGATTCCCTGTTTAATAAATGGTGCTGGGAAAACTCGCTAGCCATCTGGAGAAAGCTGAAACTGGATCCCTTCCTTACACCTTATACAAAAATTAATTCAAGATGGATTAAAGACTTACATGTCAGACCTAAAACCATAAAAACCCTACAAGAAAACCTAGGCAATACCATTCAGGACATAGCATGGGCAAGAACTTCATGTCTAAAACACCAAAAGCAATGGCAACAAAAGCCAAAATTGACAAATGGGATCTAATTAAATTAAAGAGTTTCTGCACAGCAAAAGAAACCACCATCAGAGTGAACAGGCAACCTACAGAATGGGAGAAAATTTTTGCAACCTACTTATCTGACAAAGGGCTAATATCCAGAATCTTCAATGAACTCAAACAAATTTAGAAGAAAAAAACAAACAACCCCATCAAAAAGTGGGTGAAGAATATGAACAGACACTTCTCAAAAGAAGACAGTTATGCAGCCGAAAGACACATGAAAAAATGCTCATCATCACTGGCCATCAGAGAAATGCAAATCAAAACCACAATGAGATACCATCTCACACCAGTTAGAATGGCGATCATTAAAAAGTCAGGAAACAACAGGTGCTGGAGAGGATGTGGAGAAATAGGAACACTTTTACACCGTTGGTGGGATTGTAAACTAGTTCAACCATTGTGGAAGTCAGTGTGGCGATTCCTCAGGGATCTAGAACTAGAAATACCATTTGACCCAGCCATCCCATTACTGGGTATATACCCAAAGGACTATAAATCATGCTGCTATAAAGACATGCACACGTATGTTGATTGCGGCACTATTCACAATAGCAAAGACTTGAAACCAACCCAAATATCCAACAATGATAGACTGGATTAAGAAAATGTGGCACATATACACCATGGAATACTATGCCGCCACAAAATATGATGAGTTCATGTCCTTTGTAGGGACATGGATGAAGCTGGAAACCATCATTCTCAGCAAACTATCACAAGGACAAAAAAACCAAACACCGCATCTTCTCATTCATAGGTGGGAATTGAACAATGAGAACACACAGACACAGGAAGGGGAACATCACACTCTGGGGTAGGGGGAGCGGGGAGGGATAGCATTAGGAGATATACCTAATGCTAAATGACAAGTTAATGGGTGCAGCACACCAACATGGCACATGTATACATATGTCACAAACCTGCACGTCGTGCACGTGTACCCTAAAACTTAAAGTATAATAATAATAAAATAAAATAAAATAAAATAAAATGCTTTTGTTGCATCCCGTAAGTTTTGTTATGTAGTATTTTCATTTGTCTCAAGATATTTTTAATTTCCCTTTAATTTCCCATTTCAGTTTTACTCTTGGTTGTTTAGGGCCAAGTAAATTTGTGCAAATTTATAAATGTTGCAATATTCCTTCTGTTATGAATTCTGTTTTCATACCATTGTGACTGGAGATGATATTTGGCATAATTTCAATCTTCTTAAATTTGTTAAGATTTATTTTCTGGTCTGACATATGATCTATCCTGGGGAAGTTTCCAAAAGTGCTCGAGAAAAATGTGGATTCTGCTACTGTTGGATAGAAGGATGAAATGCTCTATGTATGTCTGTTACATTTGGTCTAAGATGTAGTTCAAGTTCTATATCATTTTCTGTCTGGATGATCTGTTCATTATTTAAAGAGGAATACTAAAGTCTTTACTATATTGCAGTCTACCTCATTCTTCAGATTTATTAACATTTACTTTATATATTTAGGTACTCTGATGTTGGGTGCAGATATATTTACAATTGTTATACCTTCTTCATAAATTGACCCCTTTACATTATATAATGACCTTTTCTGTGTCTCTTTTTATAATTTTTATTTAAATTCTATTTCACCTGATATAAGTATAGCTACTCCTGCTTTCTTTTGGTTTCCATCAGCATGGATTATCTACTTCTATCCTGTCACATTCAATCTGTATGTGCCCTTAAAAGTGAGAGTGATTCTCTTGTAGGCAGAACATACTTGGGTCTTGTTTTCTGATTGATTCAGTCACTATCTTTTCTTCGAAGAATTTAATATATTAATATTCAAGGTAATTATTTATAGGTAAGGATTTACTATTGCTATATTGTTCATTGTTTTCTGGTTGTTTTGTAATTCTTTCTTCCTTTCTTGCTGTCTTCCTTTATGGTTAGATGATTTTCTCTAGTGCGATGCTCTGATTCCCACTTTTTATCTTAAGTGTATCTAGTATAGTTTTTCTTTATGGTGATCAAGAGGTTTACACGAAACATCTTACAGTTAGACTATTTTAAGCTGATAACAACTTCGGTTTGATTGCATAAAGTAACTCTACACACTGTTAGTCCATTGTTATTCCATCCCCCAATAATATTTTATGATTTCATGTAGTAATTTACATTTTTTTTTTTTTTTTTTTTTTTTTTTACATCTTCACCTTCCTACTGTTGAGTATGACGTTAATTTTGGGGCTATCATATATGACCTTTATTGTGTTCAGGTACATTCCCTCTATACCTAACTTGCTGAGGGTTTTTAATCATAAAAAATGTTAAAGTTTCTCTAATGCTTTTTCTGCATTTATTGAGATAATCACATGGTTTTTGTAATTTATTCTATTAATGCATGACATTTGTCAACTTGTAAATGTTGAACCACAGACATAAATGCATCCCAGGAATAAATCTTGCTTGATCATGGTGTATGATGTTTTTCATGTATTTGGTTTGCTAGTAATTCATTGAGAATTTCTGCATCTGTCTTCATCAACAATATTGGCCTGCATTTTTTTTTCTTGTAGTGTCTTTGACTTTGGTATCATGGTAATAATGGTCTCTTAAAATGAGTTTGGAAGTTTCCTCTCATCAATTTTCAAGTTTTTGAGAGAGCTTGAGAAACACTGGTGTTTATTCTTTAAATATTTGGTAGAATTCACCAGTAAAGGCATCAGGTCCTGGGTTGTTTTTTGGGCAGTCTATGATTGCTGATTCAACCTCCTTAATTATTAGTAGTTTATACAGATTTTCAACTTCTTCATGATTCAGTCTTGATCAGATGTATGTTTCCAGGAATTTAGGTTATCTAATTTGTTGGCATATGATTGTTCATAGTTATCTCTTATGATCCTTCATATTCCAGTGATAGAAGATGTAATGTCTCCTCTTTCATTTCTGATTTTCTTTAACTCTTCGCTATTTTTTCAGTCTAGCTAAAGGTTTCTCAATTTTATCTTTTAAAAAAACAACTCTTAGCTTCGTTGATCTCTTCTATTGTTTTTATAATTTCTATTTCATTTATTTCTGCTCTGATTTTTAATATTTCATTCATTCAACTAACTTTGGGCTTAGTGTGTTATTTTTCTAGTTCCTTGAAGTGTAACACTAGATTGAGATTTTTCTTCTTTTATGTGTAGGCATCTACTGCTATAAACTTCTCTCTTATGATTTGCTGCACTCAACAAATTGATATGTTGAGTGCCCACTTTCATTAGTGTCAAGGTATTGTTTTATTGCCCTTTAAATTTCTTCTTTGACCCACTGATTATTGAGAAGCATGTTGTTTAATTTCCATATATTTGCAATTTTTTGAAATTCTTCCTATTAATGATATATAATTTCATACCATTGTGGTTAAAAAAGATACTTGATATCACTTAAATCCTCTTAAATGTATTACGATTTGTTTTCTAGACTAACATGTGGTATACCCTGGAGAATGTTTAGCATATGCTTAAGAAGGATGTGTGTTCCAATGTTGTTGGATGAACTATTCTGATATATGTTTGTTAAGTACAGTTGCTTTACTGTGTGATTGAAGTCCACACATCAAATTATAAATCAAATTCCATATTGATTTTCTAAGTCGATGATGTATTTATTGATGAATGTGAAATATTGAAGTCCTATACTATTATTGTCTTGCAGTCTTGTCTCTCCCTTCAGATCTATTAATATTTGCTTTATGTATTTAGGTGTTCTGATATTGGGTGCATATCTGTTTACAACTGTTGTATCTTCTTGATTAACCGACACTTTTATCATTATATAATAATCTTCTGTGCCTCTTCTCACAATTTTTTATTTAATGTCTATTTTATCTAAGTGTAACAACCTCTGCTCTCTTTTCGTTTCCATTTTCATAGACTATCTTTTCCCATTTCTTCACTTTCAGTCTATTTGTGTCCTTAAAGATGAAATGAGTCTCTTATTAACAGCATATAGTTTGGACTTTTTTTTTTTAATCCATTCAGCTGCTCTGTGTCTTTTGATGGGAGAATTTAATCCACTGACATTTAAACTACTTGTTTGATAGATAAAAACATACAACTGCCATTTTGTTCATTGTTTTCTGGGAGCTTTGCAGATTCTTTGTTCCTTTCTTCCACTCCACCTGTCTTCCTTTGTAATTTAATGATTCTCTGTTGTGGTATGCTTTGATTTCTTACTTATCTCCTATGTACCTACTGTAGCTCTTTCATTTGTGGTTACCATGAGGCTTACAGAAAACATATTACGGTTGTAACAGGCTATTTTTAAGCTGATAACTTCAATAACACACAAGAACTCTACAATTTTATTACCCACCAACATACTGTTACTGATGTCAAAATTTACGTTTTATATATTGTATATCACTTAATTATTGTAAATATACCTATTTTAACTACTTTATATTTAACCTTCTTACTAAAGATACAATTGATTTACATACCACCATTGTAGCATTACATACAGCATTCTGAATCTGACTACGTACTTACTTTCACCAGTGAATTTTATACATTTATATGTTTTCATACTACCAATTACCATCCTTTTCTTTCAGCTTAAAGAATTCCCTTTTGCATTTCTTATAAGGCAAGTCTAGTGAACTTCCTCAGTTCTTATTTGTCTGGGAAAGTCCTTATCTCTCCTTCATTTCTGAGGGACAACTTTATGGTTCCTAGTTTTTTTTTTTTTTTTCTTTCTTTGAGCAAGAAATTTTTGTTTGCTTTTTTTTTTTTCACTCTATCCCTGACCTGCAAGGTTTCTGCTGAAAAATCTAATGATAGCCATATTGGAGTTCTCTCTTATGAGATTTGCTTCTTTTCTCTTGCTGCTTTCAGGATCTTTTCTTTGTCTTAACGCTTCTGAGAGTTTTACTATGTCTTATTGTAGCGTTGTTTCAGCTGAACATAACTGGAGACCTCTGAGCTTCCTATGTGTGGATATTTATATCTGTCCCTAGTTTATGAATGTTTTCTGTCATTATTTCTTTAAATACATTCACTACTCCCTTCTCTCTCTGTGTTCCTTCTGGAACTCCTATAATGCAAAGATTGGTATGTTTCACTGCCCCATAATTCTTACAGACTTTCTCACTCTTAAATTCTTTTTTCATTTTGTTCTTCTGACTGGGTAATTTCTAATAACCAGTCTGTGAGCTTACTGATCCTTTCTTCTGCTTGATCAAATCTTATGTTGAAGCTCTCTATAGATATCCTCGGTTCAGCCATATTTATAAATTTTTGTTTAAAAACTGAGTTGATTAAAAATGGCTAACATCAGAAAACTGGTATGCAATTTACGATTTTCCAAAATTAATCATAACTTCCTTCTCTTGTTCAGATTGTTAATTTTCATAAATCACAACAAAATAATAATTTGAGAAGAAATGAGTCAGAGATTCACTCTTCCTTTATTCCTTATCAAATGCAATGTCTTAACAATATTTACATTTACTACTTTCAGTCCTCTGTCTAAAATAGGATTCCTGTCCAAGTGTCTTGGTTCCAGATACGATACTGGGAAATAGAAGAGACAGAGGGATTATATATAACCTTGACTAGGAGAGACATTGTAGGCCATATGGTGAAATTTAGTCACAATTCTGTCCATAGTGAAATCTCATTCGTCCTCTCCTCATGCAAAATTCCTTTAGTTCTTTCCTTTGCTTTATTTAGTAATCAAATTGAAAAATCAGTCTCTAAAACACCTTTAGAAGAGACTTATCAAAACAGTAAAGATGAGGATTCCTAAAATTCTGACAGTGGATTGCATATGTATTCATTTTCCTTTAATGTAGGTGTACAGATATCACTGAGACTTTGGCTGACAAACCTTGCCATAATTTAATAATGTCTTCAGTTACTTGAAGAAGGAATAATTGTAACATAGCACATTCCAGGGATTACAGCTTCACTGTATAGATTTATCTAGGAACTTACATAATATATGTAAATAACTGAAACTTAAGAAGCACTGGTGTGGTAGAAAGCACACAGAAACTATAGAATGAGTTGAATTTCTTATGGTTCTGTTAGCTATCGTGACCTTATCCGAAGACCCTTGGATTCTCTAAGTTTTAGTGTCCTCGCCCTGAAATGACTGTATGCATATTTTTAAGAATTACCAACTTTGTACAGTTCCTTCCACCTTTAAAATTTTGTGATAACCTACACTATTTTAAGTCCCATGCCACTTTTAAGTGTGGTCTATAGACTAGTAACAGCAGCATCTGGGAGTTAGTCAGAAATGCAGAATGTCAGGTCCCACCTTTAGACCTACTAAATCAGAATCGTCAGTCAACAAGATTCCTAGGCAATTAAACTAAAATGAAAATTACAGATGCGCTGCTATAGACTATTTTTTTCAGTTATAACATCAATGTCCAATTGCTTATTATCAAAAGGAAAGTAAAAGTAAATGACACAGATATTGATTTAAGAAAAGGAAAACATGGCAATTCATGACGCTTAAATATCAGAATAATAGAAGAACAAACTGAATAATGTTATTTCAAATTATGAATTATTTAAGTGGTTGGAATTCATTCTAGAAAGAAAAAGAGGATTTTAAAACAGTTCATCTCTTTCAGTAATTAAATACAGAAGATAGCCAGCACTCATTAAAAATATACTACTCTTAATCATAATAGTCTTAATTACATAAATACATTCTGCTGGCAGCACTAAGGGATTGACGTGAAGGTATTTTCTTCCTATTATTTCCACCAAAATTTCCTACCCCACCAAATCCCCCAAATAAACTTAGATTGTGCATAGAAAATATGCTTGCCATAAATTTTTAAGATGAATATGTTAGCCTCCTACTCTTCAAAGCAGATTGCAATCCTGAAGCCCCTGTTATTAGAGATATTATTGGCATTATTATACACATTTCCAAGATTAAAAAAAAAAAAAAAACAAGTACGGAGAGGATTAGTAAATTGATGAAGATCTTTCCACTAATAAGTGGTTCAGACATGATTAATATCGGGCTGACTCTGAGTCCCTTTCTCCTTCCATTATGCCATACTGTTTCCCTCTTGAAAAAAAAAAAATCCAGGTTTATTTTTAAAGAGCTAAAAGAGCCAAACATTTGTGTTATAAAAGAATTACACTTCCTTTAAAAAGTACCATAAGACCAGTACCAGGCCAGCTCCTGTGGCCCCAGCCTCCATGCTAGCCAGCACAGATGCAGGATCCAGGCCCATGCCCATGGAATGAGACTCCAAACTGGCTCATACAACCCAAGGCACCAGGCCAGCATCCACAGCTGCAGGCTCCAAACGGGCCCCTGCAGCCCCAGTCTCCAGGATAACCCCAGCACCAGGCAGGGTCCAGCAGACCCAACATCTAGGCCTGCCTAGTAGATCCCAGTGCTGGGCCCGCTCCAACAGGCCCAGTCTCCAAGACCACGCCTGTGGACCCATGCTTCAGTCTGTCTCCCACAGATCAAAAACCCAGGCCCACTCCTGCAGATTAAAGTTCCAGGCCTGCCCCAGTGTCCAGCCAGTTCCCATGGATTCAGACTCTAGACCCATCCCAGGGATGCAGCCTCTAGGACCACCCCAGTAGATCCCAGACACCCAGACACTAGGCCTACTCCAGTAAATCCCAGTGACAGGCCAGCCCCCATAGACACAGGTTCCATGCCCCTACAAATCCAGTTAGCAGGCCTACTTGATTAGACTCTGATGCCAAGCCAGCCCCCATGCACCCAGGATCCAGGCCTGCTCCAGCAGACATAACCTAGTTGTGTCTGGGCACCGGGCAGGCTCCTATGAGCTCAGGCACCAGGCCTGACAAACTGCTGACATGGGCACTAAGCCAGCCTTCCCAAGAATTCTAGTAGCAAGCCCACCCAGAAACACTGGACAGGCTGATTGGTAAAGAGCTTCTGTCAAAGCTAGTCTGTAAAAACTGGCAAAATAATGTACTACTAAATGACTCTAAAGAAATTTATATTTACAAACCACCTGACAATTCGAAATAATTGAGATACATTAAAATTAAATTCTCAAATGGCAAAGACAAAAAAATGTTTTTATGCTGCAAGAGAAAAAATGCCTACCACATACAAGGGGAAACACTATAAGACGATCAGTGGATTTCTCAGCAGAAACCTCGCAGGCTAGGAGAGCATGTGAGAATATTCAAAATGCTGAAAGTGAGAGAAAAAAAAATCTGTCAACCAAGAACACTATACTCAGCAAGGCTGTCCTTCAGAAATAAAGGAGAGATAAAGATCTTCTCAGACAAACAGAAGCTTTGAGAGTTCGTAATTACCAGACTCACTGTATTAGTCAAGGTTCTCTACAGAGACAGAATCAATAGGATATATATAGATAGATATAAATATAGACATATGAGAGGAGATTTATTAAGGCAATTAGCTCATGTAATTATGGAGGCTGAAAAATCCTACAACAGGTCATCTGCAAGCTACAGACTCTACGCTGGTAACACGGCTGACTCCTAATTCCAACAGCCTGAAAACCTAGGACAGGGGAGGGGTGTAACTCTTGAAGTACAAAGGCCAGAGAGCCTGGAGTACTAATGTTCAAGAACAGGAGAGTATATCCCAGATCCGGGAGAGAGACAGAGACCAATTTGTCTTTCCCTTATTTTTGTTCTCTACCAGCCCATGGTCGATAGGTTGATGCCTACCCACACTGATGGCAGACCTTGCCCACTTAGTCCACTCAGACACACTAACAAATCTTCTCTAGAACACCCTCATGGATATGCCCCAAAACAATGCTTTACCAATTCCCTATGTGTTCCTTATACAGTCAATAAGACACCTAAAATTATCCACCACACCTACCTTACAAGAAATGCTAAAGAGAAATCTAGTTGAAAGTAAAGGATGCTAACTAGCAATATGTAAACATATGAAAGTATAAAACTCACTGTAAGCTAAGAATAAACTCAAATAGAGAACACTCTAATACTATAATGGTGGTACATAAATCACTTTTAACTACAGTATGAAAGTTATAAGAAAAGCATTAAAATAACCATAGATACAATAATCTGTTAATGGATACACAATATATAAAAGATGTAAATTGTGACATTAATAACAGAAAATGTGTGGGAAAGGAGAAGTTAGCATATAGTTTTAGTAAATGGTTAAAGTTAAATCAATTATCAGCTTAAAATAATCTGTTAGAGTGACAAGATGTTTTATGTAGGCTTCATAGTAACCACAAAGAAAAACCCTGTAGTAGATACAAGAGAATAAAGAGAAAGGAACCAAAGCATACTACTACAGAAAAATAAATCAAAAAGAAAGCCAGCCAGAATATAAGAAACAAAGAATCTACAAACTACCAGAAAATGCAAAATTAGTAGTAGCATATCTTTACCTATCAATACATACCTTGATTGTAAATGGACTGATTCCTGAATCAAAAGACAGAGTGGCTGAATGGATATTTTAAAAAAAAATTAAAAACCAGACTCAACTACATGCTGCCTACAAGAGATTCATTTCATCTATAAGGACACAAATAGGCTGAATGTGAAAGGATAGAAAAAGGTACCCCAGGGAAATGGAAACCAAAAGAGGGCAGGAGTAGCTGTATTCATAATAAAGTAGACTTTAAGTCACAAGAGATTAAAAAAAAAAAAGTCATTATATAGGCCGGGCATGGTGGCTCACGCCTGTAATCCCAGCACTTTGGGAGGGTGATGCAAGTGGATCACGAGGTCAAGATATTGAGACCATCCTGGCCAACATGGTGAAACCCTGTCTCTACTAAAAATACAAAAATTAGCCGGGAGTGGTGGCAGGCGCCTGTAGTCCCAGCTACTCAGGAGGCTGAGGCGGAGAATCGCTTGAACCCAAGAGGCAGAGGTTGCAGTGAGCCAAGATCACACCACTGCACTCCAGCCTGGGCAACAGAGCAAGACTCTGTCTCAGAAAAAAAAAAAAAAAAAAAAAAAAAAGGTCATTATATAATTAGAAAGTGGTCAGTTCATCAAGAAAATATAACAATTGTAAGTTTATATGCACCCAACATCAGACCACCTAAATACGTAAACAAATACTACCAGAACTGATGGAGAAATAGACAGCAAAACAATAACAGTAGAAAACATCAATATCCCAGCTTCAGCAATAAAGAGAACATCCAGTAAGAAAATCAATAATGAAACAACAGAATCAAACAGCACTATGGACCAAATGGACCTCACAGATATACACAGAATATTCCTTCCAAAAGCAGCAGAATCCACATTCTTTTCAAGTGCACACCAAACATTCCATAATAGATAATATGTTAGCCCACAAAATAAGTTTCAATACATTTAAGAAGATCCAAATGGTATCATTTATTATTTCCAACCACGATGATATGAAATGTGGTAGGAAACCACAACTATGTGGAAATTAAGCAACAGGTTATTCAATAACCAGTGTGTCGAAGAAGAAGGCAAAGGGAAAATAAAACAATGTGTTATAAAAGGATGCACCACAACACAATAAAGACCATATATGAAAAGTCTGCAGCTAACATCATACACAACAGTAGAAAGTTGAAAGCTTTTCTTCTATGATCAGGAACTAGACATGCATACCCACTCTCACGACTTCTATTCAACGTAGTTAATGGAAGTCTTTGTTACAGAAATTAGGCAAAAAAAGAAATGAAAACATCAAAATTGGAAAGGAAGAAGTTATATTGTCTTTGTTTGCTGATAGCATCTTATGTATAGAAAACCCTAGACTCTACAAAAAAAAAAAGTTAAAACTAACCAAAGAATTCAGTAAAGTTTTAAGATCCAAAACCATGTACAAATATCAGTAGCATTTCTATACACTAACAACAAAATATCTGACAAAAATCAAAAAACAATACCATTTACCATAGTTACAAACACAGACGTTTACACACACACACACATACACACACAGAGGAATAAATTTAACCAAGGAATTGAAAAATCTGCACACTGAAAAGTACGAAACATGCACACAAAAAAATTTCAGACACAGAAAAATTGAGAGATACCCAGTATTCATGAATTGTAAAAATTTTGGTAAAATGTCCATACTACCCAAAGTAATCTACAGATTCAACGTAACCACTGTCAAAATTCCAATGGCATTTTTCACAGATTTAGAAAAATCCCAAAATTCACATGGAACGACCAAAGACCTTAAATAGGAAAACAATCTTGAGCAAAAAGCACAAAGCTAGATGCATCATATTGCCTGATTTGAAAATCTCCAACAAGCCTACAGTAATCAAACAGCATGGTACTGGCACAAAAACAGGCACATAGACCAATAGAACAGAATAGAGACCAGAAATAAGTCAACCGATTTTTGACAAAGATGTCAAGAATGCACAATGGAGAAAGAACAGTCCCTTCAATAAATGATATTGGGAAAACTGAAAATCCACATGCAGTAGAATAAATCTGGACTTTTATCTCACATCATATACAAATCAACTCAAAATGGCTTAAGGACTCAAATATACAATCTGAAACTGTGAAACCACTGGCAGAAATCCTAGGGGAAAAGCTTATTGGCATTGGTCCAGGGAATGGTATTTTGTTTGTTTTTTGTTTTCGTTTTTGAGACGGAGTCTTGCTCTGTTGCCCAAACTAGAATGCAGTGGCACGATCTCGGCTCACTGTAAACTCCGACTCCCAGGTTCAAGCGATTCTCCTGCCTCAGCCTCCCAAGTAGCTGAAATTAGAGGTGCCTGCTACCACGCCTGGCTAATTTTTATATTTTTAGTAGAGACGGGGTTTCACCATGTTGGCCAGGCTGGTCTCAAACTTCTGACCTCAAGTGATTCGCCCGACTCAGCCTCCCAAAGTAGGGAATGGCATTTTGAATAGGACCCCAAAAGCACAAAATAGAAACAAAAGCAAAAATAGACAAATGGGATTCTAGCAAACTAAAAGTCTTTTGCCCAGCAAAGTACACGATCAACAGAGTGAAGAGACAGCCTACAGAATGAAAGAAAATTATTGCAAACCATATGATAATGGTTTGGCTCTGTGTCCCCACCCAAATCTCATTTCGAATTGTAATTCCCCATGTGTCAAGGGAGGGACCTGATAGGAGGTGACTGGATCACGAGGGCAGTTTCCCCCATGCTGTTCTCATGATAGTGAGTGAGTTCTCATAAGGCCTGATGGTTTTCTAAGGGGCTCTTCCCACTTCGTTCTCTCTTCACTCTCCTGCCACCACGTGAAGAAGGTCCTTGCTTCCCCTTTACCTTCTGCTATGATTGTAAGTTTCCTGAGGCCTCCCTAGCCATGTGGAACCATGAGGCAATTAAACCTCTTTCCTTTATAAATTACCTAGTCTTGGGTATTTCTTTATAGCAGTGTGAAAACGGACTAATACGCCATATGTTTGATATGAGCTTAATACCCAGAATATATAAGGAACTCAAACTACTAAAGAGCAAGAAAATAACCAGGTTAAAAACAGGCTAAAGACCTGAAAAAGACATTTCTCAAAAAAGGACATAGAAATGGCCAACAGGTATATGAAAAAATGCTCCACATCACTAATCATCAAGGAAATACAAATTATAACCACAATAAGATATCACCTCACACCTGTTAGAATGGCTATTATCAAAAAGATGGAAAATAAGTGTAAATGAGGTGAGAAGAAAATGAAATCCTTTCACACTGTTGGTGGGAATGTGAATTAGTACAGCCACAATGGAAAACAGTAAGGGGGTTCCTCAAAAAATTAAAAATAGAACAACCCTTTGAGTCAATAATCCCACTTCTGGGTATATATCAAAAGTATATGAAATTGGGCCAGGCGTGGTGGCTCACGCCTGTAATCTCGGCACTTTGGGAGGCCGAGGTGGGTGGATCGCCTAAGATCAGGAGTTTGAGACCAGCCTGGCCAACATAGTGAAACCCTGTCTCTACCAAAAATACAAAAAATTAGCTGGGCGTGGTGGTAGGCACCTGTAATCCCAGCTACTTGGGAGGCTGAAGCAGCAGAACCGCTTGAACCCGGGAGGCAGAGATTGCAGTGACCAGAGATTGCACCACTGCACCCAAGCCTGGGCAAAAAGAGCGAAGCGAAACTCCATCTCAAAAAAAAAAAAAAAAAGTATATGAAATCAGTATGTCAAATAGATATCTGCACTGTTTTATTTCAGCATTATTCACAATAGCCAAGATATGGAATCAACCTAATTGTCCATCAATGGGTGAATGGATAAAGAAAATGTGGTATATACATATACATTGGAAGACTATTCAACCTTAAAAAAAAAAGACAAGAAATCTTGTCTTTCACAACATAATATCCTCAAGATTCATCCATGTTGTTAAATGAAATAATACAAGCACAAAAAAACAAATACCATATGATTTCACTCATGGGGAATCTAAAAAAGTGAAACTCAAAGAAGGAGAGAATACAATAGTGGTTCTCAGGGGCTAGGGATGGAGGATGAGATTGAGGAGATGTTGGTCATCAGATACAAAATTTCTGCTAAAAGGAAGAATAAGCCCAAGAGATCTATTATATATCATGGTGACTATAGTTAATAAGAATATATTGTACACTTCAAATCGCTAACAGATTTAACTGTTTTCACAACAAATAAATATGTGAGGTAATGCATACATTAATTAGCTCCATTTAGACATTCCACTATATATGTAACAAAACATGTTGTATACCATAAATATACACAATTTTGTCAAACAAAAATTTAATTTTTTTTTTTTTTTTGAGACAGAGTCTTGCTCTGTCACCTAGGCTGGTGTGCAATGGCATGATCTTGGCTCACTGTAACCTCCGCCTCCCAGGTGCAAGCGATTCTCTTACTTCAGCCTCCTGAGTAGCTGGGATTACAGGGGCCACCACCACGCTCAGCTGATTTTTATATTTTTAGTAGAGATGGGGTTTCACCATGTTGGCCAGGCTGGTCTCGAACTCCTGACCCCAAGTGATCTGCCTGCCTCAGCCTCCCAAAGTGCTGGGATTACAGGCATGAGCCACCGCCCCTGGCCTAATTTTTTTTAGAAAGCACAATGGTGTGTGTGTTCAAGAGGAAGGGTATCTGTTAACAAATGGAAAAAGTTGCTGAGCTAAAAAAAAATAACTATATTTTAATTCAGCTTCACAATGATAGTGACAGTTTTCCCTTTCACTTGTATATAATCCAGTCCCTAGAACACTAAAAGATTTAAGGTTGCACGGAAAACAGATTTGGTAACTTCTTAAGGGAGAATAGTTCTTTCTCAGTGAAGGTCTGTAACTATAAACAGAGGTATTTAAACAGGTAATCTCTCAGTAGTAACGAATTAAGAACCACAAATATAAAAATACATACTATTTCATGTGCTGAATATGATTTAAATTTAGTTACAGTATATAACACAATACATTTTACTCTAGATTCCTCATTCTTGGAAATATATCTTTTCTATAACATCTTTTCAGGGGGAAATCTAATCATACATTTATAAACATGCTTATGAACTTAAGAAATGATGGACTGTCAAAATAATTTTCATAATTAATTATCCCACTGAGTTGAAAATATAAAAATTCAATATATTATTTATTATTTAATCTATTTTAAATTCTTTGCCCTAGGAAGCAGAAAAGATATGCTTGAGGAATGGAGAATATAAAAAGTAGGAAAACATGGGATTATGATGCATAAAGTGAGATATACTATAAGTAGTTCAAGTAGGCTTTTGATAGAATTCAATCTGTTTAATGTACTAGAAAGAGAATGTATTTAAAGTTCAATTGCTATTTCCAACCAAGGAAATTTTTAGAATCAAGGCACCTGCTTACTCATACTTTTTCATTAAAATTTCTTCTGAGACTGAATAAAGCAGCAATCAAATTTAAAAATAAAATAAAAAACAAAAATAAGTGAATAAACATATATTTCCTCCTCTTTTTCCCTCTGGAAATATAGATGGTATATCATGTTGATGACTCAGTAGATGGCACTGTTACCATTAAATCAAAATAGATCTAATAATCTGGCCTAAAATGTCATAACAGGAAACAAGGCACACAGGCCTAACCAAGAACACTAATGTGCTTTTACCAAAAATACAAAACAATATTCTGAACATTTGTATTAATGTTCTAAACCAATCAAATATCAAATATGGTGAATGATTATTTACAGAACATTTATTTATTTCCTACTGTAGCTTCACTAACATTCTACAAATTTTCTTTTGGAAAATTAATGCTCTAATAACACCACTAATGAAAAATAAATTAGTTATTCTCATCTAATTAAAATGTGAAATAACAGTACTTCCTATTTTTTAACAGTGCATTAAAAATTGAATATTTGAGAATGTTTTCAAAATACTAGGCTGACATCATCCAGTTTTGAATGTGCACTTATAAATATTTTCTTCTTAACTATCACTCATCGTACTCTTCATTTACTGACTGGCATAGTTACCTACCTTTCTACGAGTTAGCTACACTAACTTGAGCTCCTTAATGGCAGGGAATACATCTTACACTTTTTTTATAGATCTTGCAGCACTTGGTACATGAGTACACCCATAATATACTAAAAAAAAATCTAGTTAACACAGGTACAAAATAAAGTTAACCACTAAACATAATATTCTACAAAAAAATGTATTAAACAATTATTTACTGAGTGGAGCATATATCAGTAAACAAAAGCAACGAAAGTAATACCAATAAAACCTATAACCCAGACTGGTAATTTTACCTGTAGATTTTATATTTGAGTGCTGAAGTTATGAGATTATCATTCCCAAAGGAAATAATTCACAAATAAACCAGGTTGCATTACTGGCCGTAAGAGATCCGAGTGGCTGCTTTCATTTATTCATTCACTCAAAGGATTTACTGAGAACCCACAATGTACTCTATGGCTTTGTATCCCAGATCCAAACAAATCCCTAGGGAATTTTAAAGAGCATCATAACAATCCTAGATCTATCATTTTCTTGTTCCACATCTGGACAGAATATCAGGCCCCTGGAAGACTTCAGATGAAAGTAATTCAGTACTAAATAGCCTTATCTACTTGTAGGGCCTAGCATTAGAGCCACTGCTGCCAAAACTACGCCACCATCCAAAATCCCCTACGCTGCTAAAAAAAACCTAAGACTGATAATACCTCTAGGCTCTACTGTTGCTCTGGAGTCTCCACTTTCTCCAACTGTATATGCTCAAAATTCTAGGGATGGATTTGGCTCTGGTACCTGCTTCTGTTTTCTTATTCATCCTTTATCTGGGGGCTGGAAGCCATTCATGCCCCAAAAATATGTTAAATGACAGAACTCTGCTGCAAGATGGTAATTCCTTCTCTTGATGAATTTCCTGATACGCCCTGCCTACCTGAGTGGTGCTAGCTCCATTTTAAAACGTAGTGCCAACCACACTGTTTTAAAGACAACGTAACCTGCCACGTCTTTTGGTTACTGTATTACATTTTCACCTTAATTTCCAGTCAGCATCTACAGCCAAATCTATACTCCAAAGTTCCAAAGAACTCTAAAGAAGCTAACTCTCTGATAAGTCCCAAGCTCCTTAATAAATGTCAACAGCCTTGTGTTGCCAAGAGAAACTTAGTCATTTGCCCCCAACTGTGATGTTCTCTGCTCTATTCTGCAAAATATTTAGGTATAAATAAACACTCTTAAGCCACTAAAATGCAAAACAACTCCAGTTCAGAAAACAAACCAACAAACAAAAATTAAGTAATTACCTCCCAGTGCTGGGTATATAATTAAAGAACAGATGAAGAAGATAAAATTCTGTCCCTCAAGGAGCCTCAAGTCTAGTGGGGTTAAAACACTTATAGTAAGTCAACATGGTGTAGGGAAAGCATACAACTCAGACTACAAAAAATGTAGACAATAAGAAAGTATTTACCAACTGCCTTTGTGTTACAGACCCTCTCAATACAATTCCTTAGTATTTTATTCCTTCATAAAACAGCACAGCTGTCCTCTCATGTCAGCTGCAAAATTAAAAAAAAACAAAAAAATCTCAGAGCCTAGAATTTATGTTTCTTGTAAGCCTATTTGATTAAAGGAAACATCTCTTCAATTAGGGCTGTTACACACCTGAATAGATTACAGCAAAATGGTGGCATTTCTTCCTTTAGGTTTAAGTAGGCTATAGATACTCAAACATCAAAGATGCTTTAAGTTTAAGGTTCTCCAAGGCAATAAGATGAATTAACTAAATTCCTAGTAATATAAAAGGTAATAGTAGGGAGATGGAAGTAGACTTTTTGAAAAATGACATGAAATGATGAGTTCAGCAAGTGCTAAAATTATCATCACTCTTGACGAAGGTAAGAAGAATCTTTAGGATTGATAAACTGATAGTATAAGAAAGAAACAGAAGATCTTAAAATGAATAGATAGAAAGCAAAAGAAAAGAATTTTCTTTTTACTTTTGGTTTTGCTCTTATATTGCTTCTTTTTCCTGAAAGTCTTAAAATAATTTTTCAAATCTGAAACTCTGTCTCCAGTACATACTTACCTATTTTAAATATCAGATTATTTGTTGAGTGTGGGGAAATGACAAAGATAAAATTAAAATTGCAAAAAGTAAGTTAATATCTGTTAGTTCACACATATATTACATAATATCTTTCGCTACTGCTTTCTTGATTTTTAAATATTGGAACCATAATAACTGTGATTAAGACAGTAATAATCTTTAACACTTTATATAATCCTTTTACATTGATTATTTTAGTCCTAACAATCACATGTGGTCAGTAAATTTGTAATCAAATTATATATAAAGGCCAGGCACAGTGGCTCACACCTATAATTCCAGTACTTTAAGGGGCCAAGGCAGGAGGATCACTTGAGCCCAAGAGTTCAAGACCAGCTTGGGCAACAAAGCGAGACCCTGTCTCTTCCAAAAAATTATAAAATTAGCTGGGTGTGGTGGTGCATGTCTGTAGTCCTGGCTACTCAGGAGGCTGAGATGAGAGAATCACTTGAGAATCACTTGAGCCTGGGAGGTCAAAGCTGCCATAAACTGTGATCCAGCCATACACTGCGGCCTGGGCAACAGAGTGAGACCCTGCCTCAAAACACACACACACACACACGGAAGATGGAGAATTCTGAGTAAGCTACTCACTGCTGGCTAAAGGAGAATAGTAGTCAGTGTTGAAAGCCACTCAGAACCATCTAGCCTATCTCTCCTACAAAACAAAATCCTTAACCTGCAAACCTGTATCTGAGGGCACTGGTGAAATATCACTGAAACTAGGTGAGAAATGCTGCCAAGACCCATCTGGCCCATGTCCTCTAAGCAACAAAATCCTTTATTTTTAGGAGGAAGTGCATCAGTATCATAGCTTGGTGGAAACTCACGGAAGCTAAGAGAGAAAAACATGGGGAAAGAGGTAACTCTACGTCTCGGGGAGGAACACAAATACATGCTAGTCCCAGCATCACAAGTGGAAGAAGGACAAGAACACTAGTAAAGGCCATATTCCCAAGATCTAGGTTCATAGTGGCTACCTAAAATTGAGGCTTAATGATAATATTATTTGACAGTAGAGTGTGTACAACACACTGAAATATGCACGCACACACAACCACTTTTATGCATACCACCAAACATGTGAACATATGCACGTGCACGCACACACACACAAAATCTTACTATCCCTCCCTCACAGTGACCTGGAACCACTGATATTTTTGTAAGAAATGGAAAAGAAAGGAGGCAGAAATGATAAATTGTTATTTGCTACATATATCAAAATGTTGGATTTGTGTTCAAAGGAAACCATCCTAAGCAAAAGACTATACTTTAAATACCTTCTACTCCTTGCTTTCAATCATCGGCTAGTTTTAGGATTTAGGAAAGTCTCAGGCCCTACTTAAATAAAAGGGATGACTATACTAGCATTACCCAAGACCCATTTTTTAAAGCAAGTTTTAGTCATTCTAAGTAAACACGGAAAAGTAGAAGATAATATATTGAGTTTTTGTATAAAGCTAAATTTATTGAATTTATAAAATTTTTTTATTCAGTGACTTTGTCTTTCCAAGTTTTTTGATATTCAAATGTTCCTTTATGACATCATGGTGAGAGTTGATTATAGTTTAAATTTATTATGCTCTTATTTAGAAAAATAAAAAGTTACACTTCTTTGTACATCCTCCAAATTTTTAAATACATTTTACTAGTCCATAAAATCCCATAAAATCCAAAAATCTAAGAACCACCAGGGTAGATAAGGACAGTTATTTTTTTGAACCCAATCTCCCTATAATTTAATAAGGAATCACATTTACATAGAGACAGCTATCAATTCCCTAGATGTATGAAGATGAATAGGAACTTCAGAAATCATTAGAGAGTCATATATGTTCATGCCCTCTGAATGTTTCAAATGAAACATGCAAGTATTCATCAAACGCTTACTGTGTACTTACCATAATAGTAATGCAAAACACTAAGACAAAAACTTGCTATGGTCTATGAATTAAACTCTGAATATCAGAACCAAGGTTTTGTCAGTAAGCAAGAAAAGCCAGACTAGAAATTACCATCACTTAAGAGAATGATAAGCATCCAGTGAATGGAAATGCAAGCAATCAGAATTAGCAAGATTAAGTTGGCCAAGAAAAAAAATAAAAATAAACAACCAGCCATGAGGCCTAAGTTTTAGCAGCAGTTTTTTCTACACAAAGATATGGTAGTAAATCAGACGGGATACTGAAAATGAACTACTAGAAAAAGGTTTGGTCATAAGAAATAAAGAAAGACATTAGAATTGGAATGTAAAATGAGACTATAACAACCAGCTTAGTTACTAGCTTAGGATTGCTTACACTTCCCTTAGAGAAAGGATTGGTCCTAAATTAAGCTCTGGCTGAATGAACATGTGAATGCTCAAATGAGCATAAAACCAGCCCCACAAGAAAAATTTAGAGAGCTAAAAGGAAAAGGAGTGAAGTCATTAAGATGAAATCTAGTATTCAAAAATAATACGGAAAGAACTCTTCATTCTTGCCTTTGGAACAGTAGACCTATCAAAAAAGAATCAGGTACATATATAGTAAACCCACCATGTAGCAACCCTTACACATGTGATATGAAGCTTAAATTACATCTTAATACATTGTGTAAAAGTTAGTCACATTAGATGTTATACCCCATATTATTTTTGAAAATCGTATTTCTAGCATTCAAGAAACTACGTTTATTAGTCTAATAATTAAAAGTTATTATTTGAGAGGTCTAGAGCGTTAAAACATTTCATAAGTTCTTCATAGATTATATATTTATACCAATAAAATCCCTTAAAGGAGAAAATGAATTTTAAATGCATAGTTTGTAGGCAGAATATCTCCCCACGAAAGCTGTCGATGTCCTAATCTCTAGAACCTGTGAATATATCTTACACATCAAGGAATTCAGAGTATGCCACCCCAAAATATGCCACTTTGGCATAAGGATTATTTTGAGCTAACGTCAATTAAGAAAAGGCAAGTGTGTGCACACATACACACACACACACACACACAAAAATCCTCTGCCCTCCTCCTCTCTACTAGAAAGGGCAGGACTATTCAATTCTTAGTTGATTCTTTATCACCAAAGACAATTCCAGGCCCTTATCAGCCAAAAGACAGCATTAGAAGAATCTACTTAGCAAACCATACTATCCCTTATCTTCCAGTGATTTCCCCCGTATATTTATTATCCTACAATTTGTTGTTCTTAGTAGCTCAAAGTCCCTTTCCTTTGTCCTGTCTTCCCTCTACAAAATTATTCTTTGGTTAAAATGATACGTAAGCACAAATTCCAATGAACCCTTTGAGTTACTAATCATTGAGTACTCTCCTGTGTATAAGCAATCCACATGTTAATAAATTTGTTTCATTTTCTCTTATCTGTCTCCCCCACCCCAAATTTTGTTAAGGTATAACTGACAAATAAAAATTGGATACATTTATAATGCACAATGTGATGTTTTGATATATGTGTATATTGTAAAAATGATTAAATCAAGCTAATTAATGTATCCATCACCTCACAAACTTATTTTTTGTGGTAAGCACATTTAAGACCTACTGTCTGAATAATTTTCAAGTATACAATACTAGAGTCATCACGCTGAAATAGATCCGCAGAATTTATTCATCTAACTGAAACTTAATCTGTCTCTTATCAGTCTAATTTACAGGACCCCAGAGACAGAACTTACGAGAGTAGAGGGGGGAAAAAAGGACATTTTTCCTTCCCTTCATGTAGCAAATGCAATTAATATTAAGGATTTTGAGATGGGGAGATCATCTTGGATTATCTGTGTGGGCCCAACCTCATCACATGAGTCCTTAAAAGAGAGACCCTTTCCCAACTGTTTTCAAAGAAAGAGAATAGGGCAAATGGCAGTGTGAGAAGGACTCAACCCATCATTGTTGGCTTTGAAGAAGTAAGAAAGAGGCCATGAGCTAAGGTATGCAGGCAGCCTCTAGAAGGTGGAAATGGCAAGGAACTGGATTCTCCCTGAGAGCCTCCAGAAAGAAATGCAGCCCTATTGACACCTTGATTTTCGCCCTGAGACCTGTATTGGACCTCTGATCTTCAGAACTACATAATAACAAATTTTTATTGCTTAAGGCACAACATTTATGGTAATTTTGTTATAACAATAGAAAACTAACAGTATAGTAACTTTAGTTTTTTAAATTAATGTCAATTTACTCAGCCTAATTCTAGAAATGATACACATATATAGATTAAAACTAGATATAAGATAAACTATATTCTAGTTACAGTCTGATAGCTAAATATTTGTGTAAACTTCGGTACCCTATTTCTTCACCATCTGGGCACCAATTTCCTTATATGTAAAATGAAATCTGTAAGACAACTGTTAGGAAATAAAATGGCAATTTTAGTCCATGCTACCTCAGATTCAAGAAACCTCAGGATTCGACAGAATATAGAATAGACCAATAACAGGCTCTGAAATTGTGGCAATAATCAATGGCTTACCAACCAAAAAGAGTCCAGGACCAGATGGATTCACAGCCGAATACTACCAGAGGTACAAGGAAGAACTGGTACCATTCCTCCTGAAACTATCCCAATCAATAGAAACAGAGGGAATCCTCCCTAACTCATTTTACGACGCCAGCATCATCCTGATACCAAAGCCGGGCAGAGACACAACAAAAAAAGAGAATTTTAGACCAATACCCTGGATGAACATCAATGCAAAAATCCTCAATAAAATACTGGCAAACCAAATCCAGCAGCACATCAAAAAGCTTATCCATCATGATCAAGTGGGCTTCATCCCTGGGATGCAAGGCTGGTTCAATATATGCAAATCAATAAATGTAATCCAGCATATAAACAGAACCAAAGACAAAAACCACGTGATTATCTCAAGAGATGCAGAAAAGGCCTTCCACAAAATTCAACAGCCCTTCATGCTAAAAACTCTCAATAAATTAGGTATTGATGGGACGTATCTCAAAACAATAAGAGCTATCTATGACAAACCCACAGCCAATATCATACTGAATGGGCAAAAACTGGAAGCATTCCCTTTGAAAACTGGCACAAGACAGGGATGCCCTCTCTCACCACTCCTATTCAACATAGTGTTGGAAGTTCTGGCCAGGGCAATCAGGCAGGAGAAGGAAATAAACGGTATTCAATTAGGAAAAGAGGAAGTCAAATTGTCCCTGTTTGCAGATGACATGATTGTATATCTAGAAAACCCCATCACCTCAGCCCAAAATCTCCTTAAGGTGATAAGCAACTTCAGCAAAGTCTCAGGATACAAAATCAATGTACAAAAATCACAAGCATTCTTATACACCAATAACAGACAGACAGCCAAATCATGAGTGAACTCCCATTCACAATTGCTTCAAAGAGAATAAAATACCTAGGAATCCAACTTACAAGGGATGTGAAGGACCTCTTCAAGGAGAACTACAAACCACTGCTCAGTGAAATAAAAGAGGATACAAACAAATGGAAGAACAGTCCATGCTCATGGGTAGGAAGAATCAATATCGTGAAAATGGCCATACTGTCCAAGGTAATTTATAGATTCAATGCCATCCCCATCAAGCTACCAATGTCTTTCTTCACAAAACTGGAAAAAACTACTTTAAAGTTCATATGGAACCAAAAAAGAGCCCGCATTGCCAAGTCAATCCTAAGGCAAAAGAACAAAGCTGGAGGCATCACGCTACCTGACTTCAAACTCTACTACGAGGCTACAGTAACCAAAACAGCATGGTACTGGTACCAAAACAGAGATATAGATCAATGGAACAGAACAGAGCCCTCAGAAATAATGCCACATGTCTACAACTATCTGATCTTTGACAAACCTGAGAAAAACAAGCAACGGGGAAAGGATTCCCTATTTAATAAATGGTGCAGGGAAAACTGGCTAGCCATATGGAGAAAGCTGAAACTGGGTCCCTTCCTTACACCTTATACAAAAATTAATTCAAGATGGATTAAAGACTTAAACGTTAGACCTAAAACCATAAAAACCCTAGAAGAAAACCTAGGCATTACCATTCAGGACATAGGCATGGGCAAGGACTTCATATCTAAAACACCAAAAGCAATGGCAACAAAAGCCAAAATAGACAAATGGGATCTAATTAAACTAAAGAGCTTCTGCACAGCAAAAGAAACTACCATCAGAGTGAACAGGCAGCCTACAAAATGGGAGAAAATTTTTGCAACCTACTCATCTGACAAAGGGCTAATATCCAGAATCTTCAATGAACTCAAACAAATTTACAAGAAAAAAACAACTTCATCAAAAAGTGGGCGAAGGACATGAACAGACACTTCTCAAAAGAAGACATTTATGCAGCCAAAAAACACATGAAAAAATGCTCATCGTCACTGGCCATCAGAGAAATGCAAATCAAAACCACAATGAGATACCATCTCACACCAGTTAGAATGGCATTCATTAAAAAGTCGGGAAACAACAAGTGCTGGAGAGGATGTGGAGAAATAGGAACACTTTTACACTGTTGGTGGGATTGTAAACTAGTTCAACCATTGTGGAAGACAGTGTGGTGATTCCTCAGGGATCTAGAACTAGAAATACCATTTGACCCAGCCATCCCATTACTGGGTATATACCCAAAGGATTATAAATCATGCTGCCATAAAGACACATGCACACGTATGTTGATTGTGGCACTATTCACAATAGCAAAGACTTGGAACCAACACAAATGTCCAACAATGATAGACTGGATTAAGAAAATGTGGCACATATACACCATGGAATACTATGCAGCCATAAAAAATGATGAGTTCATGTCCTTTGTAGGGACATGGATGAAATTGGAAATCATCATTCTCAGTAAACTATCACAAGGACAAAAAACCAAACACCGCATGTTCTCACTCATAGGTGGGAACTGAGCAATGAGAACACATGGACACAGGAAGGGGAACATCACACTCTGGGGACTGTTGTGTGGTGGGTGGAGGGGGGAGGGATAGCATTAGGAGATATACCTAATGCTAAATGACAAGTTAATGGGTACAGCACACCAGCCTGGCACATGTATACATAGGTAACTAACCTGCACATTGTGCACATGTACCCTAAAACTTAAAGTGTAATAATAACAAAATGAAATAAAATAAAAAAGCAGTTAATTCAAGATTAACTTAATAAGAATAGCATTACCTAATTACATTTACAGAATGAACTCTATATTAAATGACATAAGCAATTAAAAAGTAAAATAAGAACGACTTAAAACATGTAACAAAGCCTTCAACAGTAGGATTACATATCAAGACTAAGAGCACATTAAAGACTTATTGAATGGAGGCCTATGACATAAAAAAATATATAGGGGTATGATGAATATCATTATATAAGATACAGACAGTAAAATCAGATTATTTTTTACTTTCTGACACCTTGCCTCTTCATTTGTTCAGATTACAGAATTTCATATAAAAAAATTTTTGATCTTCAGTAATCAGTGTTGTCTTCTCTATGTATTTTCCTCACTGTATTTCAGTATTCTTTGTACAAAATATTAGTTATAACAAGGTATTTACGTCATTCCTGAAAATAAATTCTGACTGGGAGTATAGACTATCATGATGCTATAGTTCCTCAGGAAGCTATAAGCTTATACAGTATCTTATATACTGACGCTTACTAGCCTACTGTGGTAAAGACTACCAACTCTTCAACTGGAGACCCATCCCACTTTAATTTAGGAGTTTTGTTTTAGGAAAAAAATCATTTTCTCAGGTTTTTAAGAGAAAATATTTTCATTGAGAAGGTTTTTGTAACCTTTCAAAAGAGCTACTAAACTACTCCTGAAATAATAATTATATGCTTAAAAATATCAAATGTTGTCTCAAGTGAATAGTAATTAGCACCATATTATAAATTGCAGCCAGGGCGAAGAAACATTCTCAAACAAAAATGAGAAACAAGGGTAAGAAGGTTATCATAATTTAGAACTCTACAACCACTAGATTGTATTAATAACTCACATAATAAATGTTTTAATGTTTTAAGTAATAAATGTTTTAAGAAATTCGTTCCATGCATAATTCTGAAATCAGACACACTTTTAAAATCAAGGTGATTTCTGATGGCAGCCTTGTTTAACTACATTAAAGCAGAATCCAGAGGGGAACATACAGATAATTTGATAGCCCTCAACTACCTTTCTTGTAACTTAACACTTTGGTCTTATTCATGAGAAAACATGAAGGCTCTGAGAAAAAAAGTTATATATACCTTTAATAATTATGTAGTATGTTCTAACTTATGATTTAATGCAAAAAAGTAACTTACTTTCCCTTAAAAGGGAATATTTCTTAAAATCATCAGAATTCTGCCAATATGACTGAAGACAAATTCTTAAAGATATGATTTCTAAAGGTAATTCAAATAAGCATTCTACTTACAAGTACAAAGTATCTCAATGAATGTTCACTTAAATTCGTAATGACTGGTCTTTCACTTAAATTATAAGTTCCCCTGCATTAAACCATCATTTTATTATTATATTCTCAACAAAATTTGGGAAAATACTCTTTCATATCATAGCGCTCATTAAATTAATTCTATCTATCTATCTATCTATCTATCTATCTGTCTATCTATCTATCTCAGACACGGTCATGCTTTGTTGCCCAGGCTGGAGTACAGTGACCGTATCTTAGCTTACTACCACCTCAAACTCCTGGGCTCCAGGAATCCTCTAGCCTCAGCCTCCTGAGTAACTGGGACTACATGCACATGTCACCACGCCCAGCTAATTTTATTTTTTAGTTTTATTTTTGTACAGAAACGGTCTTGTCATCTTGGCCAGGCTGGTCTCAAACTCCTGGGCTCAGCAATCCTCCCGTCTTGGCTCCCAAAGTTCAGGAATTAGAGGCATGAGCAATGCACTCAGCCTATCAGGTTGTTTTTGTTTTTGTTTTTTAATTAGTATGTGTAGCAAATGCTTGAAGTAGAAGCCTTTGTGTATTCTAGGACCCAAAGATACTATAACGATTGCCATGAAGAAACACCATTTAAAATCATAACAAAATAAGTCAATATAAAGTACTTCTGTAAATCCTCAATTAATTCAATGATACATATTTAATATAAAATTATATAAACATATTTTTAAAACTAGTTCTTAAATGCAGGCACAAATAATTATGGGACCAAAAGTTTTGGCTCTATCACTTACACTAATTTCTCAAAATTCACTCATGTGAATATGAACAGTTTCATTTCATTTTATAGATCAGAATGTGTACCTAAAACTAAATATCTAGCAGGATTATTTGGATATTCCTAGTTGTTTCCATTTCCATACCCCTAGTTTTTTGGGCATACCTCTTTGGCAGGAACCAAGAGTACAGAAGTTGTTTCCCTTAGAAAGAGAACTGGATGGAAAAACCATTAACGACATCTCTTTAGAGTCAAAGCTTAAAGATCAACAGAGTTTCAAGGATAATAGTTGTGTTCTGCAACCACCTTTTAAATCATATGATGTACTGACCATCAACTACATGAATAATACTATGCTATATGGCAAAAAATTGTGTAAAAGAGGGTCTTTATACTTAAGAAGTATGCAATCTAGTTGAGTAATATTCATATACAGTCATGTACCACATAATGACATATTGGTCAATGATGGACCACATATATGATGGTGGTCTCATAAGATTATAACACCATATTTTTACTGTACCTTATCTATATTTAGAATCTTTAGATACACAAATACCACTGTGTTGCAACTGCCTACAGCACTCAGTACAGTAACATCTATGCAGGTTTGTAGCCTAAGAGCAATAGGCTATAACATATAGCCTAGGTGTGTAGTAGGCTATACTATCCAGGTTTGTGTAAGTACATTCTATGATGTTCAAACAATGATGAAATTGCCAAATTATGTATTTCTCAGACTACATCCCCATTGCTAAGCAAAGACTGCACATGAAACACTTAAATAATAAACAATATAAGGTAGAAAATGATTACCAAAATAAATGAAAACCATTAAAGTAGGGGGTTTTTTAAAGTCTCATAACTTTAGTTACCCATCACATAAAAATGCTTTAGTTATTACTTGTTCACTAACAGATAAGTTAGTGTTCGTCTAAGACGACTCAGGAGAAATCCCAAACACTAAGACAAACCTAAAGGTTAGGGGATAATAGTTCTATTTCACAGGATTTTTTTTCTTATCGCTAAACTTTACAATGATAATGTATTTGGTAGTACAATCAGTATAAAAATGAAATCCATCTTTCTACATATTCTTTCAAAACAATGAGTCTTTCAAAAGGCAGAGTGGGTTGCAGGGGGGCCTATCATAGGACACATTCATTAACTCATTCAACAAATATTTATTAAGCACCTACCATATGCCACACATTGTGATAGATGTGAGGGAGACAGAGTGATAAACTGTAGACATCTGCAAAATATTCACTTCATTTGCCTATTGATAAGCATTTACAGATCCTGTATCAATACAGAAAAGGAGGAAAATTATTACTCAGTAATATTATAGAACTTAATGCAATTTAGGCAAATATGTGTGTATAAGTAAATATGTATGTTATATATATAATATACCATATGCATAATATACCATCTATGTAATCTACCATATGTTCAGAATCTGCTACAGATTTCTGTGACACAATAAAGAAACATTAAGTACTTACGCTTCTTTTGTTTTTTTGTGGGGATTTTCTTCTGTTTTTAAACTGGTGACCTGTTTATCGTGCAAATTATGAATCTACTTTAGTTCCAATATTCTAAAGCTATACATTAATATTATCTGCCATATATTGGCTGAGAGCTTTATAAGGTTCCTTCATGGCAATTGTCATAGTATCTTTGGGTACTAGAATAGATGAAGGCTTCTACTTCAAGCATTTGCTTCACATCCTAATTTAAAATGCCCTTCATAATGTAACATTCTTAGCCTAACAGTCCGCATTGGAGGTACCTATCACCTACCCATTCAACCCAGCATGTACGAAACCCTAGCACACACATTTTACCAGAATGAAAATGAGCTTGTTAGAGGATCATTTCTAAAGTTTGTACAAGTACTAAAAGTCTATGATTCCCTGACTATATAATTGACAGCTGATATGGTTTAGCTTTGTATCCAAGTCTCATCTTGAATTGTAATCCCCAGGTATTAAGGGAGGAAACTGTTGGGAAGTGATTGGATTATGAGGGTGGTTCCTCTATGCTGTTCTTGTGATAGTGAATGAATTCTTATGAGAACTGATGGTTTTATAAATGATAGTTTTCCCTGTGCTCTCATTCCACTCTCTCCTGCCACCATGTGAAGAAGGTCCTTGCTACCCCTTTGCCTTCCACCACGATTATAAGTTTCCTGAGGCCCCCATAGCCATGTGCAACTGTGAGTCAATTAAATCTCTTTCCTTTATAAATTACCCAGTCTCAGGTAGTATCCTTTATAGCAGTGTGAGAATGGACTAATACAAAAATATAAGAGCAAAACGTAGGTGAAATCCAATAATCTACTGCTACTTATACTCAATTTAAGATTTTATTGAAGCCACAGTCCCACTTGTCTCACTGGCTGTTGTTCTATAGAACCTAACCTTAATTTTATTTCTATCCCTATCTCTACCCTTGATCACATATGCATCCTGGCACAAATAAGTCCATGCTATTTTCAAGCATAAAAACCCACAGAAGGTTCAGAAAAGTAAAAAAAATTCCAAAATATAAACTTTCAGATAAGCAGCCAAATATTGTTAATTTATATTAAATTGTATCTAGAATCATTTCATAATAAGATGAAATAAGATTTTTGATGAAATTAAACAAAGAGAAGATAGAGTCAAAGAAATTATCACATGTTAAAAATCAATAATTTAGATTAACTGAGAAATTAACAAAATGGAAACCATAAAGAGGAACTAAATGAAAATTCCAGAGCTTAAGAGTACAATAACTGAGGCCGGGCATAGTGGCTCATGCCTGTAATCCCAGCACTTTGGGAAGCCGAGGCAGGAGGATCATGAGGTCAAGAGATGGAGATCATCCTGGCCAACATGGTGAAACCTCGTCTCTACTAAAACTACAAAAATTAGGCGGGCATGGTGGCCCGTGCCTGTAGTCCCAGCTACTCAGGAGGCTGAGGCAGGAGAATTGCTTGAACCCGGGAGGCAGAAGTTGCAGTGAACAGAGATCGCACCACTGCACTCCAGCCTGGTGACAAAGTGAGACTCTGGCTCAAAAAAAAAAAAGTACAATAACTGAAATTAAAATATTATTGGAGAGGATTAACAGTATATTGATGTTGGCAGGAAAAGTGAAGTTGAAGACCAATCAATCAAAATTCTCTAATCTGACAGAGAGATTAAAGGCTGAAGAGAAATAAATGAAGCTTCAGAGGCCATTGGGACAATTTCATATTGTTTGAAATGCATGTAATTGTGATCCTAGAGGAGAAAAGAGTGAGACTGGGGCAGAATATTTTAAAAATAGTGACCAGAAAGTTCTCAAATATGATGAAAAACACCAACTTTTAAGAAGTTTAGAGCCAGGTGCGGTAGCTCATGCCTATAATTCTAGCACTTTGAGAGGCCGAGGCGGGGAGATCACCTGAGGTCAAGAGTTCAAGACCAGCCTGGCCAATGTGGTAAAATCCCTTCTCTACTAAAAATAGAAAAAATCAGCCGGGCATGGTAGTGGGCACCTGTAATCCCAGCTACTTGAGAGGCTGAGGCAGGGAATCACTTGAACCTGGGAGGCGGAGGTTACAGTGAGCCAAGATCATGCCACTGCACTCCAGCCTGGGCAACAACAACAAAACTCTGTCTCAAAAAAGAAAAAAGAAAAGAAAAGAAAAAAGAAAAAAAAAAAGTTTAGCCAATCCCAAACAGGATAAATATAAAGAGAACCACACTGAGACACATTAGAATCAATACAATTTTAATCAATTGATTAAAAACAAAAGTAAGAAAAAATCTTGAAAGCAGCCAGAAAAGGGACAAAAAGAAAGGGAGGCGGGGAGACATCATGTATGGGAGAAATAAGAATTATTCCCAGCCTCTCACTGGAGGTCAGAAAACAGTAAAATGATATCTTTAAAGTACTTGGGGGGTGAAGGCTATCGACCTAGAATTTTATATTCATCAACAATATCCTTCAGAAATGAGGGTGGAATAAAGACATTTTTAGCTAAACAAAAGCTGAGAGAATGCTTGCTGGTCAATCTACATTGTAAGAAATGCTAAAGAGTGTTCTTCAGAACAAAGACAAATTCTATCAAATGGATATGTAGACTTACAGAAAGGAAAAAAGAGCTTCAGAAATGGTAAATAAATTGGTAAACACAAAAACTGTTTCCTTTCTCATAATTCACTTAAAAATCAAATAACTGTTTAAAGCAAAATAGAACACTGTAAAGTAGGGTTTATAATGTATATAAAAGTTTAAAATGTGATTTAAAAATGACACTAGGGGAGTGAGTAAATGCAATTATTTAGTTTTAAGGTCTTACAATGGAAATTAGAAGCTGGAAGCAGGATGAGTTAGAAAATGAGATGGAAACAGTGAAGTAGAAAGTGTCAGGTGTGAAATAACTTTCTGATGAGATGGGACTGTTCTTATTTTGCTCATGATAGTGATTATACAGAATAAAAAACAGGAAAGTAAACAGATTTCCAGGCATACTAGGGAGCCAGACATTAATGAGTAAGTAGATGTGGGGAAAAATGAAAGGGAGGTGTCTAAGATGACTTCATGATTTTTAGATTATAGAATTAGAAGTCCCTCTTAACCAGGCTGGGAGCTTCAGTGACAAGGTTTCAAAGATGAAGGTTGGTTTCTGTTTGGGGCATGAAGGGGTGCTGATACGGTTTTGATTTGTATCCCTGCCCAAATTTCATGCAGAATTGTAATCCCCAATGTTGGAGGAGTGGCCTGGTGGGAGGTGATTGAATCATGGAGATGGATTCCCCCTTGCTGTTCTACTGATATTTAGTGAGTTCTCACGAGATCTGGTTGTTTAAAACTGTGTAGCACCTCCTCCTTCTCTCTCTTCCTCCTGCTCTGGCCATGTAAGACATGCCTGCTTCCCCTTCATCTTCTGCCATGACTGAAATTTTCCTGAAGCCTCACCAGCCATGCTTCCTGTACAGCCTGTGAGGCAGTGAGCCAATTAAACCTCTTTTCTTTATCAATTACCCAGTCCCAAGAATTTCTTTATAGCCATGCAAGAATGGACTAATACAGGTGTCTAGAGGATAACCAAGTCAAAAAGTGAATGGAGAACACAACGTGAATATCTGAAGGGCAACAAACTTTCTAGCTCAAGACTTAGATATAGTAGGCAGTATCAAGTACAGGAAAGGTTACCTCAAAATGACATCTAGAGTAAAATGGGCTAAGGACCAGGGATGAACTACAAAAAATACAGATATTTAAGACCACGCAGAGGAAGAAAAATTCTGTAGAGAATGAGTGGCTACAAAGATCAGTCATAAACAAGGAAAGAGTAGTGTTACTGAAAGACACGGTAAAGGAATTTTAAAGACCAACTGGCTGCTTTTCCAGTGCATATAAATGTTTGTTTATACAATACTGTATTCTATTAAGAGTGCAAAAGCATTATATCTAAAAACACAATGCACATACCTTAATTTAAAAATATCTTACTGCTGGCCGGGTGTGGTGGCTCACGCCTGTAATCCCAGCACTTTGGGAGGCCGAGATGGGTGGATCACAAGGTCAGGAGATCGAGACCATCCTGGCTAACACGGTGAAACTCCGTCTCTACTAAAAAAATACAAAAAATTAGCCGGGCGAGGTGGCGGGCACCTGTAGTCCCAGCTACTCGGGAGGCTGAGGTAGGAGAATGGCGTGAACCCAGGAGGCGGAGCTTGCAGTGAGCCGAGATGGTGCCACTGCACTCCAGCCTGGGTGACAGAGTGAGATTCCGTCTCAAAAAAAAAAAAAAAAAACCTTACTGCTAAAAAAATGCTAACCATCCTCCAAGCCATCAGTGAATCATAATCTTTTTGCTGGTGGAGGGTCTTGCCTTAATGTATATAGCTGCTGACTGATCAGGGTGGTGGCTGCCGAAGGTTGGGGTGGCTGTGGCAATTTCTTAAAATAAAACCACAATGAAGTTGCTGCATTAGTTGACTCTTCTTTTTACAAAATATTTATCTGTAGCATGCAATGCTGTTTGATAGAATTTTACTGACAGAAGAACTTCTTTCAAAATTGCTGTCAATCCTCTCAAACCCTGCTACTACTTTATCAACTAAGTTCATGTAATAATTAAAACCCTTTGTTGTCATTTCAACGTTTATAGCATTATCATCAGGAGTAGATTCTATCTCAAGAAACCACTTTCTTTACTCATCCATAAGAAGCAACTCCTCATCCATTCCAGTTTTATCATGAGACTGTAGCAATTCAGTTACATCTTCAGGCTCCATCTCTAATTCTAGTTCTCTTGCTACTTCCACCACATCCATCAGTGAAGTCTTGATGGATGGATTCAACTTCTTCCAAATTACTGTTAATGTTGACATTTTGACCTCCTCACATGAATCATGATTGTTCTGAATGGTATCAAGAATGGTGAATTCCTTCCAGAAGGTTTTTCACTTATTTTGCTCAGATCCATCAAAGGAATTACTACCTATGGTAGCTATATAGCCTTTCAAAATGTATTTCTTAATATGAATTGAAAGCTGAAATTACTCCTTGATCCATGGGCTGCAAAATGGATGTTGGGTTAGCAGGCATGAAAACATTAATCTCCTTGTATATCTCTATCTGAGCTCTTGGGTGACTAGGTACATTATCAATAAGTAGTAATACTTTGAAATAAAGCTTTCTTTCTGAGCAGTAGGTATCAATAATAGGCTTAAAATATTTAGTAAACCATGCTGTAAACAAATGTGCCATCATTCAGGCTTTGTTGTTCCATTTATACAGCACAGGCAGAATGACTTAGCATCATTTTTAAGGGCACAGGATTTCAGAATAGGAAATAAGCACTGGCTTCAACTTAAAGTCACTAGCTCCATTAACCCCTAATGAGAGACTCAGCATGTCCTTTGAAGCTTTTTTTTCCTGTCTAGCTATGAAGTCACTAGATGGCATCTTCTTTCAATATATAAGGCTGCTTTATCTATACTGAAAATCTGTAGTTTCATAGCCACCTTAATCAATGATCTTAACTAGATCTTCGATATAATTTGCTGCAAGTACCACATCAACATTTTCTGCTTCACTTTGCATTTTCATGTAATGGAAATGGCTTCTTTTCTTATACCTCATGAATCAACCTCTAGCCAGCTCTCAATGTTTCTCCTTCAATTTCCATACCACTCTTGGCCTTCATAGAATTGAGAAGAGTTAGAACCTTGCTCTGGATTAAGCTTTGGCTTAACAAAATGTTGTGGCTTGTTTGATCTTCTATCCAGGCTACTCAAACTTTCTTCATATCAGCGATATGGCTGTTTTGCTTATCATTTGTGTGTTCACTGGAGTAGCACTTTATATTTCCTTCAAGAATTTTTCCAGGTGACAAAATAATCTGTTCACCAACCCCCTGTGACACACAACTTACCTATAGAATGAATCTGCACATGTACCCCAAAACTAAAATAAAAGTTAAGAAAAAAACTTTAGACACATTCTAATGTAAAAATTTTTCTCTATAATCATACCATGGAAATATACGATAACCTTTATTTATATATAAATTAACACATAATACATATATTTACATACATTATCCTTAGAGATATAGTATAAAAAGTGAAACCAATAAAATGAGAGCACGTAAAAAGTCAGAAATGGTAGGAATACAGATGCTACCATTTGTATTTCCATAAATTTAACTGAAATATGAAAATTTGTTATTTTCTTTTAGATCCTCAGAAGTACAATATACAAATCTCTCAGAATAAATGTTCTCTGCTATTTTTTTAAATAAGTTTTCCTTTGTATTCACAACTTGGCTATTTGGCACAAGAGGCCTACCTTTCCACCTGTCTCAGTTTTTAGTATTCCTTCCTCACTAAGCTTAACCATTTCTAGCTTTTGATTTAATGTGAGGGATGTGTCTCACATTAAATCAGGATCTCTAGATCCTGAACACCTAGAGGCCACTGTAGGATTATTATCTGGCCTAATTTCAATACTCAGGGAATATTTTGTATCTCAGGGAAAAGGGAAGCCTGAGGAGACAGCGAGAGAGATGAGGAAACTGCTCGTCGGTGGAAGAGTCAGAATTCACACATTATGTTTACCATATTATATGGACACGGTTCATGGCTCCCCAAAACAATTACAATAGTAGGCTGGGTGCAGTGGCTCACGCCTGTAATCCCAGCACTTTGGGAGGCTGAGGCACGTGGATCATCTGAGGTCAGGAGTTCGAAACCAGCCTGGCCAACATGGTGAAACCCCATCTCTACTAAAAATACAAAAATTAGCCAGGCGTGGTAGTGGGCACCTGTAATCCCAGCTACATGGGAGGCTGAGGCAGAAGAATCTCTTCAACCTGGGAGGAAGAGGTTGCAGTGAGCCGAGATCGCGCCATTGCACTAGCCTTGGCGACAGAGCGAGACTCCATCTCAAAAAAAAAAAAAAAATTATAATAATAACATCAAAAATCACTGATCACAGATCACCATAACAGATACGATAATGAAAAAGGCTGAAATACTAGAAGAATTACAAAAACATGACACAGAGACACGAAGTGAGTACATGCTGTTAAAAAAAAAATGATACCAACAAGCCTGCTGGACAAAAGATTGCCACAAACCTTCAATTTGTGAAAAATGCAATATCCATGAGGTGAAATAAAACAAGGTATGCCTGTATTATTACTTGCTACCCTATGATGGAATAATAATACCAACAACACAATGTTTTATGGCACTTTTATATTTATTATCTCATTTTTAAGTCTCATAACCATCACCCTGTGAAAGGTTATCAGGATCAGAGAGAGGATATGATGTATGGTATGCACACCAGTACATGAACCCAGGATAAATGCCTCAGAACATTGTTTCGTTATTGTTGTTGTTGTTCCTGTTTCCTTGTCTTACCAGAATGAACACAAAATTTGTTTGCAAGACGAACTGATATTTACTGTTTGACCTTGTACAGGATATATCACCACACTGAGCCTCAGCTTCCCCATTTATTATAATACTGGCATAACAAGAGTTTTATAAGAATAAAACAACAACAGAAAAAGCCTTATAAAACCTAAAGGGCTATACTTTTTTAAATACCTTGTCCTTGCCAAAACTTGTCTATTTCTGATTCACTGTATAACTATATTTTCTCCCCTTGGCCGATGCGTCATAGGACAATACCAGATTTTGCTCAGCATTCTGAACTAAACCTCTAGTTTTCAGGCTCTTTTACTTCTTTTAATCAATAGAAAAGACCTGCTATGTTTGGAAAGATCGATTCCACAAAACAAATGAAAAACAATCATCCAAAAATTTGTTAAGCATCAACTATATACCAGAAACTGTGAATCAGAAATTAACATATGGCGAAAAATATGAGACCTACTAAACTGAAAGATCATTAAAAGCTGAAGTCTAACCAATTTTTCACCCATCTACAAAAAGCTGAGATTTCTTTTCCCTTCCTCCTGCTTTAATTCTAATTCTTCCCACCTCCTCTGTTGGATAGAGGAAGAAGGCAAAAAGAAGCACGAGGGAAAAGCTGGATTCAGCCACAAAGGCTCCACCAAGGACACTGGAATAAAACAAGGTATCTAGAAATCTACAGCACTCTGCACACTTCCAGATATCCCAAGTAACTAAGAAATAGAGAAAGAAAAAGAGCAAATTTACTGAACATGTACAAAATGTCAGTCACTGTTTGAGGCCCATATGAGTACATTATCACATTTAATATCTATTCAATCTTGAAAGGCTTGCATTCTTCTTTCATTCAACAAATATTCATTGGGCACTTACAATGTGCAAGGCACTATTCCAGGTACGTGAAATATATCGGTAAACAAACTTAATAGATGAAAATCCTGCCCTTCTAACAAGTGAAACTTATTCAAACGAGGAGAAAGACAAATGTTAACACAATACATAAATTAAGAATTATCTTAAACAGCAATAAATGCTATAGGAAAGAAACAGAACAGGTAAAGAGGATTAGGAGTATATAGGGGAAGGGTGTATGTGAAAAGGAGAAGAGGTTGTAATTTTAATTACAGTCGTTTGAGAAGGTGACATTTGAGGGAATTTGGTCATGTGACTCCTGGGGAACGAGTATTCTAGGCAGAGAGAATCATCAGTGCACAAATCCTAAGGTGAAAGCCCATCTACATGTACCAGGAACAGCAATGAGGCCAGTGTGGCTGAAGTGGAAAGACTAAAGAAAAGAATAAAAGTAGAAAGGTAACACAGAAAAAACTAACAGGTGGTCAGATCCTATACACCCTTTTAGGCCAGTGGCTTTTAAACTGAGTGAAATGAAGAGCCACTGGAGAGTCCTCAGCAAAGTAGTAAAATATTTTACTTACTTTTTGAAGGGATCACTCAGGCTGTTTGGAAAAGACTGCAAAAAGATGTGTAAAAGGGTAACAGAGAGACAAGATAGGAGGTTACTATAGTAATCCAGGTGAGAGATAACGGTGGTTTGAACCAGGGTAATGGCAGTGAAGGTGGTGGGGAATTGACACATCTGGGATACGTTTTCATGGTTTGATCATCATTTTGATGATAAATTGGCTGTGGGAGAAAGCAAAAGAAGTCTCAAGGATAGCCCCAACTAGAAAAAGAGCAGACATTTACTAAACTGACAAATACTCTAGGAAGAGCAAGCGTTAGGCAGGGAATCAGTATTTGGAATATATTAATTAAGTCAGTAAGACACCCAAATAGTAATGTCAAGTAGATATAGACATAGGTGCATATATGTGTACAATTCAGGAATAGGTTCTTAAACCGGTATATAAATTTAGGAGTTGTAAGCATATAGTTGGTATTTACAGTCATGATCATCAAGAAAGTGAGTGCAGAAGATTTTTTTAAAGTATAACATCCCAGAAGTCATGTGAAAAAAAGTATGTATAAGAAGGAATGATCAACTAAATCAAATGTTGCTAAGTCAAGAGAAATGACGACTATTGAGAAATTAACTTGAGATTTAGCAATATGAAGATCACTGGTGACCTTAACAAGAGTAGTTTCAATTCAGTGATGATATGGTTTGGATCTGTGTCCCCACCCAAATCTCATGTTGAAATGTAATCCCCAATGCTGGGGGTGGGGCCTGGTAGGGGGTGATTGGATCACAGGGGTATAGTTCTCATGAATTAATTTTAGCACCAACCCCCCTTGGTACTGTATACTGACAGAGTTCTAAGGAGATCTGGTTGTTTAAAAGTGTGTACCATCTCCCCCCACTCTCTCTCTCTTCCTCCAGCTCTGGCCATGTAAGACGTGCCTTTTTCCTTTTGCCTTCCGCCCTGATTGTAAGTTTCCTGAGGCCTCAGTCACTATGCTTCCTGTATGGCCTGCAGAATCGTAAGCCAATTAAACCTCTTTTCTTTATAAATTACCTAGTCTCAGGCATTTCTTTATAGCAATGTGAGAATGGACTAACAAAAGTGATAATGGCAGAAGCCTAATTATACTGGATTTAAAAGGAAACAGGAAGAAAGAAATTAGAGTCATTGAGCACAGATAATCCTTTCAAGGAGTTTGTTGCAATTGGAAAGCAAATAACTGTTATCTGGTAAGGGAAGCAGTGTCAAACAAAAGAAGGTTTAAAGACAGAGGTAGCCGTAGGTTTGTCTTCATGTGGTAGTGATGCAGTACGAAAAAACTTTATGACACAGAAGTGAGAGTGGAGAACTGTTGGAGCAATGTCCCTAAGAAGGCATTAGGAAATAGATTCTAATGTACAAACGAAGGGATTGATTATAGAAAAGTAAAGAATAATAGGTAGAAAGATAGGTTATATGGATGGAGACAGTGGTAGATGAGTAGACAGAGTAAAAGGAGTCTATGCAAGTTCTGTTCTGATGGCTTCAATTTTCTCAGTGAGGTAGGAACCAAAATCATCAGCTGAGAGATTGAGGATGAGATGTTGGAAGGTCTGATGAGAGAAAACATTAAATAAGTCATCAAAGAAAATAGAAGAATAAACAATCTAGGAAAATATAATATGAATGCCAGGTAGTATTAAGGACTCACTTGATACTTGGTATTTGTGACCATGAATTTAAGTAAAACTAGTCAGCATGATTCTGCATTTTCCTCTAGACATATATAGCTGCTAATTTAGACACTAACAGATACTAACTTAAAGTTTAAAAATGGCTGGACTTAAGCTGGACTTAAGTGACAGTGAGACAAGAAAGCTGAGGGTATATGCAAGGAAGTTGAGAATGCAAATCATAGATAACAAAATACTATAAAATTTAAGTTGGACAGAAGAGAAAGTGATGACTCAAGGAACAAAGGAACACTTAAAAGATGTTAAGATCAATACGTTAATTATCATCTGTGTCATAAACAAGACTTAATTAAGTTGCCCAAATCACAAAGCATTTGAATGACACAAATGGAACAGAATCTAAATCCAGATGTGTCTCATTCACATCATTCTGTCCATGGTACTGACAGCACCAAGCTGCTCTGCAAATTTGTTTTTCATTGGCATACTAACCTCCAAAAGGATGAACCTAATGCAAAACTAAAAGTTAGACTATTTTACCAGGCCTCGTGTACCTCCCTCTGCCTCGGTGTCCAATGCTCAGAGCCTGTCAGTGTCCAAACTTCCAAATGATACTGAATCTTGCCATATCCCACCATATGTACAAAATCACTTTCACATTTCTCTACAGATCAATCTCCTTCATAAAAATCTGAACCACTAAGAATTGCTCTGAATAGAAAAATATTTATACAAATAAATGACTATATAAACTTAACCTTCTTCATGGGTATTTTTGTTCTAACAGGGAGTCTAGTTAACCCACTTGAACCTCTATTGTGAAATATATTTAGGTCAAAATAACTGACCCAAGAACTTTTGGTTCTTGACTTTTATTATTTCTAGTACCTTCTCCCTTAAAAACACATATCCTTTACAAAATCTTAGAATTCCATTTTTCTTATCTTTCTCTCAGAGAATGAAAAAGTGATGACACTAACATGTCATGGATCAGACCCAAACTTGTGTTAAAGATATTTCAGGCTGGGTGCAGTGGCTCACACCTGCAATCCCAGGACTTTGGGAGGCCAAGGTGGGTGGATCACTTGAAGCCAGGAATTCGAGACCAGCCTGACCAACATGGAGAAACCCCGTATCTATTAAAATTACAAAATTAGCCAGGCTTGATGGCTCACACCTGTAATTCCAGCTACTCAGGAGGCTGAGGCAGGAGAATCACTTGAACCCGGGAGGCAGAGGTTGCAGTGAGCCAAGATCGTGCCACTGCACTCCACCCTGGGTGACAGTGGGAGACTCCGTCTCAGAAAAGGAAAAAAAGAAAAAAAAAAATTAGCCAGGCACCATGGCTCACACCTGTAATCCCAGCTACTCAGGAGGTTGAGGCATGAGTATCACTTGAACCCAGGAGGTGGAGGCTGCAGTGAGCCGAGATCACACCACTGCACTCCAGCCTGGGCAACAGAGCAAGACTCTGTCACAAAAATAAATAAATAAGTAAAAATATTTTATACTTAGAACTCTAAATTGAACATTATAGTAAGCGTGGGACTACCTGGCAAAGCAAGAACTAAGCGTAGCCAGTTGGAGAACTCTAGTGTTCTTCTGAGTAAATGGCTAAAAAAACAAGTCTTATTCATAATTTATGTCAAGACTATTATTTTTAAAGAAACCATCAATAGCACAATAAGAAGGTTTCAGTCCTGAACATACACCAAAGTATCATCACTGATTATCACGGAAGACAGAAGGAAGAATTCTACTATAAACATTATACATCTCTATTTAATTTATTTTCAATTAGCATGTGTGGTGGATTCTATCACAATTTGTAATTATTCACTCCACTTTCCTTCAAAAGGAGCATCATCCACACCTGTTCCTATGTACCTGACAGCACTCCCATAACAGTAACATCCCTGCTCCACTGACTTTGGCCTTGGCCACTGGTTTGCTTTGGCCAGTGGTATATAAACAAACATCCAAGCAGAAGTTTTAAGAGCCACTGTATATTCCTGCCAAATCATTTTCTTTTTTCCCTCTGTTACAAGAACAGCATGGCCCAAATAGGAGTTGTTCTCTAGCCTGGATCTCAGAATTAGAAGATATGTGGAGCACGAGCAGAGCCACTGCCAACCTTCAGCCAACATGAAGCAAGAGCAAAAATAAGCAATTGTTGTTGTGAGCTGCTGAAATAGAGGTCATCTGTTATGCAGCATAACTTAGCAAAAGTACACAATACATTGTGTATTACTTTTATAATCAGAAAAACAAATAGATTTTGCTGTTTCAAACTTTAAGGACAGCAGTTATTTTAATGCTTCAACAACTAGAAAAAGATGAATTTCAATCCAATTTTTAAGACATCAGAGTGCTTATGAAAGAACAAGAAGTAGATGAACTGAAATTCTAGAAAGAGAAGAGCCCTTCCTAGGTGTGCAGATAACCATCTGCCATTTCATTTCCTGGGAGCATTTAAAAATTCTGGACAGAGACTGAGAACTGAGATCGGCCCAGACAGAAAGACTCCACTGGTGAAAGTAGAAAGCAGGCTGGGCGTGGTGGCTCACACCTATAATCCCAGCACTTTGGGAGGCCAAGGTGAGCAGATCACCTGAGGTCAGGAGTTCAAAACCAGCCTGACCAACATGAAGAAACCCCGTCTCTACCAAAAATACAAAATTAGCCGGCCATCATGGCACATGCCTGTAATCCCAGCTACTCAGGAAGCTGAGGCAGGATCGCTTGAACCCGGGAGGCGGAGGTTGCAGTGAGCCGAGATCACGCCATTGCACTCCAGCCTGGGCAACAAGAGCGAAACTCTGTCTCAAAAAAAAAAAAAAAAAAAAAAAAGAAAGTAGAAAGCAGCTGAGCTTTTTCATGCAGTAGTCTGAAAACTAGAAAGCCCCAAATGCAAGGCTGAAAGGAACATTTGCTGAATTCTAAGTAATGAAGGAGGCTGGGAGACGTGCTAGAAGGGCACAGTGAAATTTCCCTCAGTATTACAGTGCTTACCAGAAAAAAAGCTTTCCTAGAAACGGGGGACTAACCGCAAAAAACACATGACAGACCTCCCACATTTGCATGAATTTAAAGCACTGTAAATAAAGCAAGAGATTACCAGGCTAATCTCAAAACCTCTAAAGAACAGAATTAGATCTCCTGCAGTCTTTCAGGGCTGTGGAGAAGATATCTGACAGTCTGTCAATCAAAAATCTGAGTATGTCAATGGAGACAAACCAGAGATAGACTAAATCTTACTAAAACTGCAATCCAGACTGACCCTAATAAAACCCTAATTAAATTGGCCTAACAACTAAAAAGGGGAATCATCTCTGGTGGAAGATATCATCTTCAGCCTCTACATAAATTACTACAAGTTTCAGCATATAATAAAAAATTACAATATATGTGGAAAAAAAAAAAAACAAGAAAAAATGACCTGTAATCAAGACTAAAAGCAAAGCTAGAGATGACACTGATAGTGGAGTTAGGAGACAATGGCTTTAAAATAGCCATTATCCATAGGCTAATGAAAGGGAAGGAAAAAAATGAACAAAATGTATAAAAGGATGGAGATAATCAACAAAAAAGGAAACCTATTTAAAAATAATAAAACTTCCTAGAGCTGAGAAAATAAGCTATTAAAACTTATTGGATAGGTTATTCAACCTTGCACAGAAGAGGAGAGAAATTGTAAGTTTAAAAAATAGCTCAACAAAAAATACACAATTGAACCACAGAGAGAAAAGACAGAACAACCACATGAGACACGTGGGACAGTCAAAACATCTAACACAGTTTAGAGGAGAGAGAGATTGGGGTAGAAGCAAAATATAAAGATACAAAATACAATTTTTTCCAAGGTTGATAAAAAAAAATTAACTCAGCAAACCCCAAACATGATAAATGCAAAGAAACCCATGCCTAGACACCATACAAACTATTAATGAACTAAAGACAAAAATAAAAATCTTAAACGCAGCCAAAAAAACGCACACTCCTTAAAGGAGCAACAATAAGGAAAAACAAACGAATTACATATCTGAAGTGCTATAAGAATAAAAGATTCAGGCTGGACATGGTGGCTCACACCTGTAATCCCAACACTTTGGGAGGCCGAGGCAGGAGGATAGCTTGAGGCCAGGAGTTTGAGACCAGCCTGGTCAACATAGTGAGACCCCATCTCTACAAAACCTAAAACAAAAAAATTAGTTGAGCACAGTGGTGCCACCTGTACTCCCAGCTACTTGAGAGGATAGGGTAGGAGGATCGCTTGAGCCTAGGAGTTAGAGGCTGCAGTGAGCTATGATTACACCACTGCACTCCAGCCTCAGTAACAGAGCGAGACCATCTCAAAACAGCAACACATGCCAGCCCAGATTTCTGTACCAATAAGTTTTTCCTTCAAAAAAGAAGTCAAAATAAAGGGATTTCAGGCAAAAGCTGAGAAAATCTGCCTCAGAGACCGGCACTACAAGAAATATTAAAGGAATTTTTTCAGGCTAAAGGAAAATTATCCCAGATGGTAGCAAAGAACTGTAAAAATGAATTATGAGCATTAGAAAGGGTACACATGTGGATAAATATAAAAGAATATTAACTTTACAAAAAAATTACGTGGTTTGTATCATATATTGAAATAAAATATGAAAAAATAGCACAAAGGGCAGGAGGGAATAAACAAAGTTAAACTGTCCTAAGTTTTGCATTGTTTGGGAAGTGGTAAAACATTAAGATACACTAAAAAAAAATCAAGAAGGTTTATTAAAATCTCTAAGATAACTAAAAAATAACCACAGAAGAATGTACAACTGAAAAGCTAATGAGCCAAAATGGAGTTCAGAAAACCTGACAAATAATACAGGCAGGAAAGAAATTTAAACACCCAAAGAATGGATGGGACAAATAGAAAAGAAATAGTAAGATAGAAGATTTATACCCAACTATACTAGTAACCACATCAAATGTAAATAGAATACATATTACAATTAAAGCACAAAGACTGTCAAACTAGATAAAACAAACATGACCTGACTATATGACATTTCCAAGTGATATACCGTAAATACAAGAATACAGATTGGCTGAACTAAAAAGAAGAAAAAATCATACCATGGAAGTATTGATGAAAAGAAAGAGTGACTATATTAATAGAAGGTAAAAGTAGACTTGAAGGCAAGAAATATTACCAGAGATAAAGAAGGTCATTTCATAATGACAAAAAGGTCATTTCAATCATAAAATAACAATGCCAAGTTTTAATTAACCTAGTAAGAGCTTCCAACTACATGAGGGGAAAACTGAAAGAACTAATAGTCAACAAAACTACAGTCATAGTTGATAATTTTAAGACACTACTCTCAAAACTGAGAGAACAGGAAGAAAGAAACCAGTCATTTGAAGATTTGAACAACTTGATTAACCAATCTGACCTTATTGACAAAGAACATTAACACCAACGACTGCAGAATCAACATTCAAGTACACACGAAGTGTATGAATCTATCAATCACAAATGCTTTCAGAGAATAAAAAAGAGAGAGACTTCCCAATTCAAGTACATGTGAAATATATCAATCTATCACAAACACTTCGAAAGAATACAACAGAGAGAGACTTCCCAATTCTTTTTACGAGGTTAACAAACATTGATAACAAAATCTGACAAAAATATTATAATAAAGGACTATTACAGGCCAATATCTTTCATGAATAGATGTAAAAATTCTAAAGAGAATATTAACAAATTGAATCTAATGGTACATAAAAGGGACAATACATTATGACAAAGTAACGTTTATCCTAGGAGTATAAAGTTGGTTTAACATTTAAAAATCAATCAATGTAATTCACCACAGCATAGAATTAAGGATACAACCATATGATTTATCTCAACAAAAGCAAAAAATTTGACAAAGTTTACCACCTAGTCATGATTTAGAAAACTCTCAGACTGGGCGCAGTGGCTCACACCTGTAATCCCAGCACTTTGGGAGGCCGAGCTGGGAATATCATTTGAGCCAGGAGTTCAAGGCCAGTCTGGGCAACAGAGCAAGGCCCTCTCTCTATAAAAATTTTTTTAAAAAAGAAAAGAAAACTAGGAATAGATAAGAACTTCTTTAATCTGATAAAGGTTACCTATAAAACTTACAACTAACATCATAGTTGGTAAACATTGAACATTTTCCCCTAAGTTTAGGAGTGAGACTACTTCAATTAAACATTGTTCTAGAAGCCTTGGCCATTGCAATAAGGGAAAACAAAGAAACAATTATAAAGACTGGAAAGAAATAAGTAAAATAGTTATTATTCTCAGATGATCTGGTTGTTTGCATAGGAAATACAAAAAATCTACAAAATATTAAATATTAAAAATAAGCAAATTTAGCGGGTTGCTGCTTATAAGATAAAAATACAAGAACTGTATTTCTATGTATTAGTATAAAACAATTCAAAAATGAAATTTAAATAACGAATACCATTTCCAATAGCACTTTCAAAACATTAAAATACCTAACCATAACTCTAACAAATGATATGCAAAACCTCTACATTGTAAACCATAAAATACTGCTGAAAGAACTTAAAGACCCAAGTAAATGGATAGATAATCCACGTTCATGGACTGGAAGACTCTATATTGTTAAGATGCCAATTCTCCCCACATTGATCTATAGCCTCAATGCAATCCCAATCATAATATTAACAGTTTTGTTTTCACTGAAATATGATTCTAAATGTATATGGAAACACAAAGGATAGAGTATACCCACCACAAAAAAAAAAAAATGTTGAAGAAGAAAAAAAATGGAAGGAATTTATACCACCAGATATCAGATTTAGTATAGAGCTACATTCATTAAGACAGGGTAGTATTTGTACATAAATAGACCAGTGGAAGAGCATATACACTCTAGTAAGACTCACCTGATTTATATCAAAAGTGTTCTATAATCCAATGGTGTAAGGGTAATTATTTTTTTTCAAAAAATGGGGCCGAATCGATTGAATATCCTATGTTTTATTTAAAAATTCCTGGTTTTTACCTCACATCATTCATTATAAGATAATTTGAAATGCATCATAGAGCTTCGAGTAAAAGAGAAAGTAATACAATTTCGAAAAGAAAACTTTGGAGAATATTTTCATGATCCTGTAATAGGCAAAGATTTCTTAAACAAAACATTAACAAACCAACTAAACCATAAAAAGCAAACTTGATAAGTTGAGGTTCATTAGAATGGAAAACTTTTATTTATTATAATACACTATTAAGAGAGTGAAAAGACTAGCCTCAGACTGGGAGAAGAAATTTGCTGTGCAAAGGTCTCATATTCAGAATACATAAGGAATTCCTATAAATCCATAAGACAAAGACAGCATAACTTTAAAATATGTCAAAAATTAATATTAACAGGTGATCACCATCATTATTTGCCTGGGAAATGAAAAGGAGGAGCCAGTGCACACTGACCAGAATGACTGAAATTAAAAAGACTGACAATACACAATATTGACAAAAACGTAGAACTAGTCAAACCCTCCTACATTGCTGGTAGGGATGTAAAATGGTACAGCCACTTTGGAAGACAACCATCCAGCAATTATACTCTTAAAAATGAAACAATATATTCATAAAAAGAAATACACAAGAATATTCATAGCAGGTTTTCTTTGTAAGTCAAAAATTAGAAACAATTCAAATGTCCATTAACAGAAGAATAAATAATGATCCATTCATTCAATGAAACACTACATAGCAATAAAAAGAACCAGGGTATACCAACATCATGGATGAATATCATAACCATAATAAACGAAAGAAGTCATTCCCGTTACATGAAGTGCAAGAACAGGCAAGACTAATCTATGATGATAAAAATCAGAATAATAATTACTTGGGAGTGACAGGAGAAGTGGATATTAGTTAACCTGTGAAAAACATGAAGGAGAGGCTTCTGGAGTGCTGGAGATGTTCCACATCTTGATCTGAGTGTTAACTGTAAGAGTTTGTACACATAAAAAACTCATCATGCTATACAATTAACATTTGTACATTTTACTGTATGCATGTTATATCTCAAATTTAAAAATTGCTACTACAGCAAGCAATTCATATGGATGTATACTTGGAGAAAATCTTCTTACAATAAAGGATACACTGGATAATTCTTCAAAAATACCCAAGACCAGGAGAAAGGTATTTTAGCCCCAACTCAGTCATTTAGATACGTAAGCTCAAATAAATCACCTAACTAGGTCTTAGTTTCTTTACCTACTAGAGTGTGTTAGTATAGATAATCCTTAAAGTTCTTTCTATATCCAAAAATCTGAGTATTTGAAATAAACTGCTTAATTTTAAAAACTGAAGTCTCAAATTTCAAATTACCAGATAGTCACCTAAGGCGTAACTGTAACAAAACTGTGTTCGCTCCTGTAATTCTAATTTAAGATGGCTAAAATCAGATAACTGCATGCTGCCATTTATCCTGAATGTCCTATACCTATATTTAAGTTCACCTACTTTAGCCTAGACACTCTGGTACCACCATTTCAGCAGACAAGAAACTTGACAGCCAGATTACCTTTCCTTTCTTTTCTAAGGATGAGTTATTCATTCTTCCAGGCCTTACTGAAACACTACCTTCTTTAAAATGCCATCCCTCCTACAGCCATTCAGTCAAAATTAATTGTTCCTTCCTCTGTGCACCCACGGTATGTTGCCTGTACTTCTATTACAGCTTTTACTTCATTCTGTATTTTAGCTACTTGCTTTCATGTACGCACGTGGGCCCTTTCCAAAGGAAGGATATACCCATTCAGCCAACCAGATCAGCTAAGTCAACCCTGGAAATCAATGGTGGCAACACAGTAAGATCATCTTTACATACTATTCTATGTTGATGGTGCCAAAGTAAGATAGCAGATACTAAAAGCTGCTGTCCTCTACTCAAAGCAGGAAGAGATTACAATAAATATTCAAGATACTGAATTAATTTCAGTCCTTACTTTTGCTTACACACCAGTAGAACAATGAAATAGCCATAGGCAGAGAGCTGAATAAAGAAGTAAATTAGGCCTGTAATGGGGAAAAAACCATTTATTAAATTAATTAACAAATTATTAACTTGTTAACAAATAGATGGCTAGGAAGAAGGCAAGTGGACTGACTATTCGGGGACTACACACTCAGCATCCCTTTGATGTTAACTGATCCTGTTCCTGCCAACATGGTTTGTAGAACCTAAGCTCTATCCTCTGATCACAGATGACTGATCTAGGACAATCAGCATTCTTCCTCAAACATTTTAGAAACACTGCAAAAATAAAGTCAGTCCTCTGAATGGCTAAAATGGTCATATGTAAATAATTAGGGAAGTGTTGACACTGTTTTTCCCAAAGTGGAGAAGGGAAATCTGTGATAAGAGAAAATGAAGACTACTTATAGGGTAGAGCAAAGATGAGAAACAGTCCTTGGGAATCTTCAACCCTGGGTCCAATGTTCCTAGGACCCAATCCTGTGTTTGGGTTTTGTGAGGCAGACACCCCAATATTCTTATAATAATTGTTCCCTTTTACTAAAGCTAGTTCAATTTGAGTTGTCACTTGCAACCAAAACAATCTCATGATATTCTGAGGATAGTTTGAATATCCTCAATTAACCATGCTTCCTAGCATTTACACCCTTGGGTAGTCTCTTCCCACAAAGACTCTGGGCTGAGCCTGTGACTATTTGACCAACAGAATAATGGCAGAAGTGATGCTGTGAAAGTTTCAGGCCTATCCCTTGGCCTGGCATCTTCTGCTTCCTCTGTCTCACAATGCTTGCTCTTAGAATACTTCTTATAACCCAACTATCACACCATGAGGCTAAGGAATCAGCCATATAGAAAGACCCACATGTAGGAGAACCAAAGCCCTGGCCAACAATCCCAGTTGAGCCTCCAGATATCACAGCTCTATCAGAACTCCAACAAATGCCACTGGAAGCAGAACCAAATTAGTTCACAGAAATGTGAAAAATACTAAATCGTAGTTTCAAGTAACTAAATTTTGTGATGTTTTGTAATGCAAATTTTAACTAATATGAAAGTTCGATTCACATGCAGGTAACTTGGAATTATATTTCCCTTACAACAGACTACGTCTTGAGCAGGAGTTGGCAAACTACAGCCCTTAGACCAATTCTGGCCTGCCATTTCTTTTTATAACTAAAATTTCGGTGGGACACTATAATGCTCATTCACTTATACACTGTCTACAGCTGCTTTCATGCTACAAGGGCAGAGCTGAATAGTTGTGAGAGAAATCATATACAGCTCACAAAGCCTAAAAATTCACTATCTAGTCTTTTACTAAAAAAGTTTTGCAAACCCTGTCATACAGTACTTGGCAAGGGTTTTAACATAAAAATACCTTAAAATGTAAACCATTTTACAATCAACTAATCATACTTAAAGCATAACATTATAAATACTTAGTAGTTTCAGCCTAACACCATGCAAAGTACATGATACACTACATATTGAGTTGAGCTGTATTGTTTGTTAACAAGTCAGGCTATGGTCAGACCAATATATTACTCATAGACAGAAAAACAATAAAATAACAAAATTAGATCCATTACCATTCAGCTGCTTAAAAGTTTCTATTATTTGGGGAGTCTGCATTATTCATCTTTGAGTTTGTCATGTATTATATGACCTACTGCTGAATTGTGCTAAAAATCAGAAATGAATGTTTCATTGTGATGCATAATTGACAATTTTTTTGTTTGTTTGTTTGTTTTGAGAGGGAGTTTAGCTCTTGTAGCTCAGGCTGGAGCACAATGGTGTGATCTTGGCTCACTGCAACCTCCGCCTCCCAGGTTCAAGTGATTCTCCTGCCTCAGACTCCTGACAATTTTTTTAAATTAACACTTCACAAACCCACCTGCACAAGAAAATTGGAAAATCCAAGTCCAGTATAAACCTAAATTTGGCCAAGCATGGTGTCTCATGCCTGTAATCCCAGCACTTTGGGAGGCCAAGGCGGGTGGATCACCTGAGGTCAGGAATTAAAGACCAGCCTAGCCAACATGACGAAGCCCTTTCTCTACTAAAAGTACAAAACTTGGCCAGGTGTGGTGGCAGGCGGCCTGTAATCCCAGCTATTTGGGAGGAGAATTACTTGAACCTGGGAGGCGGAGGCTGCAGTGAGCTGAGATAGCACCACTGCACTCCAGTCTGGGGAACAGAGAGAGACTCCGTATCAAAAAACAAACAAACAAACAAACAAGAAAACAGTGGGCTGAGTTGCTGGCAAGATGGCCGAATAGGAACAGCTTCGATCTGCAGCTCCCAGCAAGATCAATGCAGAAGGCAGGTGATTTCTGTGTTTCTAACTGAGGTACCTGGCTCATCTCATTGAGACTGGTTAGACAGTGGTTGCAGCCCACAGAGGGCGAGCAGAAGCAGGGTGGGGCATTGCCTCACCCAGGAACTCTCTCCCTTAGCCAAGGGAAGCCCTGAGGGACTGTGCTGTAAGGAACCGTGCACTCTGGCTCAGAAGACCGTACACGCCCTTGGTCTTCACAACCCATAGACTAGTGGATTCCCTCTGGTGCCTGTGCCACCAGGACCCTGGGTTTCAACACAAAACTGGGTGGTCGTTTGGACAGACAGCGAGCTAGCTGCAGGAGGTTTTTTTTTTTTTTTTTTTTTTCATATCCCAGTGGTACCTGGAACACCAGCAAGACAGAGCCATTCACTCCCCCAGAAAGGGGGCTTAAGCCAGGGAGCCAAGTGGTCTAGCTCAGGGGAACCCACCCCCACGGAGCCCAGCAAGCTAAGATCGACTGGCTTGAAATTCTCCCTGCCAGCACAGCAGTCTGAAGTTGACCTGGGACGCTCCAGCTTGGTGCAAGGAGGGGCGTCCGCCATTACTGAGGCTTGAGTAGGCAGTTTTCCCCTCACCGTGTAAACAAAGCCCAGGGAAGTTCCAACCCATCGGAACCCTCTGCATCTCAGCCAAGCCGCTGTAGCCAGACTGCCTCTCTAGAATCCTCCTCTCTGGGCAGGGCATTTCTGAAAAAAAGGCAGGAGCCCCAGTCAGGGGCTTATAGATAAAACCTCCATTGCCCTGGGACAGAGTACCTAGGGGAAGGGGTGGCTGTGGGCACAGCTTCAGCAGACTTAAACGTCCCTGCCTGCCAGCTCTGAAGAGAGCAGCAGATCCCCCAGCACAGTGCTTGAGCTCTGCTAAGGGACAGACTGCCTCAAGTAGGTCCCTGACCCCCATGCCTCCCAGCAGGGGTTGACAGACACCTCATACAGGAGAGCTCTGGCTGGCATCTGGCAGGTGCCCCTCTGAGATGAAGCTTCCAGAGGTAGGAACAGGTAGCAATCTTTACCGTTCTGCAGCCTCCACTGGTGATACCTATGCAAAGAGGGTCTGGAATGGACCTCCAGCAAACTAGAGCAGAGCAGATCTTCAGCAGAGAGGCCTGAGTGTTAGAAGGAAAACTAACAAACAGAAAGGGATAGCAACAACATTAACAAAAAGGACGTCCACTCACAGACCCCTTCCGAATGTCACCAAAATCAAAGAACAAAGGTAGATAAATCCACAAAGATAGGGAGAAATCAGCACAAAAATGCTGAAAATTCCAAAAACCAGAACGTCTCTTCTCCTCCAAAGGATCACAACTCCTCACCAGCAAGGGAACAAAACTGGACAGATAATGAGTCTGATGAATTGACAAAAGTAGGCTTCAGAAGGTGGGTAATAACGAACTCCTCCGAGCTGAAGGAGCATGTTCTAACCAAATGCAAGAAGCTAAGAACCTTGAAATAAGGTTAGACAAATTGCTAACTAGAATAACCAGTTTAGAGAAGAACATAAATGACCTGATGGAGCAGAAAAACACAGCACAAGAACTTTGTGAAGCATACACAAGTATCAACAGCCAAATTGATCAAGCAGAAGAAATGATATCAGAGATTGAACATCAACTTAATGAAATAAAATGTGAAGACAAGATTAGAAAAAAAAAATGAAAAGGAACAAAGCCTCCAAGAAATATGGGACTATGTGAACAAAGACCAAACCTACGTTTGATTGGTGTACATGAAAGTGATGGGGGGAATGGAACAAAGTTGGAAAACATTCTTCGGGATATTATCCAGGAGAACTTCCTCAACCTAGCAAGACAGGCCAACATTCAAATTCAGGAAATACAGAGAACACCACAAAGATACTACTTGAGAAGAGCAACCCCAAGACACATAATCGACAGATTCACCGAGGCTGAAATGAAGGAAAAAATGTTAATGGCAGCCAGAGAGAAAGGTCGGGTTATCCACAAAGGAAGGCCATCAGACTAACAGCAGATCTCTCAGCAGAAATCATACAAGCCAGAAGACAGCGGGGGCCAATAGTCAACATTCTTACAGAAAAGAATTTTAAACCCAGAATTACCACATATCCAGCCAAACTAAGCTTCATAAGTGAAGGAGAAATAAAATCCTTTACAGACACGCAAATGCTGAGAGATTTTGTCACCACGAGGCCTGCCTTACAAGAGCTCCTGAAGGAAGTACTAAACATGGAAAGGAACAACCAGTACCAGCCACTGCAAAAAACACACCAAATTGTAAAAACCATCGTCACTATGAAGAAGCTGCATCAACTAACGGTCAAAATAACCAGCTAGTATCATAATGACAGGATCAGATTCACACATAACAATTGTGGCTAAATGCCCCAATTAAAAGACACAGACTGCCAAATTGGATAAAGAGTCAAGACCCACTGGTGTGCTGTATTCAGGAGACCCATCTCACATGCAAAGACACACATAGGCTAAAAATAAAGGGATGAAGGAATATTTACACAGCAAATGGAAAGCAAAAAAAGCAGAAGTAGCAATCCTAGTTTCTGATAAAACAGACTTTAAGCCAACAAAGAGCAAAAGAGACAAAGAAGGACATTACATAATGGTAAAGGGATCAATGCAACAACAAGAGCTAACTATCCTAAATAAATATGCACCCAATACAGGAGCACCCAGATTCATAATGCAAGTTCATAGAGACCTACAGAGACTTAGACTCCCACACAATAATAGTGGGAGACTTTAACACCCCACTGTCAATATTAGACAGATTAACGAGACAGAAAATTTACAAGGTTATTCAGGACTTGAAGTCAGCTCTGGACCAAGCAGACCTAATAGACATCTTCAGAACTCTCCACCCCAAACCAACAGAATATACATTCTTCTCAGGACCACATCACACTTACTCTAAAATTGACCATATAATTGGAAGTAAAGCACTCCTCAGTAAATGCAAAAGAATGGAAATCGTAACAAACAGTCTTCAGACCACAGTGCAATCAAATTAGAACTCAGGATTAAGAAACTCACTCAAAACCACATAACTACATGGAAACTGAACAACCTGCTCCTGAATGACTACTGGGTAAATAATGAAATTAAGGTAGAAATAAATAAGTTCCTTGAAACCAATGAGAACAAAGACACAACGTACCAGAATCTCTGGGACGCAGCTAAAACATTGTTTAGAGCGAAATTTATAGCACTAAAGGCCCACAAGAGAAAGCAGGGAAGATATAAAATCGATACCCTAACATCACAATTAAAAGAACTAGAGAAGAAAGAACAATTTTAAAAGCTAGCAGAAGACACGAAATAACTAAGGTCAGAGCAGAACTGAAGGAGATACAGACATGAAAATCTCCTCAAAAAAATCAATGAATCCAGGAGCTGTTTTTTTTTTTTTTTAAAAGATCAACAAAATAGAGAAAACACTAGCCAGACTAATAAAGAAGAAAAGAGAGAAGAATCAAATAGGGGACAAAGGGGATATCACCACTGATCCCACAGAAATACAAACTACCATCAGAGAATACTATAAACATCTCTATGCAAATAAACTAGAAAATCTAGAAGAAACTAATAAATTCCTGGACACATACACTCTCCCAAGTCTAAACCAGGAAGAAGTGGAATCCCTGAATAGACCAGTAACAAGTTCTGAAATTGAGGCAGTAATAGCCTACTAACCAAAAAAAGTCCAGGACCGGAAGGATTCACAGCTAAATTCTACCAGAGGTACAAAGAGGAGCTGGTACCATTCCTTTTGGAACTATTGCAAACAATAGAAAAAGAGGGAATCCTCTCTAACTCATTTTATGAGGACAGTATCATCCTGATACCAAAACCTGGCAGAGAGACAACAAAAAAAGAAGATTTCAGGCCAATATCCCTGATGAACATCAGCACAAAAATCCTCGATAAAATATTGGCAAACCGAATCCGGTAGCACATCAGAAAGCTTTTCCACAACAATCAAGTCAGCTTCATCCCTGGGATGCAATGCTGGTTCAACATATGCAAATCAATAAATGTAGTCTATCACAAAACCAAAGCAATGACAAAAACCACATGATTATCTCAGTAGATGCAGAAAAGGCCTTTGACAAAATTCAACACCCCTTCATGCTAAAAACTCTCAATAAACTAGGTATTGATGGAATGTATCTCAAAATAATAAGAGCTATTTATGACAAACCCACAGCCAACATCATACTGAATGGGCAAAAACCAGAAGCATTCCCTTTGAAAACCAGCACAAGACAAGGATGCCCTCTCTCACACTCCTACTCAACATAGTATTGGAAGTTCTGGCCAGGGCAATCGGACAAGAGAAAGCAATAAAGTGTATTCAAATAGGAAGAGGAAGTCAAATTGTCTCTGTTTGCAGATAACATGATTGTATATTTAGAAAACCCCATCGTCTCAGCCCAAAATCTCCTTAAGCTGATAAGCAACTTCAGCAAACTCTCAGGATACAAAATCAATGTGCAAAAATCACAAACATTCCTATACACCAGTAACAGACAAACAACCAAATCATGAGTGAACTCCCATTCACAACTGATACAAAGAGAATAAAATACCTAGGAATACAACTTACAAGGGATGTAAAGGACCTCTTTAAGGAGAACTACAAACCACTGCTCAAGGAAATAAGAGAGGACACAATGAAATGGAAAAACATTCCATGCTAATGGATAGGGAGAATTAGTATTGTGAGCCATGCTGCCCAAAGTAATTTATAGATTCAATGCTATCCCCATTGACTTTCTTCACAGAATTAAAAAAAAAAAAAAAACTACTTTAAATTTCATATGGAACCAAAAAGAGCCCACATAGCCAAGACAATCCTAAGCAAAAAGAACAAAGCTGGAGGCATCATGCTACCTGACTTCAAACTATACTACAAGGCTACAGTAACCAAAACCGCATGGTACTGGTACCAAAACAGATATATAAACCAATGGAACAGAACAGAGGCCTCAGAAATAACATCACACATCTACAACCATCTTATTTTTGACAAACCTGACAAAAACAAGAAATGGGGAAAGGATTTAATAAATGGTGTTGGTAAAACTGGCTAGCCATATGCATAAAAGTGAAACTGGACCCCTTCGTTACACCTTATACAAAAATTAACTCAAGATGGATTAAATACTTAAATGTAAGACCTAAAACCATAAAAACCCTACAAGAAAACCTAGGCAATACCATTCAGGACATAGGCATGGGCAAAGACTTCATGTCTAAAACACCAAAAGCAATGGCAACAAAAGCCAAAATTGACAAATGGGATCTAATTAAACTAAAGAGCATCTGCACAGCAAAAGAAACTACCATCAGAGTGAACAGGCAACCTACAGAATGGGAGAAAATTTTTGCAATCCATCCATCTGACAAAGAGCTAATATCCAGAATCTACAAAGAACTTAAACAAATTTACAAGAAAAAAACAACCCCATCAACAAGTGGGTGAAGGATATGAACAGACACTTCTCAAAAGAAGACATTTATGCAGCCAACACACATGAAAAAAAGCTCATCATCACTGGTCATTACAGAAATGCAAATCAAAACCACAATGTGATACCATCTCACGCCAGTTAGAATGGTGATCATTAAAAAATCAGGAAACAACAGATGCTGGAGAGGATGTAGAGAAATAGGAACGCTTTTACACTCTTGGGAGTGTAAATTAGTTCAATCATTGGGGAAGACACTGTGGTGATTCCTCAAGGATCTAGAACCAGAACTACCACGTGACCCAGCAATCCTATTACTGAGTATATACCCAAAGGATTATAAATCATTCTACTGTAAAGACACATGCACAGGTATGTTTACTGTGGCACTGTTCACAATAGCAAAGACTTGGAACCAACCCAAATGCCCGTCAATGATAGACTGGATAAAGAGTAGTTGGCACATATACACGGTAGAATACGATGCAGCCATAAAAAAAGGATGAGTTCATGTCCTTTGCAGGGACATGGATGAAGCTGGAAACCATCATTCTCAGCAAACTAACACAAGAACAGAAAACCAAACACCACATGTTCTCACTCATAAGTGGGAGGTGAAGAATGAGAACACATGGACACAAGGAGGGGAACATCATACACTGGGAACTGTCGGGGGCTGGGGGGCTAGGGGAGGGACAGCATTAGGAGAAATACCTAATGTAGATGACAGGTTGATGGGTACAGCAAACCACCATGGCACGTGTATACCTATGTAACAAACCTGCATGTTCTGCACAGGTACCCCAGAACTTAAGGTATAATAATAATTTAAAAAAAAACTAAATTAATGATTCCCAAACTTTTCTACCAAAACTTATCTTTGGCAATGCTCTAAATTTGATAAGACTCTCTTTCGGCATCTGATAGTTCTAAAAGTATCTTTTCCCTTTTATACATAATATTTATTTCCCTTATGCCCCAAATCATTGTTTATTTAACCTCAAACATATAAGGTCCTCATCTACCAATTTAAAGTTCCTCTACTACAAATCAACCATCATCTATATAAATATTTTATTTTACTATCACTTTACCACCCTGCATTACTGCCCCATTTGCATAACATTTCAAACTTTCAAAACACCTTTTTAACTAGAGTACTTAGTATTCCATAACCGTAGTACCCACATATTATATATGTGAATTTTCTCCACAGGTCTTAACAAGCCTTAGAGCCTATCAGAGGCAGTTTTCCATACATACTTTACTTTAAACCTGTATCTCAAAAATCTCAAATACTTGCTGTTAGTTACTACACTACAAATAGCATCTTCTAACTCTAACTGCCCAAAACTTAAGCTGGAAAACAAGAATTTAGATCAAGCAGAACCCCAGTTCAGTACTGAACCTTAATGATGTTGCTAAAATAAGATAAAATAGTGGGAAAAGGGCATGGGGATACACCAAGATTGAGGTCAGATACCCAAAAGTTGTACAGGTTGCTTCTGTTGCCCTGTTTATGAAGGTAATTATATTCAAATGTATTATAATACACAACAAACATTTCATGAATACTTAGTATGTGGGCACACGCATTAAAGATTTACTTCATTACCTCACTTACCACAACAACCCTCTAAGGCAGGCATATTAGTATTATTTTCCATTTTACAGACGAAAAAAACTAAAGCTTAGAGAAGTAACTCTAAAAACTTCACTTAGGTATAAACCCAAGTGGTCTAATCCAGAGCCCACCTACTATTCTGAGTATCTGTGTGAACCTAAAACATAATATTGTTCATCAAAGGTATTATATCTTATTTTACAACAGCTTTATTTTAAATATACAATAGCAAAATAATAACTATTTTGGAGGGAGTGCTAATTTTTTGTTTTCCAGATCTCTAGTGTAGCAATACATTTTAAATTTAAAAAGAAAAAGTAATACCTCAAATACCCCTAAATCACTATTATTCTTCTAAGCTTGATTGTGGGAATCTGTCACTACACTTAAGTTCATATAATTTTTTCTAAGGTCTATATATTTAGCAATTTGAACCTCTGTAGCATGTGATATTGAATGAAATAAAATTGCACATATTGTGCAATGGAAGTAACAGACATTTATTTTCATTTACACTTGTTATGAACGTCTGTGTCTTTTTCTAGTAATTTTTCCTGTTTGAAGTAAAACACTTTAGATCAATAATTTTGCCGTCACTAATAGATTTCAGCAATGATGGAATGGTAAACATGAGGCATGTTCCTCAGATTGAGGATTAATAAAATTTTAGAGCTGAAGGGGATTTTAGAGATCATCTACTCAACTTTCCATTTTACAAATAATGATACTAAACTCCCACTGAAAAAATCCAAAATATAATTTCATCCAGTGTTATTTCCCCACATAGTGGTAACAGAACCAAGCCTGGTCAGTTTCTAGTCTTTGCTATCATAGATTTTCAGAATCAAATAAGAATATATTCAGTCAACATTTTAACAGGAAAAAAAAAGGACAAACAAAAAAAGAGGTGGTGATTAGAAAAAAAATATATGTGTGTGTGTACATATATATATACATATATATGTTTACATTTTAAAGGTAGATCCAGGGTAAAATAATTAATTTTCACAATAGAGATTATTGTAGAAAAACCATTATTTCTACAGCAAAAAAAAAGTAAAAGAATACATATAAAAATCATACACAGATTTTCAAGAGATCATCTGCAGGGGAAAGACCACCATCTCCTAAAAGGGTGTTGAACAGAACTCAGGTGTATCTTGAAAAAGTGTTTAATTTTCAAATAAATTTGGAAGCAATAGACTAAATAAAAGTTAAGAGGTTCCACAATTATTACTCACATCTTTAATATGCCTTCATATACTGTGAATCTCCAAATGGAGGGATACATTATGTAGCACTTTCCACATTTATTTGATCATGTAAAAGCATTTTCATATAATACATACTATAACATCTCCCGGACAAGTGTTGCTAGAACAAAATTTAGGAAACACTGGGAAGCACCATTTGTAGAAAAAAAGACTAAGACCCATAGGTGATCATAAATTCAAAATAAAGCAACATAAAGGGCTCTTTAAAAAATGGGTAAAATATTTCAATTATGTGTGTATTGCTATTCTAAAATGTCTTTAGAGAACCACTCTTTTATTATATAGAGTATGAAAAAGTGGAGGTCAATCATTGTGAGTTCTCCTGATATATAAATTAACCACCCTTCACATCACAGGGGCCTGGGTTTAAGCCATTGATTGCCACACCCTAACTTATTCCAATTCTAATTTGAAACTATCTGCCAGAGGAGCATTTTCATGGCAGAAGCAGGAGAAAGAAGAAACAGTGACTGATAAAACGAACTACATTCTCAGGGAAAAAAGAATGAAGCAAAAAGGCATCAAGACTTCAAGGAACCTCTAAAAAAAAAAGTTGTCTGCTTGCTCAGCACACTTTTCCCCTTTTAGTGACAGAAACTCCTCTCCTTTTAAAGACTTCCCTTGTTCCCTCTGCTGTGGTCTGAATGTGTGTGTCCCCCTCCAAAATGTTGAAACCTGACCCCCTATCCCACCCCACCCTGTGATGGTCTTAAAGAAGTAGGACCTTTGGAGGAGATTAGGTCACAAGGGGTCCACCCTCATAAATGGGATTAGTGCCCTCATAAAAGAGGCTTAAGGGAGCCCTCTTGCCCTTTCAACATATGTGGACATAGCTAGAAAGCCACAGTTAAGAAGGCATTGTCCCTGAGGAACAGGCCCTCACCAGACCAGATCTGCTAGTGCCTTGATCTTTGACTTCCCAGCCTCCAGAACTGTAAGAAATAAATTTCTGTTATTTATAAATTACCCAGTCTAAGTATTTTGTTATAGCAGCCCACACTAAGACACCCTCTCTATGTGATTCTGGTGAGGTTACCTATTTAGTATCCCCACTCCCAAGGATGGACATGTGATACAGACCTGGCCAATCAAGCCCCAACCTCCTGGTTACAATGATGGGCTCCAAAATTGACATGTGAGTCATGCCAGGTGAGCATCCTGGAAGTTTATATACAAATGTCACGAGAAAAACAAAACTTCCTCTGACCACCATTTAACTCAGCAATTCCATTACTGGGTATATACCCAGAGAAATAGAAATCATTCTACCATAAAGACACATACACATGAATGTTCACTGTAGCACTATTCACAATAGCAAAGACATGGAATCAACCTAAATGCCCATCAATGGCAAACTGGATAAAGAAAATGTGGTTTGTATACATACATCATGGAATACTATGCAGCCATAAAAAAATGAGATCATGTCTTTTGTGGGAACATGGATGGAGCTGGAGGTCATTATCCTCAGCAAACTAATGTAGGAACAGAAAACCAAATACCAGATGTTCTCACTTATAAGTGGGAGCTAAAAGAACTCATGGACACAAAGAAGGGAACGACAGACACTGGGGCCTACTTGAGGGTAGGGGGTGGGAAGAGGGATAAGCAGGAAAAATAACTATTGGGTACCAAGCTTAGTACCTAGGTGATGAAATAATCTGTAAAACAACCCCTCTGACATGAGTTTACCTATATAACAAACCTGCACATGTACCCCTGAACCTAAAATAAAAGTTAAAAAAAAAAAAAGAAAATATTTCCTCTGGACCCACTAATTGGGAAGGGGAAAACATGAAACTGTCTATTACTATAACTTCTCAATCTACCCCCCTCTATAACCTCACAATTCTGACTATAAGAAGAAAGTCAGCCTGCAACATACTCAGAAAACAGAGCACTGAAATGGAGAGTAAGAATCCATGATTACATTGCTTCCCGATCACATTATTTGAGTCCCTTAAGTCAGCTCCTCCTCTGTAATCTATGGCTATGTAAGTTTCCCTCTTCACTTAAGCTAATTTTGATCTCAGTAACTCTCATTTGCAATAAAGAATCCTAATAAAAGGCTCCTGTGTAACTCAAGAGGTATATTCAAAAGAACTTGTAAAGCTAAAAAGCTAATACCCAATGAAGGTGGGAATATTAATTAATACATCCTTATTGGAAAGTAAATTATCTATTAAAATTTTTGAGTTCATATACCCTTGACCCCAGAATTCTACATAGTAATCTTACATTATAAAAAACTTACAAACTTGTAATGATAAATGTATGATATTATTATCTACAACATCTGTCTCAGTGAAAAATCAGAAACCTCGATGTCCATCAATTAGGGACTAATTAAATATAGCATAACCTACAATGCAATAAGACCCATTAAAGTGAAATACGTATATAAACATCTTTGAAGATCTCTATGAAATAATTCTGACATGCCGAAGAGGAGTATAATGTAGTAGTTAAGAGCTTACACTCTACGGACATATTACATAGATTCAATTTGCAGCCTGTTCGTTTACTGTACTAACTCGAGCAAGTTACTTAATCTCTCTCTGCGACAATTTCCTCAACTGTAAAATCGTGATAATACTAACTTATTATTACGAGGATTAAATGAATTAATAGGCCCTGTAACAGGCTCTAGAAGGTATTTTATACTTCATAGGCTCTCAATAAAGTTAACTACTATTATTTTCACTAATATGAAAAATGTCCAAAATATGCTACAGAGTTAGGGAGTGAAGGAAGAAAGTGCAAAATACTATGTATGAGCAAGAATCACAATCTCAAATGTCTATCAAGGTCAGGCAGCCAACACATATTAAACAGAAACTGTGGGAAACTGAAGAATGCATGTCCTATCTTTTGCTGAAAGTAACTCTAAACAACTATTATGTGAGAAACATGTTGTGTGTTGCTGAATCTTAAGAAGCAAAAAAAATAGGGATTTTATATGAAATATCTTTAAGTGTTAGAAACAAATACTTTTTCTAAAATACAGTAGGGGACTAATGAAACACTGGTCAATTAGGGCCAGTGGTCCATCAATTTGCAAGCTCTGATGTATTGTATGATATACATACACATATTCAAATATATCAAATATATGACTGTATACAAAAGAATAAACAAAAAGATTTTTTAAGTGGTTAACACTAGAGAGAAACTAGAGAAGTAATGTGATGAGGCTTAATTTCGCATTTTACCTTTCTGTATTATTACATTCTTTATAACACATAAATATACTTTAATAAATTTTTTAACTAATTAAAAGAATGACATAAGAATTCAGGAGCTTTCTTATTTGCAATTTTTTAAATTTTCTTTTATATTTTACATTGACATACAATAATTATACATACTTATGAGGTACATAGTGATGTCTCAATACATATAATGTATGGTGATCAGATTAGATAATTAATATATCCATCATCTTGAACATTTATCATTTCTTTGTGTTGAGAACATTCAATATCCTTCTTCTAGCTATTTGAAACTATATATTACTGTTAACTATAGTCACCCTACAATGCTATAGAAGACTAGAGTTTATTTCTCCAATCTAGCTTTAATTTTGTATCCTATAACACATGTCTCCCTGTATCCCCTTCCCCCGACTCTTCCCAGTCTCTAGTATCCTCTGTTCTACTTTACTTCTATGAAACCAACTTTTTTTAGTTTCCACATAATAGTGAGGACATGCAGTGTTTAACTTTCCATTCCTGGCTTATTTCACTTAATATAACGTCCTCCAGTTCCATCCATGTTGCCATGAATAATACGATTTCATTCTTAATGGCTGAACAGTGTTACATTATGCATATATACCATAATTTCTTTGTCCATTCATCTGCTGTTGGACACCTAGATTGAGTCTATATCTTAGCTATTGTGAATAGTGCTGCAATAAATATGGTACACATGCCTCTTCCATATACTGATTTCCTTTTCTCTGGGTAAATGCCGAGTGGTGAAATTGATGGATCATATGGTAGTTCTATCTGTAGTCCTTTAAAGAACCTCTATACCGTTCTCCACAGTGGCTGTACTTGTTTACATTCCTATCAACAGTATATAAGAGGTCCCTTTCCTCTACATCCTTGGCAGCATTTGTCATTCTTTGTCTTTTTGATAACAGTGATCCTAACTGGGGTAAAAGAATACCTCACTGTGGTTTTGATTTGCATTTTCCTGATGATTAATGATGCTGAACATTGTTTAATGTATTTTTTGGCCATTTGTATGTCTTCTTTTGAGAAATATCCCATCTTTTTTTAATCAGATTGCGTTTTTTGAAGGGTTTTTTTTTGTTTTTTCTGGGTTATTTATTTATTTTTTTGGCTGTTAAGATGTTTGAGTTTCTTGTATATCCTAGATATTAATCCCCTGTCAGATGAATAGTTCGCAAATATTTTCTCCCATTCTATAGGCTGCCTTTCATTCTGTTGGTTATTTCCTTTGCTGTATAAAAGCTTTTTAGTTTGCTATAATCCACTTGTTTATTTTTGCTTTATTTGCCTGTGCTTTTGAGGTCTTATTTATAAAACTTTTTCCAAGACCAATGTCCTGAAACATTTCCCCTATGTTTTCTTCTAGCAGTTCCATAGTTTCCTGTCTTACATGTAGGTCTTTGATTCATTTTGAGTTAATTTTTGTACAGAATAAGAGGTGGGGCTCTAGTTTCATTCTTCTGCATATGGATATCCTTTTTCCCAGAAACATTTCTCGAAGATACTGTCCTTTCATCAGCAAGTGTTCCTGGGACCTTTCTCAAAACTCAGTTGGCTGTAGATATGAGGATTAATTTCTGGGTTCTCGATTCTGTTCCTTTGGTCTATGTGTCTGTTTTTACACAAGTACCATGCTGTTTTGGTTACTCTCGCTTTGTAGTATATTTTAAAGTCTGATAGTATGATGTCTCCAGCTTTGTTATTTTTGTTCAGGATTGCTTTGGCTACCAGGTCCTTTATGGTTCCATACAAATTTTAACTTTTTTTTTCATATTTCTGTGAAGAATGTCATTGGTATAGAATGTCATTGATAGGACTGCATTGAATCTGTAGATTGCTTTGGGTAGTGCCCACTTGCAGTTTAATTCAGACGTAACTTCTACAATGTGGATATTAATTTTATGAAAGCATAATTTTTAAAGTTTAGACTATAATCAAAATGTTCTGTATAGACTCTTAGGTGAAAGTGAAAAGGGGGGCACCACCGTGTAAATGTTCCTTCATCTTTTTACGTCTGAAAATAGTATTTTTACTCTTTTCAGTTTCTTCTTCTTCTTTTTTTTTTTTTTTTTTTGAGATGGAGTCTCACTGGTGTGGCCAGGCTGGAGTGCAGTGGCACAGTCTTGGCTCACTACAATCTCTGCCTCATGGGTTCAAGTGACTCTCCTGCCTCAGCCTCCCGAGTAGCTGGGATTACAGGCACGCACCACCATGCCTGCCTAATTTTTGTATTTTTAGTAGAGGTGGAGTTTCACCATGTTGGCCAGGATTGTCTCGATCTCCTGACTTCGTGATCCGCCCACCTCGGCCTCCCAAAGTGCTGGGATTCAGGCGTGAGCCCCTGTGCCTGGCTCAGTTTCTTATTTATAAGATATTCAACAGTTCTTAACCATTAATTAGACTTTAAAGATTGTTAATTTCAAGTGCACATTAATGTGTTTTTTAAAAGAACAAGAAATAATTAAAAGAAACATTTCATTTTTACTTAGCATTCAAACTGCACTTAATCTCTTTCACTCATAGAGTGGATTTTTATTAACATTTGCAGCATCAGGCAGACACATTTAGCCATGATCCTGAAATAGTGAAGTACTATACAAAGAAATAAATAAAGCTATTTATAATAGTAATACCCACTCATTTTCTGATGCCCTGAACCCAAAGTGAAAATATGTGCTTTTAGACCCTCACTTCAAATCTAACTGGATGTAATATCACAAATAATTCTTAGCAAGTTTATGTGGTTCCCAAGGATATAGTAGATTAGAAACCGGAAGAGGAAGGGCAAGTGGGTAAAACCTGAAAAGCATATACGTTATGGAAACATACTATCATGTCACAGTAACAGATATTCCGAATAGATTGTAGAAATATAATTGCTAGCCAGGCACGGTGGCTCACACCTGTAATCCCAGCACTTTGGGAGGCTGAGGCAGGTAGATCACTTGAGGTCAGGAGTTCAAAACCAGCCTGGCCAACATGGTAAAACTCTGTCTCTACTAAAAACACACACACAAAAAAAAAAATTAGCCGGGCATGGTGGCAGGCGCCTATAATCCCAGCTACTCGGGAGGCTGAGGCAGGAGAATCACTTGAACCCGGGAGGCAGAGGCAGGAGAATTGCTTGAACCCGGGAGGCAGAGGTTGCAGCAAGCTGAGATCGCACCACTGCATTCCAGCCTGGGTGACAGAATGAGTCCGTCTCAAAAAAAAAAAAAAGTGTATCAAAAAAATGGCTTGACATAAAAACAGTTTTGGTGCTTGTACTTGTTATCTACTTAAAAAATAAAATATAAAAGCACTTTATTCCTTGAAATGAAACCTAAGTGAAGCATGAATGTGTCAATATTCAACTTGACTGAATAATGTTTTCACAGTAGTGCTAGAATATATGCTTCAAGACAAGAAAGACTGAACTGTCTTAATCACTACTGTATACCTCACTTAGCACAGGGCCTTGATACATAGTAGGTGTTGAATACTGAATACATTATTTCATTTCTCACATTAACCCATCAAGGTAAATACACTTACCCCCATTTAAAGGTAAAGAGGCTGTGGTAAAATGTGCTTATCTTGAAAGTGGGAGAAGAGGCATAACTTTTGACTCCTATCAGTGTTATTTTGATCACCAGAATCAATATTAACAGCATTTTCAGAATTTTTTTACCTATAATTTCAAATTTTTAAGGATATCAAATTTCATTACTCTAAAATAATCCTCACACAAACAATACCCAACTAAAACAATATACAAAATTTAATGCTATAAAACATCTCAATCACACATCATTATAAATATCATCCTATTACCAGAAAACATACCTTTTAAAAACTAATCAACCTCACTCCATCTACCCTAAACTATCCTTTTAGTAATAATAGTCAAGTTCTGGTTTACCTAAATGTTTCTCAAGGTACTATATAAATTTCACACCACCCAAATTTTTATTAAACACCTTCTATCCAATTACTTCATTAACAGATGCTATGACAAAAGGGCACAGAAGAAGTAAAGAACACAACCATATGTCTCAAGAACTTTAAAATCTACTTTGAATAAGACATGTATGCACAAAACTGTGGCAAGTTGCTCCCAAAGCAACATACAAAGAGAAAGGAACCAAAAATAACTGAGTATCTCAGCTGAAAATGCTAGGCATTTTCATATGCGTTACCTCTATTAGTTCTGAAAACTTTGTAAAGTAGGTATTGCCATCTTCATTTTGGAGAAGAAAACGGAAATTCAGAGAGGTTAAATGACTTCCCAAAATAAAGGGCAAATGAGGGTCTGAAGTCCAAGTCTATTTGACTCCAAAGTTCTATCCTTTTTAAGCTACACCATGCAGCCTCCCACATATAGATTACAGAGTATAGACAACATGTATAAACATTGTAAGGAAAATAAAGGAAGACATCATTGAAGAGAATAATTCCTAGGAAATATTTTATTGACAAAGTCAGTCCTGAGCTGTGTCTGAAACCTAAGTGCAAGACTGCTAATAACAGAAAGATTAATGTCACAAAAATTTCTAAATAAAAAATCTAAATATTTTCCTTCTTTGATCATTATTCTATTTCTTATTCTCTTGCATTTTTATGTATAACCTACCCTCCCCTATAATCATTCCCATTATAAAGACAGAAAAAAATTAACTAGGTCTAATATGCTATATTTCTCTTTCCTGCTGGTCAGAATGCTAAATGATAGAAACATATATTGCCATGAGAGCCTTGAAGTGATCTTTGAGAGTGATTTCTTCATTTTAGTGGTAAGAAAAGCTGAGAGAGGGTTATATAATATACTGAAGGTTACAAAACTTTACTAGCCAGAATAGTATGAGAACATAGTTCTTACAGTGTTCTTCCTATGATCCAGTGCTCCTTAAATTTTTTGCCATGAAGTGCCAATAACACAGAAGAATGAGGAGATCTGGAGCTCACTTGAAATATAATGGGTTCACTTGAAATTTCTTTGAAGTTTCTAATTTCATCTTAAAGCCTCACGTGAATTCTATACTTTGTGCCTAATTTACTCATGCTTATCTTAATATTAAAGTTATTTAAATTAATACCATCAAGTAAAATTGGTACTTAAAAAATTATTATGTTTGTTCCCATGGCTTAGATTCTAAGCCTTATAAGTATCCCTTGACACAACGTCATGTACTCCAGTTTGAGAAGAATGCCCCAAATTATGGTGACAATTCCTTCATCATATTTCATTTCCTTGCTGCTTTATTTTTCAAATTAAGAATTCTTTTTAAAGCATGGTAAATTTAATTACACTTTTTCAAAATGTATAAATACTGACAAAGCTACTGTTAAAATTGTTGGGGTTGTTCAAACACAAAATTTTCAAGAAGCTCTACTTAGTTAAAATTAATTTATTAAATACAATTTAGTTTATAAATTCATTAAAGAACCTGGATAGAACTTCTACCTAGCAATACTTCATTAAACATTTCCTTTTTGAGAGGTCACTCAAAAAAACTTTTTAATGAAAGTGAGATTACATGCCATTCATATTGACTACAGTCCCAATTACTTTTAAGTAGGTTAAACAATCTTTTCTTCTTCCTTGGTATTTATCTTCTCTGCCCAGATGTGAAGGAAGAAATCCTTTGTGGTTTCACTACTTTCTTTTTCAGGATCTTTTTTTTATACCTTTCAAATTCCAAATATGCTTCATTATTCTTCAATCCTATTTACAGAAACAGAGTAATAGATTTTATCTATTTTACTGATTGTTTTTAAAAACACCCTGTTCAACTTAGCCAGGAATCTATCACTAGCAAGATTAAAAATAGACTCTTATTCATCACTTCCTCCCTAAAAACATACTATTGACCTTCCACTATATGCCTGTTTGAAGTCAAATAGTCGTATGTGTTTTTAATGTATTTAAAACTCTTATTGTATAGCAACTAATACTTTTTCAAGTCTTTAGCCAGTGATGATAGTATTAAGTATATTCACTTTGAAGTCAAATTGTCACATGTGTTGTTAATATAGTTAAAATTCTTATTGTATAGCAACTAATATTTTTCAAGTCTTTGACCAATGATAATAGTACTAAGTATATTCATTAGAAATTAATTTAACATTTTCCTACTTTGACTAAACATTTAATTCTCTAATACATTGCTTCCAACAAAAAATTCACAAAATAACAATCTATTTCAAGAAATAGGATTCCTTTCAAGTCATATAGGTCAATATTAAAAACACATATTAAAAAAACAGCTAAGTTAGGCAGAACATACAGTTCCACTTAGTAGGATTTAACAGTAATTTGCCTACTTAATGACATCTATTCTCAAAACAGATATAATACGTTTATATCCTTATCAATAAATGGGCTTTTCAGAAAATAATATTGACACATAATATACCAGAACAGGTTTCAAGAATGTAAAAAAGTAAATGCTTAAACAATTGCAGAGTTATAAGGGTAGCATCTGCTTGGCTCAAACTTGTTTTTTTAATACTTTGAATGACTTCATTTATGAATAACTGAAATACTCCCTACATGTTACTGTAATATTTTGATGTTCTCATTTACAATTAGTCTTTTAACTAATCTCTAGTACCTAGTCTTATATTTGTTCCAATATTTCTTACTGATTTGAAATCAACAGGTTAGTGCAATTAAAATGTATATTACTACAGCAAAAATACGATTTTTAAAAATGCCCTTTCCCAAAAATTTGTACCTTTTTCTCATTCACGCCACTATTAGTGACAATTTAGGTAATGGATTATCATCTTTAGCTAAGTACCCTGGTATCAAACATTAGCTGTAGCGAACTAATACGATATTAAGTAGCCAATGGAATAATCTATATGATTCTACATTCTATACATACATGTAGTCATTATTTTCCTAGTAATGTTTCTGTAGAGCTTTTACAGTGGTAAAACTAGTATGCTGCTTTGATAAACAGCTTCTTTCAAAATAGAAAAAAGTATGTGAAGAGTGACATATTCCAGATATAGTGAGCCTGCTATGTAACTGGTAAGATTGACTTCAAGTATAATTACTACTAAAGCTTTTAGAAAAAAATTCTACATCTGCACCACATCTTGTTTCTAGTTTTGAAGTAGCAGATACTTGTTTACTTGCTTCATGTTACTCATTATCATATTACCTCTAGTCTCTTCTATAAATAGTAATACAAGTAGACAACATTAGACACAGAAATATTTCAAACTAGACCTTAGGTCACCAAACACCATGTGACTTTCATTTCTGTCAAGTCAACATAAGAGAGTTTCGAACAAAGTTATTGTTCTTAGAGATGGACAATAATATTCAACATAAAATGTTTCCACATACAGCCTATTTTATATACATATATGTTCTCATTTTCCTGATTTAAAAAAAGTATAATTAGAATATCCATGTTACATTAATTATCATAATCTCATTTTCAAGTGCTTAACAATTCAAAATAATGAAGCAAAAAATGCTTCTGCTAAATATTTCCCTTTCTACCATTATTCTTTCATAAACCTAATACAATTAATTTATTTAATGAGAAGTCTCAACAGACTATGTATTAAATTTGCCAAATTCACAACTGAAATGAAGATAACGAAAACATCTAATGGATGAAAAGTTTCAAAGAACAAGTATCTTTCAACAGGTAATAAAAAATGTCACAAAGAAGTCAATTAAAAACTTTAGAAATGACAATATGACTTCACAAAATACTAAGTAACATATTGTAAAATGTGTGTGTGGGTAGATCACACTTTCTACTATCTTTGTAAAATAGATGTAGATAAAATACTTAAAATTGGTATTACGAAGCATGCCAAGGAGATTTTCTAAAAGAGGCCCTCCACCCTTTAAGAGAGCCACAAATTATAATTTACAAAAACCACAGTTCAACTCAACTTTCTTAAGTATGAAATCACAATAGTTGAGTTCAGTAAAGAATAACTCTACATAGTAAAACTGCAAAACCTGAAGTTCTAGAATACACAAAATTGTACATCACAGCTTCATTTTTGTAAGTTCTTTCCCCCAAATCATATGGTGTATCACGCAAGACCACAGAAATTAAGCTGTTGATAATGAAACCCACTAGTTACAGACTTGAGAAAAATCAGTTTTCTTTCCTCTCCATCATAGTAGACAATATCTGTATCAACAAGTTTTCAAGAAAAACCCTGAGTTATTTCTGACTTCAAATATACATGTTATCATCAAAATCTATTTTCCTCTATTATCACTTTTTCCAAATCTGTAGCTGCCTTTTCATTCCTTCAGCTACATCCTTGTTCCTGGCCCTAGACTTTTCCCGCTAGACTACTGTACCTCATTCTCGGGAGATAGCTTCCCCTGACTGTCTTTAATTCCACTGTCAATGTTAATGTTACCTTCTCTCTAACATTTTACCTATGCCACCTACCTATTCCACTTGAGCTTTTCAAGGCCTTTACATTGCATTTTTATTTCACTCAGGAGCCTCATCATCAACTACATATTTATTTATAAAGTGGCTGCTGACTTTCAACTCCCCTTAAAATTGCCGGTTTCTTCTTGACCTAGTACATGTATTAAATTCTCCCTTCAGGTAGTCACATTCGCTCCTAATCCATCTGAATACGGAATTTCTTTTGCAGTTAACCCCAAACTCATAGGTAATGTATTTAGAAAAGTTTTGCACAATAATTACATACAATGTTTCTTCATTTGTTTGCGTATCAATGTTATCCATATTAGACTGTAGGGACACCAGATAAGGGCTGCATCTTTCAAAGCAGTCTGTACAACACCTATCTGCTATGTCACTTCACAAAGGTAAGTTGATTCGTTAAATGAAACTATTATTTAATGGAAAGCTTAAGTAGAAAATGTTCACTTTAAAAATATTTCTATGGTTTAACTTTTAAACATCTATGGCCTTTTTTATTTCCACAGACAACTGACATATTTTGGTTTCTCACTACTCTTTTAATTGTCAAAGAACGACTAGAATTTAAAGTGCAAGTTGAGAGTGGATAAAAGATATACACTTCCACATCCCAGCATCAGATTATTCGAAAATTGGCAATGTCAGCTCCAGGAATTCTGAAATACAACTGAATCTTCACATACCCAAACAGTTTCAGGACCAAAAGAAGAGAACAGCGTACCTTCTGATTTGGGGGTTCCCTTTTCTGCAACTAGTTTAGACTAGTTTCTCTATCCAAGGGTCTTTTGATTAGGAAAATTCAATTAATCACCATCGATATACGGAAAGAATACCAGGGAAAGGCAATCCTTTACTTAAAAGAGAAAAAAAGGGGGCTTTGGATATCACCTTTTCATAAAATTCAGCAGCTAAATTAAGCTTTGCACTCAATATCTGCCGGCAGTCTCAGACATTTTTTTTTTCTACCTAATAATAAAAAAACAAGTCTTATTCAATTTAGTCCCTTCTGGAGCACCGTCTCGACCTGTCAGAATTTGACAGTTAAAGAAAAAATTAAAAAAAGAAGTAAGGGAAACACTAGGATTCCCGTCCACATTGCTTCTTTTTCCGAAATCACATCACTGAGTCTTGGATTTCCTTCACTCCAAACTAAGCCCTCAGATTCCAAATATAGTTCTTTAACCCCCGTCTCGCCACTCAATTACACATAAACCTTGCCAACTACAGAACCACAGCAGAAACCCCTACAAATCGGCTTGCTGTTCATCTTGGAAGTCATGCCCTGCAGCAACTGCCGATCGCCGAAGTGACGGATATTAACCAAATTCAGCGCAACGGAATCAGACATGCAGAACACACACGGCTTTCGCGAGGGAGGGAAACGCGACCCGGGAAAAGTGCGCTCCTCACCAGCCTCGGGACGCTCTACCGGGGTGGGGGTTCCCAGAAAGGAGTGGGAGAGGAGCCTGAGTAGGGGAATCCTGCCCTCTCAAGTAAAAAGCTGGATCCCCCGGCAGCAGGCTGCAGCCCGTCCTCGCTAAGGAAACGACGAGGCAGACAGAGGGCCTTTTGCTCGGAAAGGCAGAAGGCAGACACTTTCCGAGGTCCGGACACAAGCCGATCCCCCATCCCCCGAGGGAGGCGAAGGGTGCCCCATGGGTGGCTGAGGGGACGCCCGGCCCGCGAGGGACAACCCGAGGAGGAGCAGTTTCATCTGATTAACACCTGAGTCTCGTCCGGGCAAGCACAGCTACTGGCGTGGGGCCGCACGGGTGGGGGGAAGGGAAGGAGAGGAAGGGGGTGGAGATGGGATTCCCCCCTCTCTCTAAAGAGCACTAGCGGAGGATGCGCCCAGGCCATCCGAGAGCGGCATGCTTCAGACTGCGGAGCCGGGATCCCACCGCCTGCACCGACAGCGCGGAGCCCCGCAGCGCCCTCCGCACCGGCCCCGCGGTCCCCGGGGGCCCAGGACTTTGTCTCCGAAGGCGCTGGGGCCTGACATCCCACGGGGTCGACCCCGGCTCCTGGGGGGCTGGGGGAGGGCACCCGCGGGAACACCCCCAATCTCCGGCGGTTCTCAGCGGTTGTAAAATGCACCCCCGCGGTTCCCTTCTTCAGCCTTCCCTCCTCCCGAGGCCTCAGAAAAGGGCCACCACAGGCGAAAAGCCTAAGGCAAGTCAGGGACAGCAGCCTCATAGGTCCTGGACCTCCTCCCCCGGTTACCTGTAAGGACTCCGACACGGATTTGATGGTCGTGGTTAGTAAGGATCATTCCCTCGGTCGCCATGTTTCCCAGCGCAGTCACCGCACTGACAGGAGCCGGGAGAAACCGGAGCCCGGAGCGCGCGGGCCGGGAGCGCGCTCGCCGAGGAGAGCGCGACAGCTAGGGAGCCAGGGAAGCGCGAGGAGAGTGGGGAAGGAGGGGGAGGCCGCAGAGTGCTCAGTGGCCTGCGTGGGGGAGAGGCCGCGCAGGGAGTGCGCGGGTCCGCGGGAGGGGGCGGAGTCAGGGCGCGCGACCCCAAGTCCGGCAAGAAGGAGGCAAGCTTGGGGGGCGCGGTGGCAGCACTGGGAGAGCGCGCGGAGGCGGCGGAACGAGGCCGGAGAGAGTCGGACCGTTGTGCGGAGCGCGAGACCCAAGGCAGCTAGATGACAGGACTGAGAGGAAAGGAGAGCACACGCTCTGGAGGTTGCGGGGGCGGACTCGGGGACAGGGGCGGAGCTACACCCCGAGGCGTGGAACTCGTGGAGAGTGAGGGGAGGAGTGAGAGCTCGGGTGCTGCGTACAGGGAGCGGGAAGGAGCCCGCCCACCCTGAGTAGGACCGCGGATCGCTCCTGGGCGCGCGAGTAGCACCGGATTGGCTGAGTGAACGCGGAGCGTGTGCGCGCGAGGCACGAACGCAACCTCGGCCGGGCCCCAGACAGAAGCAATCCCCTGCCGAGCCTGACACCTCGTTGGTTGTCCGCGCCTTAGGCTGGCTCTCGCCGGCGGGCCGGCTTTCTAAGAGGGGACCGCGGGGGGAGCGAGGCTGGCTCAGCACGCCGGGCCTCGTCTTGCAGCCCTCGGGAGCGGCCGGCCGCCCCACTGAAAGCGCTGGGGAACCTAGAGGTGTCTTAGAAAGCTGCATGAGTGGCAGAACGGCGGCTACTATGACAGAGAGGCCGCCGTGGGCGAAGCGGGAGGTATCCTGTCCTGCCTCGTGCTAGCCGCTGACTTCCTCAGTCGGCTCTCCCTGAAGGAGGATTTCCGCTTCACCTGTGCTTTAGGATTCCATCTCCAGTCAGTGCCTACAAGACGATCCTCACATGTGAAGCTTAGGAGTCTGAAGCAGGGCAGCTGGAGTGGAGATACCTGGCTTCTCTTCCTCCTGCTGTCCCACGGTTTTGTGGCCTTAAGCCTCTTCGCCATGAGCGCTGCTTTTAGATGAAAAGCATCAATCTCCTTAGCGAACGAGAACGTGTTCCACCTGAACCACAGTCCATTGCCGCGGCGATTTTCATTTCAGTATTCGTGGGATGTGAGATTACCATGATTGCCATTTATTTCCATATGCCTTTCATGAAACGCCAGTTATTAATCACCTGTGGCTATTCTACGTTAGTTTCTTACTATCTTTCTGGACCTTTCAACTTCTGAATTTTAAAAAGTTACATGCGTGTGTGTGTGTACACACACTCATATGTATATATTTTCTCTTCTTAGCTGTAGTAACCTGGAGGCATAAAAGTGAAAAGCAAAGTGAAGTATTAAAAAATGTATATCAGTGTTTATACACAAATTTCAAAGTCACTTTGATAGGTTTTTTTTGGTTTTGTTTTTTGTGTTTTTTTTTGATCCGGAGTCTCGCTCTGTCGCCAGGCTCCAGTGCAGTGGCACGATCTCGGCTCACTGCAACATCTGCCTCCCGGGGTCAAGCGATTCTCCTGCTTCAGCCTCCCGAGTAGCTGGAACTACAGGCGCGCGCCACGACACCCAGCTAATTTTTGTATTGTTAATAGAGACGGGGTTTCACCATGTTGGCCAGGATGGTCTCGATCAAGATCTTGACCTCGTGATCCGCCCGCCTTGGCCTCCCGAAGTGCTGGGATTACAGGCGTGAGCCACCGTGCCTGGCCGATTATGAGTTTTTTATTGTTCCGTTGGAACATGAAATTACCCATCCTCTGAAGATTCACGTGCTTATGTATTTCATTTTAAATAATGGGGCCTACAAAGTAGATGATGGATGGAATTGAAGTGGGTAAAATAAATTAATGGCTTTTTTGCTTTTGTTTTTGCTTTTAGTATGTGTATTGCTGGTATTTTTGACAGTAATTAAAAATTTAAGCCAGGTCATGAACTCATTTCCTATCATTGTCACCTTAGATCCTGGTGGCCAACGGGTTGTTAACTAATTTCAAATGAGAGATAAAGATAAGAAAGTATGTCCAAGAGAATGATTTCCTTTATCTCAAACTAAACATGAAGAGCAAATAATTGGTTATATTGTTATCTTCCTAACCTATCTCTATTCTCTGCAACACACTGTAAATGATTAGAAAATATCTTGAGCTTATCGTCTATCTTACGTCTATCTTAGACGTAAGGTCTAAACCTGCCCACTAACAGGTTGTGACCCTAAACAAATTTGGGCCTTTTCCTTCATCCTTTAAATAAGGTGGTAGACTAAATAAGTACCTTTTAAGTATAGTGGTAGACTAAATAAGCACTCCTTTAATTAGAATATTCTGTAATTATTCATGGAAGAAAACTGGCACTTTATTTCACAAATCAATAATAAGAGGACAAGAGACTAACTTTCTGCGTTCATGAAAGGGGTGATGGTTAAATTCATTAAAATTTAAGTGGGAAGGGTGGATATGAATTAAACTTTCTAAAGCAGCAGTCCCCAACATTTTTGGCACCAGGGACCTGTTTTGTGGAAGACAATTTTTCCATGGATGGGGGTGGGGAGGGGTGATGGTTTCGGGATGAAACTGTTATAGAACACCGCAGATCATAAGGTATTAGATTCTGATAAGCCACAACCTAAATCCCACGCATCTGCAGTTCACAATAGGGTTCATGCTCCTATGACAAACTAATGCAGCCACTGATCTGACGGGAGGCGGAGCTCAGGCAGTAATGGTTACTGCCTGCTGAGTGGCCTGGTTCCTAAAAGGCCACGGATGGGTACCTGTCCATGGCCCAGGGTATGGGGACCCCTGTTCTAAAGTATATGGAGGTTTATTAACATTCATTATATTTTACTGATTGTAAGTGTTAAAATTCCTAAAAAATAATAGTAGAACTAAATTATAATGCTTGTCTTTCAACCGTTTTTCCTAAGCGTATTCATCTTTCTCAAATTCAGCAACCTTTTACAAACCTTACAAAGGAAAAACGCAGTGACTTTACTGTCTAGAGTGAACTTTTACTGATGGTTATTGAATGAATATTATAATATGTACACACTATTACTCTTGTTACAGTGTGACATTCTTCAGAATTCATCCTGGAATCAAATATTATGCCAAAGAAAATTTTCTGAAAGGTAGGAGAGAGTGCCATTTTCCAAATATTGATAAATGTCTCAGGAAACATGGGGCATGGGGTGTGGTGTGGGTTGGGGTGGGAATTTGTATGTAAATAATTAGAAGTGCCCAGGAAGTTATTCTTTCCATTCTTAGGGTTTTCATCATGAAAACTACAAGAGTTTCCATTAACCATGTAAGACAACATAAAAAAATAGGTTAACATGTGGCTTTCATTACAATTATCATGGAATGAAACTATATTTCAGTAGAAATGAAGTTATTATTATTATTTTTTTTTTGAGACAGTCTTGCTGTGTCAGCCAGGCTGGAATGCAGTGGCACCATCTCAGTTCACTGCAACTTCTGTCTCCTGGGCTCAAGCAATTCTCCTGCCTCAGCCTCCCGAGTAGCTGGGATTACAGGCGTGTGCCACTATGCCTTGCTAATTTTTGTATTTTTAGTACAGGAGGGATTTCACCATGATGGCCAGCCTGGTCTTGAACTCCTGACCTCAGGTAATCCACCTGCCTCGGCCTCCCAAAGTGCTGGGATTACAGGCATGAGCCACCGTGACCGGCCTGAAGTTAGTTTTTTCCTAGTACTGGTATATTTACACTTAGCCCACCAGTTAACTCTTAGTTTTTCTGTGGTTAATCACAATTTATTTTTTGTCTTTTTTTTTTTTTTTTTTTTGAGATGGAGTCTCTCTCTGTTGCCCAGGCCGGACTGCTGTGGCAGTATCTCGGCTCACTGCAAGCTCCGCCTTCCAGATTCACACCATTCTCCTGCCTCAGCCTCCAGAGTAGCTGGGACTACAGGCGCCCGCCACCATGCCCAGCTAATTTTTTTTATTTTTAGTAGAGACGGGGTTTCACTGTGTTAGCCAAGATGGTCTCGATCTCCTGACCTTGTGATCCACCCGCCTGGACCTCCCAAAGTGCGGGGATTACAGGCATGAGCCACCGCGCCTGGCCTACAATTTCAATATAAGCAAGGCCAAATCTCATTGGGCTTTTCTGGGTCCAGACTCTCCTCTATGTTTTTTCCTACATGTGCATACCTATGATAAAGTTTAATTATATAGTAGTCACAGTAAGAGATTGACAGCAATAACTGATAATAAAATAGTACAATTATAACAATTTACTGTAATAAAAGTTATGTTAATGTGGGCTCTCTCTCTCTGTCTCTCAAAATATCTTATTGTGTTGTACTCACCTATTTTCAGACCAGAATTAGTTACAGCAATTCTGGGGGAAAAAATACAAAGCCTAATTCAGCCAATTTAAAGTTCTTCTTGACCATAATCTATCTTTCTTTGGGGAAAAAATACATTTAAAGCAACCAAAGCTTCATCCTCACCATTTTTTAAATGGTAAAATACACATTCATAAAATTTACCATTTTAACCATTTAAAAGTGTACAATTCAGTAGCATGAAGTATACCGTAGCCCTCCCTTATCTGCAGTTTTGCTTTTCTTGGTTTCAGTTACTCTATTTCCCTGAAGCCCACAATTGGAAACCCGGATGTCTGATGACATACTTGGTTGCAAGCAACTGATCCTAGTTGAAGCCAAAAGAAATTCATTGGCTCATGCAGCTAACAAGTCTGGACTTGTGTAGCTTCAGGGTTGGCTAGATTCAGAGTCTGAAACTATGTCATCAGGATGTCACTTTGAGTTATGCTTTCTTCTTTTGTTAACTTCATTCTCACCTTGGCTCTTCCTACATTGCAAAAAGATGGCATTGGCTTCTCTAGGCTGTGCGTGTGTGTGTGTACACACACACAAATATATATTCATATTTTTTTAAGAGAGACAGGGTCTCTCTGTGTTGGCCAAGCTGGTCTCAAACTCCTCACCTCAAGATATCCTCCTGCTTCAGCCTCACAAGTAGCTGTGATTACAGATACGAGCCACAGCATCTGGCTCTAGGGTATAATTTAGAATAGTACCCCATTATAGTAAATATTTAGTATATTTAAAATTTTTTAATCTGGAAATTTGAATATATGTAACCTACTATATTAGTCTGTTTTCACACTGCTGATAAAGAGATACCTGAGACTGGGCAATTTACAAAGGAAGGAGGTTTAGTAGAGAACTCACAGTTCCACGTGGCTGGGGAAGCCTCACAATCATGGCGGAAGGCAAGGAGGAGCAAGTCACATCTTACGTGGATGGCAGCAGACAAAGAGAATGAGGAAGACACAAAAGCAGAAGCTCCTGATAAAACCATCAGATCTCATGAGACTTACTCACTACCATGAGAACAGTATGAGGGAAACCACCCTCATGATTCAGCTATCTCCCCCCGTGTCCCTGCCACAACACCTGGGAATTATGGGAATATAATTCAAGATGAGATTTGGGTGGGGACACAGAGCCAAACCATGTCACCTACATAAGCAAAACCTCCATAAAATCCTCAATTTTTAAGAATGTAAAGGATCCCAAGAACCAAAACTGAGAATCATAGATTTACATCGTGTGCCAATCTGCAAAGCACTTACAAGACAAATTACAAACTCCTCTTTCTCCATTATACTATAGAGGTTATTCTTTCCTGAGGGCTCCAGTTTATATACCTTTAATTCTGCCTACATAGTCACATATTAATATTCAGAAGGTAGAGAAGTTCTTCCTAGGTATGTACTGACAATTTACAAATGTATGAAGTTTCCATTTATTTATGTGGCTGTGTATCCGATAAGAA